>NC_041385.1:656513876-656588810 GCF_002162155.2 Triticum dicoccoides
CGCGTCTGAGAGATGAAGCGGAAGGCATGGACGATGAGAGGGGGACGTTGGATATATAATTAATGTGGGTGTATTAGCTACATAATCCTATATAGAGAGGTATAGATGTTGGGGAATGCAGTAATTTCAAGAAAAAAATCCTATGAACATGCAAGATCTATCTAGGTGATGCATAGCAACGAGGGGAGATCAGTGTGTCCACATACCATCGTAGACCGAAAGCGGAAGCGTTAAGTAACGCGGTTGATGTATTCGAATGTCTTCGCGATCCAACCGATCAAGTACCGAACGCACGACACATCCGCGATCTGCACACGTTCAGCTCGGTGACGTCCCTCGAACTCTAGATCCAGCTGAGGCCGAGGGAGAGTTCCGTCAGCACGACGGTGTGGTGACGGTGATGATGAAGTTACCGGCGAAGGGCTTCGCCTAAGAACTATGACGATATGACCGAGGTGGAAAAATGTGGAGGGGGGCACAGCACACGGCTAAAAGATCAACTTGTGTGTCTATAGGGTGCCCCCTACCCCGTATATAAAGGAGGAGAGGGGTGAGGGAGTCCTGGACTATGGGGTCCTCGGACAGCCGGACTATATACTTTGGCTGGACTGTTGAACTATGAAGATACAAGATAGAAGACTTCGTCCCGTGTCCGGATGGGACTCTCCTTTGTGTGGAAGGCAAGCTTGGCGATTCGGATATGTAGATTCCTTTATCTGTAACCAACTTTGTACAACCCTAGCCCCCCTGGTGTCTATATAAACCAAAAGGTTTAGACTTCCAGGGTTTAGCCACAACAATCATAACCTCATAGGCTAGACTTCTAGGGTTTAGCCATTACGATCTCGTGGTAGATCAACTCTTGTAATACTCATATTCATCAAGATCAATCAAGCAGGAAGTAGGGTATTACCTCCATAGAGAGGGCCCGAACCTGGGTAAACATTGTGTCCCCCGCCTCCTGTTACCATTAGCCTTAGACGCATAGTTCGGGACACCCTACCCGAGATCCGCCGGTTTTGACACCGACATTGGTGCTTTCATTGAGAGTTCCGCTGCGTCGTCACTAGAAGGCTTGATGGCTCCATCAATCATCTATAATAACGCAGTCCAGGGGGAGATCTTCATCCCCGAACAGATCTTCGTATTCGGCGGCTTCGCACTGCGGGCCAACTCGCTTGGCCATCTAGAGCAGATCGATAGCTACGACCCTGGCCATCAGGTCAGATTTGGAAGCCTGAGTTTCATGTCCGACATCCGTGGAGACTTGATCTTCGACAGGTTCGAGCCCGTGACGGCTGTCCTCGGCCACCACGATGAAGATGACCTAGATCTGTCATCTGTCCATGCACAGGAGATCGGGCCTGTGACCGCCCTGGCCTTAAAGCCGGAGCGTACAGCGTCGTCCGAAGACGGGAAGCTTAACCCCGCCACAGAGGCCGCAGATTCAGCGGCGCTCGAGCCGCACACAGACCAAACTTTGAGCCGGGCTTGAGTCACCGGAACCTCGGACTCATCTCCAGCCATGGGTTCTGGACCACGTGCATCTGCGTCCATCGAACCTGATTGGGTGCCAGTCTTGGAGTTCAGCTCCGTGGACATCTTTCAGCACTCGCCTTTTAGCGACGTGTTAAACTCATTGAAGTCCCTCTCCTTGTCAGGGAATTCTCGGCCGAACTATGTCCAGCTCGAATGGGAAGTAGATGACGAAGAACTTTGTTTCTCACCCACCACCCACTTCATTGCCACTGTCGAGGACTTAACCGACACGCTCGATTATGGCTCTGAGGACATCGACGGTATGGACGACGGTGCCGGAGAGGAACAGGCACAAAAACCACCACCGTTAGGGTAGTGGGCGGCTACATCGTCATACGATATATACATGGTGGACACACCAAAGGAGAATGAGGCCGACGGTGATAACAACATGTTTGTCCATGAACCTCCCAAGCATCGGTGTCCCAAGCGCCGACCTTGATCCGGCAAAAGGGAAAACAACAACATTGTCATGGATGATGATGATAATCTGAAGCAAGCCGAGGACCCCGCAGACCCAGCGTTGGAGCAGGGCATGCGAGAGGACGGCGAACACAATCCGGAGATGTTGTCCGACCACAGCGATGGTGAAGATAGCAATTACCGACCTGTCTCTGAAGAGGAGATCATCCTGGGCGATGACGAGTTCGTCATCCCAAAAGAACCATTAGAACAAGAACGCCTCCACCAAAGGCTTATCACCAGTGCAAGGAGCCTGAAGAAGCAGAAGTAGCAGCTTAAAGCCACACATGATACGCCCAACGATAAATGGAACGAAGTGCTAGACGCTGAGGAAAAATATGCCGGTAATCGCCAGACAAAGAGCTATCCTAAACGTAAGCTGCTGCCCGAATTCGATGACGAGGCTATCGCGCCTATACCGCCGAGAAACAATACGGCCGACAAGCCGGACCGACCACCTCGTGGTCGAGACAGAGCGGCTAGCAATGCCGTACACAAGCCCGCACCCCCTCCCCGCAAAGGAAGGAAGGTCGCGGCCCAGGACTAGCAACACAATCTACGTGAGGACCCGGACAAAAAGACTGGCAAAACCAGGTCCATCTACGGATCCAGGGAACTTGCTCCTACACGGGACCACAATTACCAAAGAAAATACGCCGGCTATTTACCAGCTTGGAACCAATACCGAACACTACAACCGTCGGACCCAATCCATGACATAGCCTGATACAGGGGTGCCGCACACCCCCTGTGCTTCACCGATGATGTGCTGGAACATGATTTTCCAGAAGGGTTCAAACCCGTAAACATTGAGGCGTATGATGGAACGACAGATCCTGTGGTTTTGGATATAAGACTTTATTCTTCACATCCACATGGCTCGCAGAGATGATCTCCACGCCATCAAATATTTACCCCGCAAGCTAAAAGGACCAGCTCGGCACTGGCTAAAAAGCCTCCCTGAAAACTCCATAGGAAGTTGGGAGGAACTTGAGGATGCTTTTCGGGCCAATTTCCAAGGGACCTATGTCCGGCCCCTGGATGCAGATGATCTAAGTCACACAATCCAACAACCCGGAGAATCAGCCCGTAAGCTTTGGAACCGGTTTCTCTAAGAAGAACCAAACCGTCGACTGTCCGGACGCTGAAGCCTTAGCAGCTGACGGTGTCCTGGACTAGGGGGTACTCAGCACGTCGTCTCCCGATTAGTTAGATTGGGCCGAGGACCCCCATGGCCGTATACTCATGGGCCAGTTCGGACAGCTGCCGCATGCAAGAAAGATTCCACAAGACCTGGTGATCAAGACAAGGACTCCTCCCCCACCTGCGTATTCGGCTAGGACTCTTGTTATCCGAGGCCTCTGGTGCATTGTATAAACCAGGGGCAGGCTAGTTGATATAAGATAACAATAATCATAATCATAGGCTAGCTTCTATGGTTTAGCCTCTATGATCTCGTGGTAGATCAACTCTTGTAATACTCATATCATCAAGATTAATCAAGCAGGAAGTAGGGTATTATCTCCATAGAGAGGGCCCGAACTTGGGTAAACATCGTGTCCCCCGCCTCCTGTTACCATTAGCCTTAGACGCACAGTTCGGGACCCCCTACCCGATATCCGCTGGTTTTGACACCGACATTGGTGCTTTCATTGAGAGTTCCGCTGTGTGATGAGCAAAAGGATCAATGGCTCGATTGCAGATCAACTACGACATCGGCTTCTTCGTCACCAGCTCGACTAGTCACCTTGGCTGGATCGAGGACTGCGCCCCACCTTCGATCGTCATGTTCGGACGAGGGCGTTCATCAACATCAACTCCGATCTCCATCAAGATCATGGGGGAATCATCCATGGACCTCGGGGGCTCAACGTCAACAATGCCCTCGGGCGACCGTGCTGTTTTTTTGGACAATGAACTTGTATCTGCCGCCACCGCCTCCTCAAGTGTCGTTTTAACGATTGCTTCAGTGGAATTGTGTGTAATTTAGTCTATAACAACCCTGGAAAATTTCTTCGAGTTCCGATGGAGGAATCTCTGGCAATCTCTGATATACCGGGGCCCTGTCAAATCTGCACGGGAATCTGGACGAGTTTAGGGTGTGGTCTCCAGAGCCCAGCTCGGAGGTCCTTTGGAAGATCCAACCATTCATCTGCTGCGGAATTCCCATATCTACCACCTCTCAAAATTTCAGCTCGATCCGACCGTCCAAACTCCGGGAACCTTCCGATTAGTGCATCACTTTTCGAATCTGTTTTCTTCGCGAGAACGAATCCGACCCGAATTCATCTTTTTTATGAACTAGATTTCGGACATCCTTTTTGAAGGAAGTTTTGTATGGCGTATTGTCTTTTGTTCCCAAACTCATCCCGCTAATTTTAAAGTATTTTCCAATATGATCTTCACCATCGCGCTGGTGTCAAACCAGCCCGACAACGTTGCTCTATGGCTGCCGACCTGGGCTAGACACGTTGTCACTTTGTTGATCCGAGCTCCACTTCTTCGGATCATTGTCTCGGCAAGCCAAACAAGAGTTCGGCATCGCAAAAGATAAATCATCACCAACATTGCTGCCCCATGGATTACACGGAGCGGGCACACCATCATCACCGCACGGTCACTTCATCAAGCGAGCATTGACCACGTCACAAGTTACGACCTGCATCGGCATGGCCGAACCGTTGGTTCATCGAGCCGATGTCCATCATGCCGAACTACTTCAACACCTCGGCTGACATGGCAGCTGCAACATCTCCTCACCGACCTGCTCCGTCTCCTCGTCTGGACCGGGGGCTTCGTCATCCCTTCATCGACCTGCTCCGAAGACTTCGGCGTCGTCAACCGACCAACTTCGTGACGTTAGCTGGACCAGGGTTTTGCCTCGGCAAGCCAACCTTGGCCAGCATCGCCATGCTTCTGCTCCATCACTCACCAGGCAATGGGTGTGCGGATCAAGTCCCAATTTTGGGAGTAACCTTTTTTCAGGTTGCTACAATGGATAAACCAGGTTCTATAAATCATAGTAATTTTTTCTGGCTTGGATTTTTTTTTAAATTATTACCCTGGTTTGTTCCGTCATCTGTACACAAGTCTCTCAAATGATGGTCGCATTAACGATGGTTGTGCGATGGTTCGATTGGTCTCCCGTCTGTAGTTCGGCGAACGCCGCATCTGGAGCCCGGACCGCCCTGCAAATTCAGGCTTTGTCATGCCTTCACTGCGTCACGCCGACGCCCTGCATCGACATTAGCTTCGGCACCAGGCCACACCTCTTTAAATAAATTATTTTTGCGTAAAGCAATTATGCAAGGATTATATATACATATATATATTACTATTTCCTCGACCGCACTGTTTTATGTGTGCAAGTAGTCGATTTTGACTGCGCGGTCACTACTCCGGAGTACCGAACTCCTTGCTCGGACACCTTGGGCTTGCGGGCTGGGACCTCGGTCATGCCGAGGACTGCGAACCTTGTCGGATCTGTCACATATCAATGAGCGTCTTCGTCCCACCACAAGCCCAAATCGCGGCATGAACACCGAGCACATTAACCAGCTAAGTCGCTTTCATGCTCAAAGACTTTTTGTTTTGAATTTTGTTCGGTTCGACCAAGCATTATACTTTTTTGGCAAAAAGTTGTTTGCGACAAAATTCCTTGTCAAAACTTTGTTTGTGACACACAAATTCAAATACCCCATTTACTTGGGGGCTTCCTTTATGAAGCATTTCCTCTTTCATATGATTAGAGTTGTATGGCTTCGTTCCTTGTTCATGTATTACGCCACAATATGCACCATATTGACCTAAGTGTTCTGCAAGCTGGGTTGCCTGGCTCCTGTGCTTACTCCTACATTCCCAATTTTTCGGCTAGGGAGTAAAGGGAGCACCTCTGTGATTGTCATGGCCAGTTCATCCGAGCTCGGACCTCAGACTGGGTGAAGCTGAAAGCTAGCGCTCTTATTGTTTTCAATCATGGTCGGCACACAACGGAACTCATGAGTACAAAAAACCTATTGCACAAGTATCATAGTAACAATGAGCAACCGAAGAAAGGTATCGGTGGAGGTACTATTTTCTTCGAAGATGCTTCTTACACTTCATTAGTAATATAGCATAAGTTCCCTGAGTGCGCTTTGTCTATTACAGCCGTATGGCTTGATGGCCTGGTTATCGGAAACACCGCCGATATTTTCGACAGGTGGAGTACATAACACTTTTTGGTCCTTAACCAAAGAGGGAGAAGCTGACAGTCGGTTAAGATGCGTTCAAAGTTCGGGTGAACACAAATGTGATATAAGCACTTCGGTACATAGAATCATCATACATAAAATTCTTTTACCCAAGTCACTTGGGGGCTCTTAAAATTTATATGAGCTGTTTTATAGTAAATGTGTTTCCTTCTTGGTCGTCGCGAAGGGCAGACCCACGTGAAGTCTTGAGATCAGATGCGTCATGTTAAAGCACGACAAAAGCACAATTTTTTTTCCAATTTTCGGATTGGCACCAAACACTTGATCTTGTTCTAACGTCAAGTTTTTACTGACGTTTTTTGGTTTTCCAAAAGCTCATGGCACTTTTAGACTATTTGTGTGTTTCCAGCACAAGTCTCGCGGTGCAACGCCGGACACCTTTAGGGATTTGGCAAAAACATTCTCCGATATTGATATATATGCATCGGTTTCAAATTGTGACTTCGGTCAATAGTTGGGTTGCCCGGCTCCTGTGCTTGCCTCCTACGTTCTGCTTTGTTCGGCTAGGTGTGCAAAGGGAGAACCACTATGATTGTGCTTCCAGCTCGCATGGTTAAGCACCTCAGTGGAGAAAGACGAAAACTGACTGTCACAATATGCGTAAACCGGTCAGCAATCCGATGATTATGTTAAATGACGGGTTGTTCATAACATTGGCCTAAGTGTTTACGGCTTGACCTCGACTGTCGCCGAACACTAACCGGGGGCTCGTAGCTAGCTTCCGCAGTTTAAAGTTGATAACCCACAAGTGTAGGGGATCGCAACAGCTTTCAAGGGTAGAGTATTCAACCCAAATTTATTGATTCGACACAAGGGGAGCCAAAGAATATTCTTAAGTATTAGCAGTTGAGTTGTCAATTCAACCACACCTGGATAACTTAGTATCTGCAGCAAGGTATTTAGTAGCAAAGTAATATGATAGTAATGGTAACAGTGGTAAAGGTAAAGATAGCAGTATTATAGTGATTGTAACAATACCAACGAAAAAGTAAATAAGCGAAGCACAAGATGTGAAAAGCTCGTAGGCATTGGATCAGTGATGGATAATTATGTCGGGTGTGATTCCTCATGTAATAGCTATAACATAGGGTGACACAGAACTAGCTCCAATTCATCAATGTAATGTAGGCATGTATTCCGAATATAGTCATACGTACTTATGGAAAAGAACTTGCATGACATCTTTTGTCCTACCATCCCGTGGCAGCGTGGTCCTAGTGGAAACTAAAGGATATTAAGGCCTCCTTTTAATAGAGTACCGGACCAAAGCTTTAACACATAGTGAATACATGAACTCCTCAAACTATGGTCATCACCGAGAAGTATCCCTATTATTGTCACTTCGGGGTTGTCAGATCATAACACATAATAGGTGACTATAGACTTGCAAGATAGGATCAAGAACACACATATATTCATGAAAACATAATAGGTTTAGATCTGAAATCATGGCACTTGGGCCCTAGTGACAAGCATTAAGCATAGCAAAGTCATAGCAACATCAATCTCAGAACATAGTGGATACTAGGGATCAAACCCTAACAAAACTAACTTGATTACATGCTAAATCTCATCCAACCCATCACCGTCCAACAAGCCTACGATGGAATTACTCACGCACGGCGGTGAGCATCATGAAATTGGTGATGGAGGATGGTTGATGATGACGACGACGACGAATCCCCCTCTCCGGAGCCCCGAACGGACTCCAGATCGGCCCTCCCGAGAGAGATTAGGGCTTGGCGGCGGCTCCATATCATAAAACGCAATGAAACTTTCTCTCTGATTTTTCTCTCTGTGAGACAGAATATATAGAGATGGAGTTGAGGTGGGCGGAGCTCCAGGGGGCCCACGAGACAGGGGGCGGGCCCAGGGGGTGGGCGCGCCCCCCACCCTCGTGGACAGGGTGTGGGCCCCCTGGTCTTGATTCTTTTGCCAGTATTTTTTATATTTTCCAAAACTTGCCTCCGTGGATTTTCAGGTCATTCCGAGAACTTTTGTTTTCTACACATAAAACAACATCATGGCAGTTCTGCTGAAAACAACGTCAGTCCGGGTTAGTTTCATTCAAATCATGCAAGTTAGAGTCCAAAACAA
Source organism: Triticum dicoccoides (assembly GCF_002162155.2). Taxonomy (NCBI): domain Eukaryota; kingdom Viridiplantae; phylum Streptophyta; class Magnoliopsida; order Poales; family Poaceae; genus Triticum; species Triticum dicoccoides. Next base: position 656,522,228 of record NC_041385.1, read on the forward strand.
GGGCAAAAGTGTTCGGAAAAGTAGATACGTTGGAGACGTATCAAAAGCTCCTATGACTAAGTGAAAGTTATAAAGTCCGGATATCTGATTGCCTCGTTTCCGCTAACATAACCGTCTTCAGGCAAAGAGACATCGGCTAAGGGTTGTCTTGTTATTGCGGAAACACCCTGTGTAGTATCTTCAAAGGGGTAGAAGCCGACGATGGGCCACTTTCAACTGATAAATGGTCGCAACGGAGTCAAAATAAACATATCGTTGGTGTTTGTATTTAATATACAGGGGCCGCCTTCCGTAATCATCATTATAAAGCCATAAATATGTATCAATTTGACTTAAGATTTTGGCCAAGATGGGTTGCCTGGCTCCTATGCTTACCCCTACGTTCCTGATTGTTCGGCTGGGTGGTAAAGGGAGCACCTCTGTGATTGTTACTACCGGGTCATCCGAGTTAATACCTTGGACTGGGTGAAGCCGAAAGCTAGCAATCTTAAAGAATCACATTGGTCGGCAATGATGGAAATGAAAATTTTGGTTCATTAATACCATAGAGTTCCGGAACTTTCCCCGACTAAATCCTCAATATTTTGCTCCCATATTGATCAGAGCTGAGGTTTCATGATCATGCTTAGCATGACAACCCAAAGAAAGGAACCGATAGCGGACTTTTTTCTTTGGAAGATGTTTCTTACGTTAAAAAGTAATATAAAATATCTCTCCGCGTAGCTTTGTTTATAAAACCGTATGTCCGGATTGCCTGTTTGCCGTAAATCTTTGCCATCATAAAGGCTATGTAAAGTAGGACAAACACTCCTCGGCTGCTGGCCGAAGAGTTTGAAGCCGATGGTCGGTCAACAAAGTTTTGAACAATGCGGATCCGATCATTAATGATGTCGAGTACTTGGATACATAGAATCATTACACATAATTTGTGATTTTACTTCGGAGATCGATCCTTAATTCGGCCACCCGTGCCCACATTAAGGCTCGGAGGCTACTAGGCTTCATGCTTATCATTTACAAATATTAAAGGGGTACATCGATCCCCTGATCTGGTGTTGCCGCCCGCCAGTGTCTCGGGGGCTACTGCATTGCCTATTCAATGCAGAAAATTCAAAGTGCTTATCGTTCCGCTCGATCGAACTATGGGCAAATACGTCTTCGGACAATAATAGATACAATCAGGACCTATCTGGCGTCAAGCTAATATATTGTGGAAACTTCTCAAGACCCTCTCTCAAGGGCCCGTTCGCCGATCACTATTATTATCTATAATATATTACACTGCGCTTCTATTCCTACATATGCTGCCGAGCTAGGAATTGATCCTCAGGCCGACTTCGCGCATCGACCTGAGTCTCAGGGGCTATTAGGAACAGTGGTTTCATGTTTTCATTCAGGTGCATCTTGGGTTTTAGACTAACACACACCTTGAGGGCTACTAGATATACATATACTGGTTATATATCTCGGCAGAGAATAAATTGCACCAGTCAAAAATCAGCCTGCGGTTGGGGTGGTGCACCACCTCGGAAGCAGTCCGGCATAAAGCTCGGGCGCCAGTGGCTAGCTCCATAGAGGGCATTTCCAGCATTAAGCTCGGCTAAACTCCTTAACCTTTTTTCAACCAAGATGATCTATGACATCTCGGATATAGTCGGGTGTTGGAGCTTGGACACAGTCCAGCGTTGGAGCTCGGATACATTCTGGCGTTGGAAATCGGAAGTAGTCCGGCGTTGGTGCTCGGCTCCAAAAGATACCTTGAATCCAGTCCGGCGTTGGAGCTCGGACGCAAGAGGACACTGTCGCCTGGGAACAACTTCAAACCCGAGGTGTGGCATAAAAATAACAAGGCATTGATAAAGGCCGGAAACTTAAAGGGGCTCCTCGGATACCCGACATGTAAACTCTTCGGATGCGCTTCGGCGATCCTCAAGATCGAAGATGAGAAGATTTGTTGAACCAGTTTTAGAGACCGACGACCGAAGATGAAGAACAGTTCGGAAGAATCGAGGAGCGTCCCCAACTTGAAGACCGGTTCAGGGGGCTACTGACGGTGTCGTGGACTAGGGGGTACTCATCACGTCATCTCCTGATCAGTTAGATTGGGCCGAGGACCCCCATGGTCTCAGAACATAGTGGATACCAGGGATCAAACCCTAACAAAACTAACTTGATTAAATGGTAAATCTCATCCAACCCATCACCGTCCAGCAAGCCTACGATGGGATTACTCACGCACGGCGGTGAGCATCATGAAATTGGTGATGGAGGATGGTTGATGATGACGACGGCGACGAATCCCCCTCTCCGGAACCCCGAACGGACTCCAGATCAGCCCTCCTGAGAGAGATTAGGGCTTTGCGGCGGCTCCGTATCGTAAAACGCGATGAAACTTTCTCTCTGATTTTTTCTCCGCGAGACGGAATATATAGAGTTGGAGTTGAGGTCGGCGGAGCTCCAGGGTGCCCATGAGACATGGGGGCGCGCCCAGGGGAGTGGGCACGCCCCCACCCTCATGGATAGGGTGCGGGCCCCCTGGTCTTGATTCTTTCACCAGTATTTTTATATTTTCCAAAACTTGCCTCCGTGGATTTTCAGGTCATTCCGAGAACTTTTGTTTTCTACACATAAAACAACATCATGGAAGTTCTGCTGAAAACAGCGTCAGTCCAGGTTAGTTTCATTCAAATCATGCAAGTTAGAGTCCAAAACAAGGGCAAAAGTGTTTGGAAAAGTAGATATGTCGGAGACGTATCAACTCCTCCAAGCTTAATCCTTTGCTTCTCCTTAAGCAATTCAGTTGATAAACTGAAAGTGATAAAGAAAAACTTTTACAAACTCTGTTTGCTCTTGTTGTTGTAAACATGCAAAGCCAGCATTCAGGTTTCATCAAATATTATGAACTAACCATACTCACAATAACACCTCGGTCTCACAATTACTCATATCAATGGCATAATCAGCTAGCGAGCCATAATAATAAAACTCGGATGATAACACTTTCTCAAAACAATCATAACATGATATAACAAAATGATATCTCGCTAGCCCTTCCTGAGACCGCAAAAAATAAATGCAGAGCACCTTTAAAGATCAAGGACTGACTAAACATTGTAATTCATGGTAAAAGAGATCTAGTCAAGTCATACCCAATATAAGCCAATTAATGAATGCAAATGACAGTGTGCTCTCCAGCGGGTGCTTTTTAAAAAGAGGGATGATGACTCAACATAAAAGTAAATGGATAGGCCCTTCGCAGAGGGAAGCAGGGATTTGTAGAGGTGCCAGAGCTCGATTTTAAAATAGAGATTGAATAACATTTTGAGTGGCATACTTCCACTATCAACGCAACAACTATGAGATGGCTGTATCTTCCATACTACATGCATTATAGGCAGTTCCCAAACAGAATGGTAAAAGTTTATACTCCCCCACCACCAACAAGCATCAATCCATGGCTTGCTCGAAACAACGAGTGCCTCCAACTAACAACAGCCCTGGGGGAGTTTTTTTAATTATATTGATTTGCTTTGATCTTTTTGGATCATGGGACTGGGCATCCCAGTTACCGGCCCTTTCTCGTGAATGAGGAGCGGAGTCCACTCCTCTTGAGAATAACCCACCTAGCATGGAAGATATAGGCAGCCCTAGTTGAAACATGAGCTGCTCGAGCATACAAAACAGAATTTCATTTGAAGGTTTGGAGTTTGGCACATACAAATTTACTTGGAACGGCAGGTAAATACCGCATATAGGAAGGTATGGTGGACTCATTGGAAAAACTTTGGGGTTTAAGGAGTTTGGATGCACAAGCAGTATTCCCGCTTAGTACAGGTGAAGGATAGCAAAAGACTGGGAAGCGACCAATTGAGAGAGCAACAACAGTCATGAACATGCATTAAAATTAATTCACACCGAGTACAAGCATGAGTAGGATATAATCCACCATGAACATAAATATCATGAAGGCTATGTTGATTTGTTGCAACTACATTCGTGAACATGTGCCAAGTCGAGTCACTCAATTCATTCAAAGGAGGATACCATCCCATCATACCACATTATAATCATTTTAATAGCATGTTGGCACGCAAGGTAAACCATTACAACTCATAGCTTATCAAGCATGGCACAAGCAACTATAATCTCTAAATGTCATTGCAAATATGTTTACTTCATAATAAGCTAAATCAGGAACGATGAACTCATCATATTTACAAAAATAAGCGAGGTTGAGTTCATACCAGCTTTTCTCATCTCAATCAGTCCATCATATATCGTCATTATTGCCTTTCACTTGCACGACCGAACGATGTGTATAATAATAATAGTGCACGTGCATTGGACTAAGCTGGAATCTGCAAGCATTCAACTCAAGAGAGAAGACAAAGTAATATGGGCTCTAAGTTAAATAAACAATTATGCATATGAGAGCCACTAAACATTTTCAATATGGTCTTCTACTCTCGACCCCCAAAGGAAATAAAAGAAAATAAACTATTTACACGGGAAAGCTCCCAACAAGTAAAAGAAGAACGAGAAATCTTTCTGGGTTTTCATTTTAATTTCTACTATAAGCATGGAAATTAAACTAACTAATTTTTTTGGTTTTTCCTAAGGTTTATCAAACACACAAGAATAAAACTAGAAAAAAAATTAAACTAGCATGGATAATACAATGAAAGAGTATGAGCACCGATGACTAGAATAGTGTGTGAACATGAATGTAAAGTCGGTGAGAAATATGTACTCCCCCAAGCTTAGGCTTTTGGCCTAAGTTGGTCTAATGCCACGGACCGCGGCTACTCTCCCCGGTGTACTGAGGGGTGTAATCAGGATACCACTGGCTGGCCGTCTCCTCCGGATCCCACTGGTAGGATGATGCTCGATAAGGGTCCAGTGCAGGTTCCGGCTCAGGCTCAGGTTCTGGAGCGAATGCTTGGCCTCGATGAGTGTACACTGCTTCCGGCGTGACAAGAAAATTATCTGCAATCAAATCAAACAACAGAGGTGCACACAAAATAATAGTCTCATTGTGTTTCTTATTAAATCTCAGGTTATACAAGAGCGTCTTATCTTCGTTGTCAACAATGAACTCATGTGCTACCATGCTCTTGTAATCTAAAATGTAAGGAGGCAATTTTGTCTCCTCTTTTTCATGGTGCCTAATAGGTATCTCAAAATGTCTAGCAAGACGTGCAGCATAGATACCTACAAAGATGGGGCCTTTTGTACGATTCAGGCTTAGCCGTTTAGCAATAACGGCACCCATACTAAAACTATTATCTTCAAACAAGGCATGGTGAAGAATAATAATATCTGGAACATTGAAGTTTCCACTATTTCCACAACCAATCAAGCATCTACTAGGAAATATGGAAAAGTAGCGTAAAACAGGAAAGTGTATGCTAGAGATTCTCGCATCGGAACCCTTCTTTGGATCCCCTACAGTGATAGTGTTAACAAAGCCATCCACATCCCTATGATGTGGTTCCTCTAATTTTCCCTAAAAGGGTATCCTATATACCGTGCAAAAATTACGTAAAAACATTTCCCTGAATTCATCATATAAATGAAATGATACTGAAGGCGGTGACTTCTTAGGATAATAATAAAAGTTTTGCACGAAAGTATTGGTAAGTAAGAGATACTGATCGATCCGGTCGTGGAGGAAATCGGTGAGGCCTACATTCTCGATCAAAGAATAAAAATCTTCATAAATTCCAGCTTCTTTCAAGAAATTATCGCATGGCCATTCACACGGCCGTACTTCCGCTATGCGAGGAAGATTATACTTGGCCTTTTCCTTCTCTTTAGCTTGTTTTTCCTGGGAGCCTTGCTAGAAGAGCCCCTCAAAAATCTCCTTAACATTTTCTGAAAATTTCTAAAATTTAGTAACTTCAAAATAAAAGTGAATAAAACTAAACAAGATTGAGAGCAACTACTCCTACAAGTGCCTAGAGCCTATATCATGCATTAGAATAACTTGGGACCTCATAAATTTAACATGCAAGCTCAAGAACATGGTTATCTATGCAGTAAAAATTTGCAATGAATAAAGCACTAGAACAAAAACTAATTGGACCAATGGAGGAGTCACATACCAAGCAACAATCTCCCAAAGCAGTTTTGTGAATGGAGCTTTGAGCAAGGAGATCGAAAATCGCAGCAAAATGAGCTAGAACTCGTGCTTGAGCTGGATGGGGATTTTTTTGGGAAGAAGATGGAGTGTGTGGTTGCTCGCATAAGTTGAGGAGGTCCACCAGGGGCCCACGAGATAGGGGGCGTAACCAGGGGGTGTGGGCGTGCCCTCCACCCTCGTGGCTTGGTGCTTGCCCCTCCTACAGGGATTTCAGTGCCTAAAATCCTCAAATATTCCATAAAAAATCATACTAAATTTTCAGGGCATTTGGAGCACTTTTATTTTTGGGATATTTTTTATTGCACGGATAATTCAGAAAACAGACTGATAATACTATTTTTTCTTTATTTATCCTAAATAACATAAAGTAAAAAGAGGGTACAGAAGGTTGTGCCTTCTAGTTTCATCCATCTCATGGTCATCAAAATAAATCCACTAACAAGGTTGATCAAGTCTTGTTAACAAACTTATTCCGAATCACATAAAACCGGAGAAATTTTGAAGTGACACTAGGTTACCTCAACAGGGATATGAAAATCCCCAATAATAAGAATATCATACTTTTTCTTTGAAGTAGGAAAAGGAAATTCAAAACCTCCAATAATGATAGTTGGAACTTTCCCAATAGAATTTATGCTATGAACTTGAGGTTGTTTCCTCAGAAAATGTACCGTGTGCTCATTTCCATTAACATGAAAAGTGACATTGCCTTTGTTGCAATCAATAATAGCACCTGCGGTATTTAAAAATGGTCTATCGAGGATAATCGACATACTGTCGTCCTCAGGAATATCAAGAATGACAAAGTCTGTTAAGATAGTAACATTCGCAACAACAACATGCACGTCCTCACAAATGCCGACAGGTATAGCAGTTGATTTGTCACCCATTTGCAAAGATATCTCAGTAGCTGTCAACTAACTTAATTCAAGTCTACGGTACAAGGAAAGAGGCATAACACTAACACCGGCTCCTAAATCACATAAGGCAGTTTTAACATAATTTCTTTTTATGGAGCAAGGTATAGTGGGTACTCCGGGATCACCAAGTTTCTTAGGTATTCCACCCTTAAAGGTATAGTTAGCAAGCATGGTGGAAATTTCAGCTTCAGGTATTTTCCTCTTATTTGTAATGATATCTTTCATGTATTTAGCATAAGGATTTGTTTTAAGCATATCAGTTGAGCGCATACGTAAGAAGATGTGTCTAATCATTTCAGCAAAGCGCTCGAAATCCTCATCATCCTTTGTCTTGGATGGTTTAGGAGGAAAGGGCATGGGTTTCTGAACCCATGGTTCTCTTTCTCTACTGTGCTTCCTAGCAACAAAATCTCTCTTATCATAATGTTGATTCTTTGATTGTGGGTTATCAAGATCAACAGCAGGTTCAATCTCTACATCATTATTTTTGCTAGGTTGAGCATTGACATGAACATTATCATTAACATTATCACTAGGTTCATGTTCATCACCTGATTGTGTTTCAGCATCATAAACAGAGATATCATTGGGATTCTCAGGTGTGTCTACAACAGGTTCACTAGAAGCATGCAAAGTCCTATGGTTTTTCTTCTTATTATTTTTAGAAGAACTAGGTGCCTCTAAATTATTATTCTGAGAATCTTGTTCAATCCTCTTAGGGTGGCCTTCAGGATACAAAGGTTCTTGAGTCATTTTACCAGTTCTAGTAGCCACTCTAACAGCAAAGTCATGTTTGTTATTTAGTTCATCTAGCAATTCAATCTGAGCCTTAAGTACTTGTTCAGCTTGAGTGGTAACCGTAGAAGCATATTTGCTAATGAGTTTAAGTTCACCTTTAACTCTAGCCATGTAACCACTCAAGCGTCCTATCTTGAAAGCATTATTCTTTAATTCTCTACCAACATAAGCATTAAAACTTTGTTGTCTAGCCATAAAGTCATCAAATTCATCTAAGCATGGGCTATGAAATTTAGTAGAGGGAATTTCAACTTTATCATATCTATAGAGAGAATTTACCTTTACTACCCGTGTCGGGTTATCAAGACAATGTGGTTCTTCGACAGGTGGTATATTAAGACCATGTATTTCTTCAATAGGTGGTAAATTCTTAACATCTTCAGCTTTTATACCTTTTTCTTTCATTGATTTCTTTGCCTCTTGCATATCTTCAGGACTGAGAAATAGAACACCTCTCTTCTTAGGAGTGGGTTTAGGAATAGGCTCAGGAGTTGGCTCAATTGGTTCAGGAATTGCCTCAGGAATTGGCTCAGGAAGAGTCCAATTATTTTCATTAGTCAACATATTATTCAATAATAATTCAGCTTGGTTGACTGTTCTTTCCCTGAAAACACAACCAACACAACTATCCAAGTAGTCCTTGGAAGCATCGGTTAGTCCATTATAAAAGATATCAAGTATTTCATTTTTCTTAAGAGGATGATCAGGCAAAGCATTAAGTAATCAGAGAAGCCTCCCCCAAGCTTGTGGGAGACTCTCTTCTTCGATTTGCACAAAATTATATATTTCCCGCAAGGCAGCTTGTTTCTTATGAGCAGGGAAATATTTAGCAAAGAAGTAATAAATCATATCCTGGGGACTACGCACACAACCAGGATCAAGAGAATTAAACCAAGTTTTAGCATTACCCTTTAATGAGAACGGAAATATCTTAAGGATGTAATAATAGCGAGACTTCTCATCATTAGTAAACAGGGTGGCTATATCATTCAACTTGGTAAGATGTGCCACAACAGTTTCAGATTCATTGCCATAAAAAGGATCAGATGCAACTAAAGTAATTATTTCAAGATCAACTGAGAATTCATAATCCTTATCAGTAACAAAGATAGATGAAGTAGCAAAAGCAGGGTCAGGTTTCATTTTAGCATTAAGGGATTGCTGCTTCCATTTAGCTAATAACTTCTTAAGATCATATCTATCTTTGCAAGCAAAAATAGCTCTAGCAGCTTCTTCATCCATAACATAACCCTCAGGAACAACAGGCAATTCATAATTTGGGGGAGAACCTTCATCATCACTTTCATCAATAATTTCATTTTCAATAATTTCATTCTCCCTAGCCCTAGTAAGTTGTTCATCAAGAAATTCACCTAATGGCACAGTAGTATCAAGCATAGAAGTAGTTTCATCATAAGTATCATGCATAGCAGAAGTGACATCATCAATAACATGCGACATATAAGAATTCTTAGCAGTAGCAGGTTTAGGTGTCGCAAGCTTATTCATAACAGAAGGAGAATCTAGTGCAGAGCTAGATGGCAGTTCCTTACCTCCCCTCGTAGTTGAGGGATAAATTTTAGTTCTTTGATCTTTCAAGTTCTTCATACTGATCAGCAGATATAAATCCCAAGTGACTCAGAGAATAGAGCTATGCTCCCCGGCAACGGCGCCAGAAATTGGTCTTGATAACCCACAAGTGTAGGGGATTGCAACAGCTTTCGAGGGTAGAGTATTCAACCCAAATTTATTGATTCGACACATGGGGAGCCAAAGAATATTCTTAAGTATTAGCAGTTGAGTTGTCAATTCAGCCACACCTGGATAACTTAGTATCTGCAGCAAGGTATTTAGTAGCAAAGTAATATGATAGTAATGGTAACAGTGGTAAAGGTAAAGATGGCAGTATTGTAGTGATTGTAACAATAGCAACGGAAAAGTAAATAAGCGAAGCACAAGATGTGAAAAGCTCGTAGGCATTGGATCAGTGATGGATAATTATGTCGGATGTGATTCCTCATGTAATAGTTATAACATAGGGTGACACAGAACTAGCTCCAATTCATCAATGTAATATAGGCATGTATTCCGAATATAGTCATACGTGCTTATGGAAAAGAACTTGCATGACATCTTTTGTCCTACCCTCCCGTGGCAGCGGGGTCCTAGTGGAAACTAAGGGATATTAAGGCCTCCTTTTAATAGAGTACCGGACCAAAGCATTAACACATAGTGAATACATGAACTCCTCAAACTACGGTCATCACCGACAAGTATCCCTATTATTGTCACTTCGGGGTTGTCAGATCATAACACATAATAGGTGACTATAGACTTGCAAGATAGGATCAAGAACACACATATATTCATGAAAACATAATAGGTTCAGATCTGAAATCATGGCACTCGGGCCCTAGTGACAAGCATTAAGCATAGCAAAGTCATAGCAGCATCAATCTCAGAACATAGTGGATACTAGGGATCAAACCCTAACAAAACTAACTTGATTACATGGTAAATCTCATCCAACCCATCACCGTCCAGCAAGCCTACGATGGAATTACTCACGCACGGTAGTGAGCATCATGAAATTGGTGATGGAGGATGGTTGATGATGACGACGGCGATGAATCCCCCTCTCCAGAGCCCCGAATGGACTCTAGATCGGCCCTCCCGAGAGAGATTAGGGCTTGGCGGTGGCTCCATATCGTAAAACGTGATGAAACTTTCTCTCTGATTTTCTCTCTGTGAGACAGAATATATAGAGTTGGAGTTGAGGTGGGAGGAGCTCCAGGGGGCCCATGAGACAGGGGGGCGGGCCCAGGGGGGTGGGCGCGCCCCCCACCCTCATGGACAGGGTGTGGGCCCCCTGGTCTTGATTCTTTTGCCAGTATTTTTTATATTTTCCAAAACTTGCCTCCGTGGATTTTCAGGTCATTCCGAGAACTTTTGTTTTCTACACATAAAACAACATCATGGCAGTTCTGCTGAAAACAACGTCAGTCCGGGTTAGTTTCATTCAAATCATGCAAGTTATAGTCCAAAACAAGGGCAAAAGTGTTTGGAAAAGTAGATACGTTGGAGACATATCAAAAGCTCATATGACTAAGTGAAAGTTATAAAGTCCGGATATCTGATTGCCTCGTTTCCGCTAACATAACCGTCTTCAGGCAAAGAGACATTGGCTAAGGGTTGTCTTGTTATTGCGGAAACACCCTGTGTAGTATCTACAAAGGGGTAGAAGCCGACGATGGGCCACTTTCAACTGATAAATGGTCGCAACGGAGTCAAAATAAACATATCGTTGGCGTTTGTATTTAATATACAAGGGTCGCCTTCCGTAATCATCGTTATAAAGCCATAAATATGTATCAATTTGACTTAAGATTTTGGCCAAGCTGGGTTGCCTGGCTCCTATGCTTACCCCTACGTTCCTGATTGTTTGGCTGTGTGGTAAAGGGAGCACCTCTGTGATCGTTACTACCGGGTCATCCGAGTTAATACCTCAGACTGGGTGAAGCCGAAAGCTAGCAATCTTAAAGAATCACATTGGTCGGCAATGATGGAAATGAAAATTTTGGTTCATTAATACCATAGAGTTCGGGAACTTTCCCCGACTAAATCCTCAATATTTTGCTCCCATATTGATCAGAGCTGAGGTTTCATGATCATGCTTAGAATGACAACCCAAAGAAAGGAACCGATTGCGGGACTTTTTTCTTTGGAAGATGTTTCTTACATTAAAAAGTAATATAACATATCTCTCCGCGTAGCTTTGTTTATAAAACCGTATGTCCGGATTGCCCTGTTTGCCGTAAATCTTTGCCCTCATAAAGGCTTTGTAAAGTAGGACAAACACTCCTCGGCTGCAGGCCGAAGAGTTTGAAGCCGATGGCCGGTCAACAAAGTTTTGAACAATGCGGATCCGATCATTAATGATGTCGAGTACTTGGATACATAGAATCATTACACATAATTTGTGATTTTACTTCGGAGATCGATCCTTAATTCGGCCACCCGTGACCACATTAAGGCTTGGAGGCTACTAGGCTTCGTGCTTATCATTTACAAATATTAAAGGGGTACATCAATCCCCTGATCTGGTGTTGCCACCCGTCAGTGTCTCGGGGGTTACTGCATTGCCTATTCAATGCAGAAAATTCAAAGTGCTCAGCGTTCGGCTCGATCGAACTATGGGCAAATGCGTCTTCGGACAATAATACATACCATCAGGACCTATCTGGCGTCAAGCTAATATATTGTGGAAACTTCTCAAGACCCTCTCTCAAGGGCCCGTTCACCGATCACTATTATTATCTATAATATATTACACTGCGCTTCTATTCCTACGTATGCTGCCGAGCCAGGAATTGATCCTCAGGTCGATTTCGCGCATCGACCTGAGTCTCTGGGAATATTAGGAACAGTGGTTTCATGTTTTCATTCAGGTGCATCTCGGGTTTTAGACTAACACACACCTTGAGGGCTACTAGATATACATATACTGGTTATATATCTCGGCAGAGAATAAATTGCACCAGTCAAAAATCAGCCTGCGGTTGGGGTGGTGCACCACCTCGGAAGCAGTCCGGCATAAAGCTCGGGCGCCAGTGGCTAGCTCCATAGAGGGCATTTCCGGCATTAAGCTCGGCTAAACTCCTTAAACTTTTTTGAACCAATATGATCTATGACATCTCGGATACAGTCGGGTGTTGGAGCTTGGACACAGTCCAGCGTTGGAGCTCGGATACATTCCGGTGTTGTAAATCGGAAGTAGTCCGGCGTTGGTGCTCGGCTCCAAAAGATACCTTGAATGGAGTCCGGCATTGGAGCTCGGACGCAAGAGGACACTGCCGCCTGGGAACAACTTCAAACCCGAGGTGTGGCATAAAAATAACAAGGCATTGATAAAGGCCGGAAACTTAAAGGGGCTCCTTGGATACCCGACGTGTAAACTCTTCGGATGCGCTTCGGTGATCCTCAAGATCGAAGATGAGAAGATTTGTTGAACCAGTTTTCAAGACCGACGACCGAAGATGAAGAACAGTTCGGAAGAATCGAGGAGCGTCCCCAACTTGAAGACCGGTTCAGGGGGCTACTGACGGTGTCGTGGACTAGGGGTACTCACCACGTCATCTCCCGATCAGTTAGATTGGGCCGAGGACCCCCATGGCCTTATACTCATGGGCCAGTTCGGATAGCTGCCGCATAGAAGGAAGATTCCACAAGACTTGGTTATCAAGACAAGGACTCCTCCCCCACCGGCTATTCGGCTAGGACTCTTATTATCCTAGGCCTCTGGTGCATTATATAAACCAGGGCCAGGCTAGTCGATATAGGATAACAACAATCATAATCATAGGCTAGCTTCTACGGTTTAGCCTCTACGATCTCGTAGTAGATCAACTCTTGTAATACTCATATCATCAAAATCAATCAAGCAGGAAGTACGGTATTACCTCCATAGAGAGGGCCCGAACCTGGGTAAATATCGTGTCCCCTGCCTCCTGTTACCATTAGCCTTAGACGCACAGTTCGGGACCCCCTACCTGAGATCCGCCGGTTTTGACACAGACAACGGCCTTCAAACACAGTGTCCGGGATGAATGGCTAGCTTAACACTCGGCCAGGAAAAGCAAAGGACAATGGCCGCCTTAACAACACTAATGACCCGCTTTTGCACGGGCGAAGACAGCTGGTTAGCCCTTAGCAGCACCAGCGACCCCGGCACATCCAAAGTCAGGGATGGCAATGGAGAACCATGATGCAACAAAAACAAACGTCAGAACAACGAAGAAAGCCCATAAAATACAGCGGTTAATGACGGATTCAGGGGCTCCAGACCCGGTCAATGGAAGAAGCCATTTAAAGGCAACAAAGACAGTCCAACAAACCTGGTTAAAATCCTAGACAGGCCCTGATCCATGGCACTCCCAACAAACCAGCCAATCACACCAGCAGAGAATGTTGGGTCTTCAAGCAGGTCGGCAAACTCAACACTGAACACAAAGGGAAGGGACCTCAGAGCGAAAACGAGGACGAAGCTCGCCAACCGAACATGGCGGGACAGAAGAAATTTCCACCAGAGATCAAAATAGTGAACATGATCTATGTCACTCACATCCCAAAGAGGGAGCGCAAATGCGCACTCCGAGACATTTATGCTGTTGAGCCTGTCACCCCTAAGTTCAACCCATGGTCGGCCTGTCCGATCACCTTTGATTGCAGGGATCATCTGACTAGTATTCGTCACGAGGGTTCGGCTATCCTAGTGCTCGACCCAATAATCGATGGATACCACCTCACTCAAGTCCTCATGGACGGCGGCAGCAGTCTCAATCTGATATATAAGGACACTGTCTGCAAGATGGGGATAGACCCGTCAAGAATCAAGCCAAGCAGCACTACCTTTGAAGGAGTTATAACGGGCGTGGAAGCCCTCTGCAAGAGCTCTCTAGCATTGGATGTTGTATTCGGCTCCCCAGACAACTTTCCAAGCGAAGAACTAATCTTCGACATTGCTCCGTTCTGAAGTGGCTATCATGCACTACTCGGCAGAACGGCCTTCACCCGTTTTAATGCAGTCCCACATTATGCTTACCTAAAACTCAAAATGCCTGGACCACATGGCATCATCATGGTTAGTGGAAATAGAGAGCGCTCTCTTTGTACAGAAGAATATACGGCGGGCTCTAGCAGTCAAAGCACGAAACGGCCTATTCAAGTCGAGCAGCTTATCGGTCTGTAAGACCGCGGACACAGCTAAGCGTGTTCGGCGCACACCTCAGTGCGGCAGCTCAGATAAACCTGAGCTCGATTAGCAGCTACGCCCCCATCGACAGCCCCATAAGGAGACAACACACGTGCCACATATACATAAATATACGCCCAAAACTCCTTGGATGGCGACGGGGGCACACTGCACACAAAAGGTCCATAGTTCGGCTCGACCCTATTCGAACTCCAGAAGCTATAATTTCACGGTTCATTAAAACAGACCAGCCTTACTTACGGCCACACCAGATTCTTTTACCTGGTTTCTTCCATTTTTACAGATGGCCATCATACTATACCCTTCAAGGACACTTCACAACGGAGACAAAGGCGCAGACGTGCAGCAGGGCCCCGTATTAAGGTTTCTTTTCTAGACTAAGACCTTGTGTAAACATTTTTATCTCTTGTTGTTTTATACTTTCCTGGCATGTAAAATGTCCAAGAAAGATATCGGCATTATCTGTGAACATACGGCTCGCCGTACTAAAGTGGATGTTATAGAAGTAACCCGATTCGTATTATGTTTTGAGATTTATGCTCTCACCACCTGTGCTCTTTCTCCATGATGGATTGCCATACGTGCCTTGATACTAGGGTCTATCACCAGGGGCTGTATTCAGCCCGGGGTACGTTGAAAAGTCCGGACACCTGTAGGGAGTGTTCGGCGTCACGAGTTTGGCCTTATATGCATCAACTCCGAATCATGTCTTTGGTCAATAGTTGGGTTGCCCGGCTCCTCTGCTTACTACCTTATGTTCCGCTATATCGGCTAGGGCAGTAAAGGGAGAACTACTGCGATTGTGTCCTGGCTCGTCCGGATGAGCACCTCAGTAGAAAGCCGAACACTGACTGTCATGATGCGGCGAGAGCTGGTCAACCACTCATTGACTCATCGGAATCTTCGCGATTCCCTCAGTGTTAAAACAAGGACCCTCCTTCTGGTCATGTATGTAGACATACCGTATTCGGATAACCGCGGACATACCAGGGGCTATATAGTAGCGCCACCATCAAACTGCTAAGTGAAAGTGTTAAAGCTCTATAGTCCGATTGCCTAGTTTTCCACACTAACACCTCCTCAACGGACCAATACGTTGGGTCAAGTGTGATCAAGTGCTTTTCTGAACACCCTAGCGTTATACGCGAAGAGGCTGAAGCCGACGACTGCAAAATTTCCGATTGTATATAAAAAAGACGGCCGCACAGGAGGCACCAAAACTTTTCTGGCAAAAAGTATAAAAAGACAGCCTTAAATATATCATAATATTGTTATTACAATTTTGATACACTTTACTCGAACATAATATTTTTCGAGCACTGACCCTCTATTAAGCGGGCACCCACTAGGACATCTTCAAACTAATGTTCTGGCATGTCAAGGTCCTTGCCTTCAGGTCGACTCTGCGCTGCAATATCAGTGGTCTTCATCTTCTCCCAGTATATCTTGACACGGGCAAGGGCCATCCGTGCACGTTCTATGCACGTTGACCACTTCACAGCGTCGATACGTGGCACTGCATTAACAAATTTCCGCACCAAACCCAAATAATTATTTGGAATAGGTTCAGTTGGCCACAGCCGGGCTATGCCATCTTGTGGAGCTCGGCCCACTGGGCCATCTGTTCGCTCAACAGTGGACGCTTGGGCGTGTCAAATTGCGACCAAACAGCTTTTCCATTGCATGTCCTTCTTGCACGTGGAAAATCTGATTTGCATCGGCAGCACTCTTCGGCGGGTCCATAAAAGTGTCCGGAGAACTCCATCGTTGATTAAGCGGCGCATACTTCGGATCGCCAAACTTAGTTTGCAATAAAAAGGGCTTACCAGCCGCGATCTCCCCATCTTGTCGGATCTCCTCCCGAGCTGCTCTAGACTCGGACCGGGCTCCCTTCGCCTCTTGTAAGGCCTTGTCCAGATCGGCCGCTTTGGCTTTGTTATCTTTCTCAAGAACTTGGCATCGGCTAGTGGCATTCTTCAACTCAAGTGCCATGGTATATCCTCTCCTCGCAATGACGCCGAGCAGTCTGCTGGACTTTTATTTCGGTGGCTACCTTTTTGGCAGCCGCATTACTCATCCTGGCTTGCTCCTTGGCCCGGGCAAGTTCCGCCCGAAGGGTCTCAACTGTGGCGGCACTATCTGCAGTTATGCATATACAAATTTTCAGTATCACGCTCATTTCACAATACTAGCATGTATTGAGTGCCCCAGAGAAATACCTTGCACCTCATCAAGCCGCCTGTTAATAAGCGTGAAGTCATCATCCTCCACATCAACTTTCTGCTTGAGATGTGCTACCTCGATAGCTTGGGCAGTCTCCACGGATGTAACAACATGTGTTTCAAATTAGTCAGATCATTTCCTGGGCATATAATTTTTATCCTCTGATCGCCTCCCTTTGGGATGTCAACCGGAGTATCAGGGGCTACTATCTATACACAGGTGCAATTTGCATTTATAATATAATTGAAGTTACACTATGTACCTCGAAGCCTCTTAGTAGGCTCGTAAAGGCTTCATTCAATCCACTTTTCGCGGACCGAACTCTTTCAACCACCGTACCCATCAAGGTATGATGTTCCTCTGAGACAGAGGCATGTTCAATATGTCCATCAAAGTATCCGGCGCCTCCGGATCCGTAATAGGTTGCGTCACCCATCCGACATTGGATAGTCCAAGACTTTTATTGTTCCCTGTGGGGGCCGCACACCCCAGACCTTGGGCGGCCGAAGTATTACCTTCGGCCATGGTCTTCACTTCCCCTTGCGCCACTCGTTGATCGGGAAAGATCCTCCGGGATGACACTTCGGCATCATCTGCCTTATCAGGCAGGGAGATCTATGGAGGTGTCTCGCTCTCCATCGTCTCTGGAAGAAGATCCCCCGAAGAGGAGGACTGTTGAGGAGGGCTGCGTGCCGGATTGCAAACATGTGTTTAAAATGTTACCCTTATAGCCAGGAAAGAACAGGATATGTTTAAAACACCCTCGTTCACTTACTCTATGGCTAGGGGCTTATCTTTACGGGGGGACTGAGGGAGTCCTGGATTAGGGGGTCCTCGGACAGCTGGACTATATGCTTATGCCGGACTGTTGGACTATGAAGATAC
The DNA here is from genome assembly GCF_002162155.2 of Triticum dicoccoides. NCBI lineage: Eukaryota > Viridiplantae > Streptophyta > Magnoliopsida > Poales > Poaceae > Triticum > Triticum dicoccoides. The sequence continues at coordinate 656,539,968 of NC_041385.1, forward strand.
AAGATTGAAGACTTCGTCCCATGTCCGGGTGGGACTCTCCTTTGCATGGAAGTCAAGGTTGGCGATTCGGATATGTAAATTACCTTCTGTGTAACTGACTCTGTGTAACCCTAGCCCCCTCCGGTGTCTATATAAACCGGAGGGTTTAGTCCATAGGACAAGAACAATCATAATCATAGGCTAGCTTCTAGGGTTTAGCCTCTACGATCTCGTGGTAGATCAACTCTTGTAATACTCATATCATCAAGTTCAATCAAGCAGGAAGTAGGGTATTACCTCCATAGAGAGGGCCTAAACCTGGGTAAACATCGTGTCCCCCGCCTCCTGTTACCATTAGCCTCAGACACACAGTTCGAGACCCCCTACCCAAGATCCGCCGGTTTTGACACCGACATTGGTGCTTTCATTGAGAGTTCCACTGTGTCGTCATGGTAAGGCTTGATGGCTCCTTCAATCATCTACAATGATGCGATCTAGGGTGAGGTTTTCCTCCCCGGACAGATTTTCGCATTCGGCGGCTTCACACTGCGGGCCAATTCGTTTGGCCATCTAGAGCAGATCGATAGCTACGCTCCTGGCCATCAGATCAGGTTTGGAATCCTGGCCTACACTACAAACATCCACGGGGACTTGGTCTTCGACGGATTCGAGCCCATGATAGCTGCGCCGTACAGTCACGGTGAGGATGGCCTAGATCTGCCATCAGACTGTGTCCATGAGATCGCGCCTGTAGCTACTCCGGCTCCAAATCTGGAACAGATCGTGCCATCTGGGGACGGGTGGATAGACCCCGCCACGGAGGCCGCATACTCATCGACGATAGAGCCGAACACAGGCTTCGCCTCCAGGGAGGCCTGTGTCATCGGACCCTCGGACTCGTCTCCGGCTATAGGCGCCAAACCGCGTGCATCCATGCCCATCGAATCTGACTGGGCACCGATCACGGAGTTTACCTCCGCGGATATTTTTCAGCACTCGCCCTTGGGTGATGTGCTAACCTCATTAAAGTATCTCTCTCTCTATCAGGAGACCCCTGGCCGAACTATGTCTGGCTTGAGTCGGAAGCGGACGACGAAGAAATTCGTTACCCACCCACCACCCACTTAGTAGCCACTGTCGACGACTTAACTGACATGCTTGACTTCGACTCCGAAGACATCGACGGTATGGACGACGATGCCAGAGAAGAACAGGAACCACCGCCCACAGGGCGCTGGACAACCACCTCACCATATGACATATATATAGTGGACACATCCAAAGAAAGTAGTGGCGATGGGGCAAAGGATGATAATCCCCCCGAGAAGCATTCCGAGCGCCGGCGTCAGCGGTGCCGCTCCAAGCCCCACCACAGCAAGAATAGTGATACCGGCACAAAAGATGATACCACTCTGGATGATGCCGAAGATGAAATCAATCCTGCCCAGCCAGACACTGAGCAAGCCGGACAGGAGGATGGGCAAGCTAGCCCTGAAGAACAGGCAATTGATGGAGACTCGGAGGATGACAATTACATGCCTCTCTCCGAAGACGAGGTGAGCCTCAGCGACGAAGAATTTATCGTGCCTGAGGATCCTGTCGAGCAGGAGCGCTTCAAGCGCCGGCTAATAGCCACTGCAAAAAGCCTGAAGAAAAAACAACAGCAGCTTCAAGCTGATCAAGATCTGCTAACTGACAGATGGACCGAGGTCCTGGTAGCCGAGGAATACGGACTCGAGCGCCCAACCAAAAGTTACCCGAAGCGCAGGTTGTTACCTCAATTCAAGGAGAAGGCGCTAGAGCCTACACTACCAGCGCAGGATGAGGCTGATCGGCCATCTCGTGGCCAAGACAAAGCGGCGTATCAGCCCAAACACCAGCCCGCACCCCATCGCCAAAAAAATAAAACATGAAGACACGGGGCTACACGCATGACCTACGAGATGAACTGGAAAACAAAGCAGGACAGTCAAGATCGATCTACGGATCAAGGGGGCAAGCCCCAATGCATGACGATGACCGCCACACTGGATATACTAAATACAAATTCGGCCGAGCCGAATACAACATACCAGACTCATTCGAGTTGCGTCGTGATGTAGCCCAGCATAGAGGCGCCGCACAGCCCCTACGCTTCACTGAGGAAGTTATGGAACATGAAGTCCTAGAAGGGTTTAAGCCTGTTAACATCGATCCTACGATGGGACCACAGACCCCGCGGTATGGATAGAAGATTTCCTTCTCCACATTCACATGGCCCGCGGTGATGATTTGCATGCCATCAATTACCTCCCACTGAAACTAAAAGGACCAGCTCGGCATTGGTTGAATAGTTTGACGACAAATTCTATTGGAAGTTTGGAGAACCTGGAAGATGCATTCCTGGATAACTTCCAGGGCACTTATGTGCGGCCACCGGATGCTGATGATTTAAGTCATATAATCCAACAGCCCGGAGAGTCAGTCAGGAAATTTTGGACTCGGTTCCTAACTAAAAAGAACCAAATTGTCGATTGTCCAGATGCCGAAGCCCTAGAGGCCTTTAAGCATAACATCCGCGATGAATGGCTTGCCCGACACCTCGGCCAAGAGAAGCCGAAATCTATGGCAGCCCTCACAACACTCATGATCCGATTTTGCGCGGGCGAAGATAGCTGGTTGGCTCGTAACAACAGCACCTCAAGCAAACAGGGGGCTTCTGAAACAAGAAGCAAGAGCAAGCCCCAACACAGCAAAAACAAGCGGTGGAATAACATCGACAACGCCAAAAATACGGCTATCAATGCCGGATTCAGTGGCTCCAAGCCTGGTCAATGGAAGAAGCCATTTAAAAGAAACAGTCAGGGCATGTCCAGTCTGGACCGTATACTCGACAGTCCGTGCCAAATTCATGGCACCCCAGGAACACCAGCCAATCATACCAACAGAGAATGCTGGGTCTTCAAACATGCCGGCATGTCAGGTGCCGAAAACAACGAGAAGGTGTTGCAAAGCAAGGACGAAGACGAGGAGTTCAGGCCGCCGAACACTGGATGACAAAAGAAATTTCCCCCGCAAATCAAAACGGTGAACATGATAAACGCCACCCATACTTCCAAGCGGGAACGGATGTGCACTCTGAGGGATGACGACGCAACGGAGCCAGTCGCCCCAAAATATAACCTAGGGTCATCAAGCCCGATCACCTTTAACCGTACGGACCGCCCGGCCAATACCAGTCAGAGCAATTTGGCTGCACTAGTCCTTGACCCAATAATCGATGGATTCCACCTCACACGATTCCTTATGGACGGTGGCAGCAGTCTAAACCTGCTGTATCAGGACACAGTGCGTAAGATGGGTATCAGCCCTTCAATGATCAAACCCACTAAAACCACCTTTACAAGTGTTATACCAGGTGTGGAGGCCTGTTGTACAGGCTCCATCACTCTGGAGGAAGCATTTGGAGCACCAGATAATTATCGTTCCAAAGAGTTAATCTTTGACATCGTCCCTTTTCGCAGCAGCTATCATGCACTGCTCGGACAAACCTCATTTGCTCGATTCAACGCGGTGCCATATTATGCCTACCTTAAGCTCAAGATGCCCGGTCCGCGCGGCGTCATAATAGTTAATGGCAAGGCCGAACGCTCCCTCCGTGTCGAAGGGTACACCATTGCTTTAACAGTAGATGCAAAGGGTGGCATCTTTCAATTGAACCTTCAGTCGACGGCCAAGCTTCCGGATACCATCAAAGGAGTCCGAACTACTTCGCGGCAGGATAGCCCGGCTCGTCAGAACTCAAGTAAACACTCCGGCAGTTGACGAAGGGAAAGCTAGGATAAGTCATACAATGCGGCTTAACCGCTACATGGCACACAAACGTTTTTTGCATTTTCTTTCCAGGTCCACTTTTGTGCAGACCAGGACTGGCAGCATGACGACCAGACCCGTGAGGAGACGGATATACCAAGGAGGGCACCGGCTTGAGCGCGTAAGGGAATCCTTATATATAGCCCTCGATGACCATCAGATTACAACCTGGATTCGCACACAGCCTTCCTCATCGGGTCTCAACAGGTTCCGAAGTCATATTTCTTTTTATCACATTTCTTGTATTTGTACGCGTCAACGTATTGTTTAATTAGAACATGTGGCTTTATATGCCACTTATTTGCTGTTGTTTCTTATTGACACTCTTTGTCAAATGGCATCAGTACAATTCGATATACCCTAATATGTCAGGGGCCTCGTTGCACCCATAGTACGGCAATAAAGTCCGAACATCTTCACGGTTGTTCGGCACCCCGAACTTATAGCATTATATGCATCAGCTCCGAATCATGTCTTGGGTCAATAGTTGGGTTGCTCGGCTCCTGTGCTTGCTACCCTATGTTCCGCTATATCGGCTAGGGTAGTAAAGGGAGAACTGCTGCGATTGTGTCCCGGTTCTTCCGGACGAGTGCCTTAGTAGAGAAAGCCGAAAACTGACTGTCATGATACAACGAGAGCTGGTTACCTGCTCAAGAGGTTGCAAAATATTTAAGGATTTCTTCCGCACTATGCGATAACCAATGCAGCATGGGATGTATCATCTTTTCTTCCGATCAGGTGCTTATAGAGCCCCTAGTGTGGTCTTCCTAACACTAGGGGTTGCACACACCTTCCTTTTGACAAACTCCTATGGCTAAGTGAGAGCGATAAAGCCTTACAGTCCGATTGCCTGGTTCATTGCACTGAACACCTCCTTTAAGGACCCACAACTGGGATAAAAGAGTGCTCAGATTTATCCTGAACACCCCCGTAGTTCCTACATGCGGGCAGAAGCCAACGACTGGCCGACTCTCAGGATTAATATATAAAACGGTCGCATAGGATGTAAAACTTTCAAATAACAGGCACCAAATAATAGAAATGACATTGTTCAACATTACATAGGACAACATGAATGAATTTATGGGAATATAATGCCCTTGGTGCATTGCTCCGCCACAAGGCGGGATCCTTTCAGGATGCTATCATAATATAATTCGGGCTTGCGGTGCTCCTTCCCCTCTGGTGGTCCTTTGGTCATTAGCTTTTCAGCATACATCTTCGCCCAGTGCACCTTCGCGTGGGCGAAGGCCATTCGCACACCCTCCATACAGACCGAACGCTTGATGACTTCAAGTCGAGGGCAGGCACTCACAAGCCGCTTCACGGGCCCGAAGTAGCTGGTGGGAATCGGCTCGGCCGGCCACAGTCGGATATATAAATCCTTCATGGCTAGTTCAACCGCCTTATGCAGTTCGATCAACTGCTTCAATTGATTGGCAAAGGGCACTGGATATTCTGGCGCCAGATACTGCGACCAGAAGAGCTTCTCCGCAGTACTCCTTTCTTCGGCTCAGTAGAACTGGGCGGCATCAGATATGCTGCGTGGCATCTCCGCAAATACCCCTGGAGCAATCCGAATTCAAATTAATAAACATGATTTTCTCCTTTCAAATATCTGCTTTGCATAGAAAAAGCCTTACCCGCCGCGATCTTCCTCACCTCCTGGATTTCCTGCAGGGCGCCTTGGGCTACCCCCAGGTATCGCATGCGGCTTGACGAGCCTTGGTGAGTTCGGATTCTTTCTCCGTTAAACTCTGCTCCAAGGTCTCGCATTTCTTCACAGCCTCTTGGAGCTCTTGCTCAACTTCAATAACCCTGGCCTCGTGCTTTTCAAGAAGATCCTGCTCTGCGGCTGCCTTCTTCTCGAATTCGGCCACAACCTTCTTAAGAGCCTCAACTTAGGCCGTCGCCCCTAGAGCACATCATAAAAATATTTTCATCATACTAAATTATTAATTCGCGCTGAATGCAAACAAGGTTTTTGCATACCTGGATTATCCTCTAACTGCTTCCTCACTCGGCCGAGTTCTTCTTCGGCCCGCTCCAGACTCTGCTTCAGTCCGGAGACTTCCATAGTATGGGAGGCGACAGTCGCTACAGATGCCTGCTTAAAAAAAAGAGAGAGAGGGAGAGATGCCATAAGGTAAGTCTCCTGCGAACATATACTTGATCCTCTGCCCGGCTATTTCTTTGCCGAATAGTGTATGAGGTGCTACTACCTATACTATAAAACTCTTTGAAATCTAACAAAACATACCTCAAAGCCCGTTTTAAGGCTGACGCAGGCTTCATTCGGCCCTCTCTCAGTGGACTAAATTTTCCCAATCACCGCAACCATAAGGGCACGATGTTCTTCAACGATGGTGGCGCTCTTCAGCGCCGCTGATAATGTATCGGCACCTCTGGGTGGGCAGAGGTTGCCGGAGCAACAGGCGTGCCCCCTCTTGTCGAGGGAGGCTGCCTGCCTGATTGCGGAGCCGTATCGGTCTCCGAAATTGTGTCCGGCTGGGGGCCAAATTCAAGATAGCCCCCGCCGTCGATGTCCATGGGAGCCTTCTTTCCCGTGTGTCTGGCCGCCGAAGTTTGACCCCCTGGCGCTGCCTTGATGGTCTTTTCGCCCCCTCCTTGGCCTGGGTCTCTCTGGGACGATGCCTCGGTATCACTCGTGTGTTTTGAGGAGGGGCCCTTCAGGGGTGTCCTGCTGTCCATGGCATCCAAGCCTAGTAAGTCCTCTAATAAGGATTGTTCGGTGCGGGATCTTGCCGGACTGCAAAAAAACTATGGCTCAATGATTAAAACGTCATACAATAGTGAGTCAGGATGCACAAACGTGTTCAGACTTTATATACTCACGAATTCACCAGGGGCTGGACCCCGGGATCCCACTCCGGGCTGCTATTGGTAGCGGTGGCGGATTTCTCCGGGATGGAAGTTCTTCCCTTCTTGGGCGATTTGGCCGCCAAGTGTGTGGAGGCCGTCCTTTTCTTTCCCCCCTCGCTGGGGAGGATGGGTTTTCCTCCTCTTCCTCATCCTCCTTGAAGGAAGAGCGGGCCTCGGAGTCCTCGGATGCGGTGTTCGAAGTGCCTCGGCGACGACGGCTGCCCCTGGGCTCTTTAACCTCTTTCTCGGTTTTCTTCTTTGGCGCCTTGTAAGGCACCGGGTCTAGCATCTTCATTAGAAGTGGATCGGCTGGTTCTTCTGGCATCGGGGGCCCCAGTAGATCCGCCCAGCCTTCTTCGTCCAGCCCTAAGAGAGTTGGGGGAAAATACATTGAGCGTTTCCCTCGGATTATACAGACAAAAGCATATAACTTACCAACATGCGACTTACCGGACTTGTGGGGTGGGACATTCGATACCCCGGTCCTCGACTGAGTTCGGCCACGATTTGCCAGACTTAAAAAGCACTTTCCAGATGTCTTCGTGTGATGAGCCGAAGAACCTTAGAAGAGTCTGGTGCTTGGCCGGGTTGAATTCCCACAGATTGCAAACCCGGTGTTGACAAGGGAGAATCCGGTGGACTAACATCACCTGGACTACATTGACAAGTTTAATATTCTTGTCTGCCATACCCTTGACGCGCGTCTGGAGCACCGACAACTCATCGGGCGAAGACCAGTTCGGACCCTTCTTGGGCCAGGACGTGAGCCGCAGTGGAGCTCCGGATCAGAATTCGAGAGCTGCGGCCCATTTTGTGTTGCGTGGCTTAGTGACATAGAACCACTGTTGTTGCCACCCCTTGAAGGAATGGTTGAAGGTACGTGATTGCCATATGACATTGGGCATCTTGCTCACCATGGCCCCTCCGCACTCAGCGTGCTCGCCGCTCACTACCTTGGGCTTCACGTTGAAAATCTTCAGCCATAAGCCAAAGTGTGGCGAGATGCGGAGGAAGGCCTCACATACAACAATGAATGTCGATACGTTGAGGAAGGAATTGGGGGATAGATCATGAAAATCGATCTCGCAGTAATACATAACGCCGCGAACGAATGGGTGGAGGGGAAACCCTAGCCCCCGGACAAAGTGAGGAAGGAATACGACCCTCTCGTGGGGTTCTGGGGGACGATATGTCCTGCCGTCGGGAGACGATGGCTGATTTTCTTTTTCAGATAACCGGCCTCCCGAAGTTTCTTGATATCCTTCTCCCGGACGGTAGAGGCCATCCACTTGCCTCCCGCTCTGGACATGCTTGAATGACTTTGCAAAAAGGGTGAGAGCTTGGGCACTAGAGCTCGAGCAAGAGAATGGATGAGCAGAGGAAGAAGAAGCATTGGGTGAAAAGGGGAATCCTTATCCCTTTATAAAGGCGACAAAGACCGTGCGCCTCCCCACTTGCCCTGTAAACTCGCTTATTCCCCAAGCGGGAACGGATGTGCACTCTGAGGGATGACGACGCAACGGAGCCAGTCGCCCCAAAATATAACCTAGGGTCATCAAGCCCGATCACCTTTAACCGTACGGACCGCCCGGCCAATACCAGTCAGAGCAATTTGGCTGCACTAGTCCTTGACCCAATAATCGATGGATTCCACCTCACACGATTCCTTATGGACGGTGGCAGCAGTCTAAACCTGCTGTATCAGGACACAGTGCGTAAGATGGGTATCAGCCCTTCAATGATCAAACCCACTAAAACCACCTTTACAAGTGTTATACCAGGTGTGGAGGCCTGTTGTACAGGCTCCATCACTCTGGAGGAAGCATTTGGACCACCAGATAATTATCGTTCCAAAGAGTTAATCTTCGACATCGTCCCTTTTCGCAGCAGCTATCATGCACTGCTCGGACAAACCTCATTTGCTCGATTCAACGCGGTGCCATATTATGCCTACCTTAAGCTCAAGATGCCCGGTCCGCACGGCGTCATAATAGTTAATGGCAAGGCCGAACGCTCCCTCCGTGTCGAAGGGTACACCATTGCTTTAACAGTAGATGCAAAGGGTGGCATCTTTCAATTGAACCTTCAGTCGATGGCCAAGCTTCCGGATACCATCAAAGGAGTCCGAACTACTTCGCGGCAGGATAGCCCGGCTCGTCAGAACTCAAGTAAACACTCCGGCAGTTGACGAAGGGAAAGCCAGGATAAGTCATACAATGCGGCTTAACCGCTACATGGCACACAAACGTTTTTTGCATTTTCTTTCCAGGTCCACTTTTGTGCAGACCAGGACTGGCAGCATGACGACCAGACCCGTGAGGAGACGGATATACCAAGGAGGGCACCGGCTTGAGCGCGTAAGGGAATCCTTATATATAGCCCTCGATGACCATCAGATTACAACCTGGATTCGCACACAGCCTTCCTCATCGGGTCTCAACAGGTTCCGAAGTCATATTTCTTTTTATCACATTTCTTGTATTTGTACGCGTCAACGTGTTGTTTAATTAGAACATGTGGCTTTATATGCCACTTATTTGCTGTTGTTTCTTATTGACACTCTTTGTCAAATGGCATCAGTACAATTCGATATACCCTAATATGTCAGGGGCCTCGTTGCACCCATAATACGGCAATAAAGTCCGAACATCTTCACGGTTGTTCGGCACCCCGAACTTATAGCATTATATGCATCAGCTCCGAATCATGTCTTGGGTCAATAGTTGGGTTGCTCGGCTCCTGTGCTTGCTACCCTATGTTCCGCTATATCGGCTAGGGTAGTAAAGGGAGAACTGCTGCGATTGTGTCCCGGTTCTTCCGGACGAGTGCCTTAGTAGAGAAAGCCGAAAACTGACTGTCATGATACAGCGAGAGCTGGTTACCTGCTCAACAGGTTGCAAAATATTTAAGGATTTCTTCCGCACTATGCGATAACCAATGCAGCATGGGATGTATAATCTTTTCTTCCGATCAGGTGCTTATAGAGCCCCTAGTGTGGTCTTCCTAACACTAGGGGTTGCACACACCTTCCTTTTGACAAACTCCTATGGCTAAGTGAGAGCGATAAAGCCTTACAGTCCGATTGCCTGGTTCGTTGCACTGAACACCTCCTTTAAGGACCCACAACTGGGATAAAAGAGTGCTCAGATTTATCCTGAACACCCCCGTAGTTCCTACATGCGGGCAGAAGCCAACGACTGGCCGACTCTCAGGATTAATATATAAAACGGTCGCATAGGATGTAAAACTTTCAAATAACAGGCACCAAATAATAGAAATGACATTGTTCAACATTACATAGGACAACATGAATGAATTTATGGGAATATAATGCCCTTGGTGCATTGCTCCGCCACAAGGCGGGATCCTTTCAGGATGCTATCATAATATAATTCGGGCTTGCGGTGCTCCTTCCCCTCTGGTGGTCCTTTGGTCATCAGCTTTTCAGCATACATCTTCGCCCAGTGCACCTTCGCGTGGGCGAAGGCCATTCGCGCACCCTCCATACAGACCGAACGCTTGATGACTTCAAGTCGAGGGCAGGCACTCACAAGCCGCTTCACGGGCCCGAAGTAGCTGGTGGGAATCGGCTCGGCAGGCCACAGTCGGATATATAAATCCTTCATGGCTAGTTCAACCGCCTTATGCAGTTCGATCAACTGCTTCAATTGATTGGCAAAGGGCACTGGATATTCTGGCGCCAGATACTGCGACCAGAAGAGCTTCTCCGCAGTACTCCTTTCTTCGGCTCAGTAGAACTGGGCGGCATCAGATATGCTGCGTGGCAGCTCCGCAAATACCCCTGGAGCAATCCGAATTCAAATTAATAAACATGATTTTCTCCTTTCAAATATCTGCTTTGCATAGAAAAAGCCTTACCTGCCGCGATCTTCCTCACCTCCTGGATTTCTTGCAGGGCGCCTTGGGCTTCCCCCAGGTATCGCATGCGGCTTGACGAGCCTTGGTGAGTTCGGATTCTTTCTCCGTTAAACTCTGCTCCAAGGTCTCGCATTTCTTCACAGCCTCTTGGAGCTCTTGCTCAACTTCAATAACCCTGGCCTCGTGCTTTTCAAGAAGATCCTGCTCTGCGGCTGCCTTCTTCTCGAATTCGGCCACAACCTTCTTAAGAGCCTCAACTTAGGCCGTCGCCCCTAGAGCACATCATAAAAATATTTTCATCATACTAAATTATTAATTCGCGCTGAATGCGAACAAGGTTTTTGCATACCTGGATTATCCTCTAACTGCTTCCTCACTCGGCCGAGTTCTTCTTCGGCCCGCTCTAGACTCTGCTTCAGTCCGGAGACTTCCATAGTATGGGAGGCGACAGTCGCTACAGATGCCTGCTTAAAAAAAAGAGAGAGAGGGAGAGATGCCATAAGGTAAGTCTCCTGCGAACATATACTTGATCCTCTGCCCGGCTATTTCTTTGCCGAATAGTGTATGAGGGGCTACTACCTATACTATAAAACTCTTTGAAATCTAACAAAACATACCTCAAAGCCCGTTTTAAGGCTGACGCAGGCTTCATTCGGCCCGCTCTCAGTGGACTAAATTTTCCCAATCACCGCAACCATAAGGGCACGGTGTTCTTCAACGATGGTGGCGCTCTTCAGCGCCGCTGATAATGTATCGGCACCTCTGGGTGGGCAGAGGTTGCCGGAGCAACAGGCGTGCCCCCTCTTGTCGAGGGAGGCTGCCTGCCTGATTGCGGAGCCGTATCGGTCTCCGAAATTGTGTCCGGCTGGGGGCCAAATTCAAGATAGCCCCCGCCGTCGATGTCCATGGGAGCCTTCTTTCCCGTGTGTCTGGCCGCCGAAGTTTGACCCCCTGGCGCTGCCTTGATGGTCTTTTCGCCCCCTCCTTGGCCTGGGTCTCTCTGGGACGATGCCTCGGTATCACTCGTGTGTTTTGAGGAGGGGCCCTTCAGGGGTGTCCTGCTGTCCATGGCATCCAAGCCTAGTAAGTCCTCTAATAAGGATTGTTCGGTGCGGGATCTTGCCGGACTGCAAAAAAACTATGGCTCAATGATTAAAACGTCATACAATAGTGAGTCAGGATGCACAAACGTGTTCAGACTTTATATACTCACGAATTCACCAGGGGCTGGACCCCGGGATCCCACTCCGGGCTGCTATTGGTAGCGGTGGCGGATTTCTCCGGGATGGAAGTTCTTCCCTTCTTGGGCGATTTGGCCGCCAAGTGTGTGGAGGCCGTCCTTTTCTTTCCCCCCTCGCTGGGGAGGATGGGTTTTCCTCCTCTTCCTCATCCTCCTTGAAGGAAGAGCGGGCCTCGGAGTCCTCGGATGCGGTGTTCGAAGTGCCTCGGCGACGACGGCTGCCCCTGGGCTCTTTAACCTCTTTCTCGGTTTTCTTCTTTGGCGCCTTGTAAGGCACCGGGTCTAGCATCTTCATTAGAAGTGGATCGGCTGGTTCTTCTGGCAGCGGGGGCCCCAGTAGATCCGCCCAGCCTTCTTCGTCCAGCCCTAAGAGAGTTGGGGGAAAATACATTGAGCGTTTCCCTCGGATTATACAGACAAAAGCATATAACTTACCAACATGTGACTTACCGGACTTGTGGGGTGGGACATTCGATACCCCGGTCCTCGACTGAGTTCGGCCACGATTTGCCAGACTTAAAAAGCACTTTCCAGATGTCTTCGTGTGATGAGCCGAAGAACCTTAGAAGAGTCTGGTGCTTGGCCGGGTTGAATTCCCACAGATTGCAAACCCGGTGTTGACAAGGGAGAATCCGGTGGACTAACATCACCTGGACTACATTGACAAGTTTAATATTCTTGTCTGCCATACCCTTGACGCGCGTCTGGAGCACCGACAACTCATCGGGCGAAGACCAGTTCGGACCCTTCTTGGGCCAGGACGTGAGCCGCAGTGGAGCTCCGGATCAGAATTCGAGAGCTGCGGCCCATTTTGTGTTGCGTGGCTTAGTGACATAGAACCACTGTTGTTGCCACCCCTTGAAGGAATGGTTGAAGGTACGTGATTGCCATATGACATTGGGCATCTTGCTCACCATGGCCCCTCCGCACTCAGCGTGCTCGCCGCTCACTACCTTGGGCTTCACGTTGAAAATCTTCAGCCATAAGCCAAAGTGTGGCAAGATGCGGAGGAAGGCCTCACATACAACAATGAATGTCGATACGTTGAGGAAGGATTTGGGGGATAGATCATGAAAATCGATCTCGTAGTAATACATAACGCCGCGAACGAATGGGTGGAGGGGAAACCCTAGCCCCCGGACAAAGTGAGGAAGGAATACGACCCTCTCGTGGGGTTCTGGGGGACGATATGTCCTGCCGTCGGGAGACGATGGCTGATTTTCTTTTTCAGATAACCGGCCTCCCGAAGTTTCTTGATATCCTTCTCCCGGACGGTAGAGGCCATCCACTTGCCTCCCGCTCTGGACATGCTTGAATGACTTTGCAGAAAGGGTGAGAGCTTGGGCACTAGAGCTCGAGCAAGAGAATGGATGAGCAGAGGAAGAAGAAGGCGTGGGTGAAAAGGGGAATCCTTATCCCTTTATAAAGGCGACAAAGACCGTGCGCCTCCCCACTTGCCCTGTAAACTCGCTTATTCCCCAAGCGCCGTGTTGATGGCACAGTTGGGTTACCCACACCCGTATTGATGAGAATCCCGTGATAAGGGGACACAATCTCTGCTTCGACAAGACGTGCCAATAAAACCGCCTCGCGAGACGTGTAGTAGCAGGCTGAGGAAAACGGTTCGCATAATAACCGGGCCGCGGCGTGATGTCACGCTACAAAAAATTGTCAGCAGATTAGAAAGATTGTGCTCTCTACGGTGGAATGTGGAATTTGTTTTGCAGAGTCAGACACGATTCATGTGTTCAAAATCTACCTTGGATTATTCGGAGAAGGAACCCGCCTTGCAATGTCGAAGACAATCTACGCGCCGGACTTATCGTCATTGAAGCCTGGTTTAGGGGATACTGAGGGAGTCTTGGATTAGGGGGTCCTCGGACAGCCGGACTATATGCTTATGCCGGACTGTTGGACTATGAAGATACAAGATTGAAGAGTTCATCCTGTGTTCGGGTGGGACTCTCCTTTGCATGGAAGGCAAGCTTGGCAATTCGGATATGTAAATTACCTTCTCTGTAACCGACTTTGTGTAACCCTAGCCCCCTCCGGTGTCTATATAAACCGGAGGGTCTTGTCCGTAGGACAAGAACAATCATAATCATAGGCTAGCTTCTAGGGTTTGGCCTCTATGATCTCGTGGTAGATCAACTCTTGTAATACTCATATCATCAAGATCAATCAAGAAGGAAGTAGGGTATTACCTCCATAGAGAGGGCCCGAACCTGGGTAAACATCATGTCCCCCCCCCCTCATGTTACCATTAGCCCTAGACGCACAGTTCGGGACCCCCTACCCGAGATCCGCCGGTTTTGACACCGACAGGGACTGCATATCAGCGTCATCCCCTGACAGGGATATCTTCCCTCACTTAGAAGCTTCTCTCTTCAAGTCTTCGGAGGCAGTCCGCTTCTTCCCATAAGGAGAAGGGATGTCAGCTTGCCCTTCCCTTCCACCTATGGAAGTGGAAGTTCTGGTCTCCCCAGACAAATTGCTTGGTGTGCCTCCAGATTGAAGGTCACCTTGGGCTTCTTCACTCTCCTCCTTATCTTCCCCCACCGGCACTTGATATGGCGCCTGAGCCAGCATCCTTGTTAACAATCGATCGGCAGAGTCTTCGGGAAGTGGAGCCGAACACCTGATTCTCTCTGCCTTCATTAGCCAACCCTGGTCGAGTGGAGTTTTATCAATACATTGTTATGAGTAATCTAACTAAACTATGTTTGGGAGTCAGGTACTTACCAGAGTATCCGGATGATTGCAGTCAAGACCAAGGTCTTCTGTTGTATCCGTCCACTGTTTTCGTGCGCCAAAGAACAATTTCCACATCTCTCTGAGCATTATGCCGGAGAGGTGCTGAAGGATCCGTGGACCTTCCGGATTGAACTCCCACATGCGGAGAGGAAACCGCTAGCATGGAAGAATCCGACGGACTAGCATTACTTGGACGATATTGGTGAGGCCGGTGCCCTTCTTAATTGTCGGTGTTTGGGGGACAGGGGTCCCCAGACTTGCCTGCCTGCGGCCTACAGCGTGGCTTACCAGCGGCCCAGTATGGCCCGTCTTCATCAACGAACACTAAAGACCCTCGCGAGGGGCCAAGCCTCGTAGGGAGGACGATGCAAGTCCTCCTCAGGGGCGGCCTCACCATGTAGGCTCGCGAGGAGGCGGAGAGATCAAGACAAGGGGTACCTCGCGAGGTGCTCGTGATGCAAGCCATGACGACCAAGACCAGGCGGGCGCCAGCCTGCGTAGTTTCCTCGTTTCCTCTTTGGTGCAAAGGGGGCAAGCACAGGCGCGGAGTACCGATGCATCAGGCAAAGGTTTCCATATCAGTGAAACAAGACCAAGATCAGCAGGACGGAGGTCACCATGGAGCCCAAGGCGGTGTCATCACCAATGCCTTTGGCAGTCGAAGACCACCTTTAGTCAGGATAGCTTGTACTAGCTGTCCCCTTTCGAAATGGACGTTGTTGGCTCCCTTCCTAGTCAATATTTGGGAAGAGGACCAGGGCCTCTATAAATAGGGCTAGCCACCACAGTAGAAGGAGAGACCGGATCTCACCTAGAGCCAAGCAAATCCGAGCCAAGCTCATCCACACACCATCACAAGAACACCTCTTATCGCGAGGCTGTTCTTCCCCTGTACTGTTCATCATCAGCCCAAGAGGCAATCCACGACACCACACACTAGATTAGGGTATTACACCACAACGGTGGCCCGAACCAGTATAAACCTCATGTATCTTGTGTTGTTCCTCGTGCTAGCTTAGAATCGTGGTAAGGCAGAGGGCGTGAATCGTTAGGAGGATATCTTCGTGCGCACCCCAAAGTTCAAACCTTAAGGGTTTTGCCGGAACCCGATATCCGACATTTGGCGCGCCAGGTAGGGGTGCATCAAAATCTTCCTTCCGCTGATCTGCGTTCCTCTGCTTCGTTGCATCCATGTCCGGCGCCCTGCCGACCAACACCGACCGCTGGGCAGTATGGCCAGCCCATGCCGTGCCGCCTGCCCAATTTGAACTCAACCCCGCACCTCAGGCAGATCGCGCTCCACAGAACGCTACGGGCGCGGGCGACGCGGTCAAGCACTGCCTGCCCTCACTCTGCGGCAGGTGCGATCGGTCGCAAGGTCCTCAAACCACGTCGTAGCCATGACACCACACACCCGACAGGAACAAGCGAACATGAGGGCCGCGCTCACTGTGGCTCGGGAGCTCACTACAAAAAAAATACACTTCCGGGATGATCCATGTTTTTCAAAGTAGGTCGTGTTTTCTGTCATGCATGTACATCCATGACGATTTTATGACAGAATCAAGATAGTCATACATGTGCTGTCGTAGAAGTGTTCCATGACATTACCAAAATTATCATCACGGAAGTGTCCACTTCCATGACGATAAAGCACGCGTCACAGAAGTGCTTTCGTCAAGGGTGACCAACACGTGGCATCCACCATAACGGAATGCCGTTAAGCTATCGAGTCGGATTTTGGATCCGATAACCCGTTAACAGCCACGACCAATGCCGATTTTCCACGTGTAAAATTCTCATTGGCTAACGGATCCACGCGTCAGCTCCGCGTTGGCACAGGTGTCACTTATCCAACGGCCGAGATGGGCCTATGATATGTTGACACGTGGACCGGCCCAAAAGTGGCCCACAAAGTTTAAATGGTCCGGCCCAACCAAACGCCCATAAGATTTAGCGGACCATAATGGGCCGGCCCAGCTAAAGGCCCACAAAATTTAGTGGACCATAATGGGCCGACCCAGCTAAAGGCCCACATGAATTTGCAGATCATAATGGGCCGGCCCAGCTAAAGGCCCACAAGATTTTGCGAACCACAATGGGCCGTCCCAGCTAAAGTCCCACAAGATTTTGCAGACCATAATGGGCTAGCCCAGCTAAAGGCCCAACATTCTCTGTCAAATCGGCCCGTCAACGACCTGTCCTAAACTTGTCATCAACGTGGCCCATGGTCACTTCTGGCCCATTAACTGTCAGCTAAGTAATTGAGCCGAATTACGGCCCGGTGTATTTCCGGCCTGTTAAAGGTCTGGCTTCATTTGGGCCCATTTACAGGCCATCAAAACTTTCGGCCCATAAACGACCGTGAAGGATTTGGGTCATATTCGGCCATGTCTGGCATTCGGCCTGTTAGAGGCCCACTATAGATTTGGGCCACTTTCGGCCTGTTAACACCGGACGTAAACCATGGGCCATATGTGGCCCAATGTCATATCAGGCCCATTAACGGCCCATATAAAAATGACGATAATCTAGCCTGACCGAAGTTCCGGCCTATTAAAGGCCCATGTATTAGGTAGGCACATTTACGGCCCGTCCGAATTTCGGCCTGTCAAAGATCCGCATCATAAATGGGCCACCTTTTTGGCCTGCTAAGTCCAGTGGGTTATTTGGCACAATCAGGGCCCAATCTCACTTTCGGTCTATTAAAGGCCAATGTTTTTTATGGGCTCGAGATATTTACACATGTAAACGGCCTAATTTTACTGAGGGCCCAAATTATGTTTAGGCATGTTAAAGGCCCACTATGGGTACAGGCCTACCAGAAAAATATGAAAGCTTATGCTGATTTAGGCTGAGATATTTTTAGTGGGCTACATGCCAATTTCGGCCCGTAATCGTTTTTAGCCCAATTGGAATGGTCCCGACGATTGTTGGCATGTTGGGCTCCTACGAAGATTTCGGCCGAATACATTACTAAGATAAACCTACACTATACAAAAATAGCGTCGTAATTACTGCAGCCTGTGGCAGCATCATAAATATTGTATCACAACAAAATAAATTCCAACCATACAACAAAAGGCGTATTGGCATAAAGTTTATAGTCCTTCTAGATAAAAGCACCATCAGATGTATAGAAGCACAGATCATTTGACCTGAGTGCTAATGTTTCAGGCTGTAGAATCTGATGGAGCAGCACGATCTCCACCTTTTTCTGCCATTACTCTTGAACAACGAAGCGAATGTCTGATAGTCTGGTTTCAAAACCATTCATATCTTGACGACATTTCTCAACCACTATTCTTGTTTCCGAAACAACATCCATTAGGGATTGGACTTGTGTTTGGAGCATAGATATATCACTCTGTCTAGTAGGAAGATTTTGTTCAGTAGGCGATTTGGACGAGGTTACCTTGACAACCAACCCGGAATTACGCAGGAAGGTGCTTTTTGCACTGTTAGTGGAGAGATACTGACGGACTGCAGCAAGAAGTGACATTGTGCCCGTGGTAGCCTCATCACCTTTAGGTGGTTGTGGCTGTTCAATCATTTGTTCCATAGCTTCCTGAAAGTTTAAACTTGTAGATTAGTGTACCAGATAAGTTACTAATGAGACAAAAACAAACAAAGTAGGTTAAACATTTATACATAAGTTATTTTGGTGAACTACTGTAATACATTAGCATGTATTGTAGTGCCAACTACATAATAAAATCACTTTCGGAACATCTGTCCATGTAGCATGCCTACTGTATTGTCTATTTCCTCACATTCATTAACATCTAAGGATAAAGAGACATGGTTTAAAGTAGGATGAACATAGTATGACATCATTCATATCATGGGCAAACAGATATAAAACAAACAAGCTATTTTATCATTGTGTGCGCACGTGAACATAACAACTAGATTACATATCAAGACCAAAAGAATATCCTTCATCTCTTTTAAACCATGTAAGGTGAAATGATACGTTAAGACAACTGTGTATAAAAGTGAACAGAGTAACTGACATTGGCTGCAAACCAAGTAGTTAAATGAACACATCACAGTACCAATCAGTTCAAGGAAGGAGGAGTAAGGACTTACAACAGCGGCTTGAACTGGTGTGCTCATGCCCTTCATCTTGCTGGTGTGGCAATCCTTGAAGATTTGCACTGCATTCGGTTCAGGTTCTTTTTGGTCCGCACGGGCTTTCCTCTGTATTTGGAACAAGTCAATATAGATACGATAATATGCCACACAAAAAGGAAGGAATTAGCAGCTATTTACAAGAGCCTCGCAGTGTGCAATATAGCTACGAGATCTTGTTATCTGTTGGAATTTCACTTTAGAATGGTTGGTTTTGTTCTTCAAATAGTTAGCCTAGAAGAAGATGCACTTGTAAGGCACATACATAAATACAAGTTCAATATGTGGTCTGATCAAATACATATAGCCTACCTGATACTTTGGATCAGACCAGTGTTTAACGAGGGCTGCCTAGTCTTCATCTGTAATATATTCCACTGGAGGTGTTTGGGCGATTTCATTATTAGCCTTGCCTTCAAACTGAGATTTTCTAAGGTGGTACCGATACTGTCGCGGAGCAGACTGAAAACATGAGTGCCTGCTTGTTTAGTTGCATCATCTTTTGAATCCAACTTGAACCTTGTCTGTTGAAAAAAGAATGTGAGTCTTATTAAGAGGAAGCTAGAAAGTATGGGACAGAGCAAGACAATATTACTAATTGCGATGAATAACATTACTTACGGATAAATGGTCAAGGAAGGTGTTAAACTGGGTATTGTCTTTCTCATTCCTGTACTGGATCCACGTTGGGAGGATACGTGCATGACACCTAACGGCAACGGCTGCCTCTGATACTAACTTGTCTGACTCTGTAGCATCACGTGGTCTTTTTAAACCTGCCTCAAAATGGATCTCCATTCTTCCTCCTTTAGATTTTGTTAATCTGTCAAGCATTATCCCTGATGTCTGTTTCCGCTTGCGCCATGGTGTTAGTTCAACAACGAATATGGAAAGTGTTAGTGTACATCAAACTGTGAGAGTACATATAAAGGAGCATGCAACTGCAACTTGACTCGGTCAGGTACCATCTTGGTGTTGATGCTCATGAGGTTCATCTGATCTTGCCAAGTCCTGTTGTGTCAGCAGTGCTTCGGAAGTAGTGTTAGGTGTGAAGGAAGCTTGGGAACTGGCCAGTTCCGGAGAAAATGAACGAGTAACTAGTTGAGATGCTGGTACAGTTGAAGCGGATGCTGCAGCTGGTGGAGCAGGTGATATTGTGTTTGTAGATTTAGCCGGTGGACTTGGACCTTCTACTGCACTATAAGTACCAGCAGAATCTCGACGACAGATCCTTTTCTGTTTCACCCGACGAGTAACAACACTCCCTACTATATTATTTTCCTTGCTCTTTTTTGACTTTGCCATGTCAAGCTGTACCCACAACACAAAAGAATAAAATCACTCTTCAGAACTCATTGATGCATGATACAGACAAGCAATACTTTGATGTAAGACAACCGTATGAGGATGGAATATGTAAGAAAAACATGACTGCATGACATATTCACAGCTATGATGTGCAAACTAAGTAGAAGGATTTTCAAGAAAATAGAAGTAATGCAAGCTAGACACCATATGAAAGATGCAACCAATATTACTCTACCAAGTTAAAAGTGTCTTGTCATAAGTGGCAATTCGGAAAATTAGAAGCAGTATAATGTAGAAATCAATGCAAGATGCAACCACTATCAAACTGCCATGTTAAAAGCGTCCAATCATGAGTGACTGATGCGGGATACACCACAGTAGTACTTTGATGTAAGAACATGGTATGATAGATAGATGCAGTGTATTCTAGACACAAAAAGCCATGTCATACGCACATGTATAACGTATAATCTTAGCAGGTGCAATTTAATCAAAATAGAAGAAATACAGGCTAGACAACATATGCAACATGAAACCAATTATCACACAGTCAACTTAGAGCAAGCACCTGCGATGGTGGAGTACGGGAGATGAACTCATCATGTAGACTTGGGACTTCAACTTCATTAGCAGTAGCAGTGGCAAATCTAGAGAGTCTCTGTTTGCGTCGGTGCGGAGGACCACCAACATCCCCTAATTTACTCTTTTCGTTCCTATTTTCTGATATTGCCTTATGAAGTCAAAACCACAAGAAGATGAATAAAATTAGCTCTGCATAACTGGTTGATGCATGATACAGACGAACACTACTTTGATGTAAGGCAAGCGTAGGATAGGAGGATGGAATATATACAAAAAAAGATAGCGTTTCATATTCACACGTACGATAGGAGGATGGAATATGTGAAAAAACAGT
Organism: Triticum dicoccoides; assembly: GCF_002162155.2. Taxonomy (NCBI): domain Eukaryota; kingdom Viridiplantae; phylum Streptophyta; class Magnoliopsida; order Poales; family Poaceae; genus Triticum; species Triticum dicoccoides. Next base: position 656,560,913 of record NC_041385.1, read on the forward strand.
AAGCGGAAGGCATTTCAACAAAATTAGAAGAAATGAAAGCTAGGCACCATATGAACAGGCAACCAATATCACTCTATCAGGCAAAAAGTGTCTCGTCGTAAGTGCCATTTCAAGAAATTAGAAGCGGTACAAGCTAGAAGACAATGCAAGATGCAACCTACATCACAGTCCCAAGTTAAATGTGTCTTATAGGTAAGTGATCATTGCAGGTATAAGTTGTAAGCTACGCAGATGCAATTCAACATAATCAGAAGCAATACAAACTAGACATCATACGGAAAACGCAAACACATATAACAGTTCCAAGTAAGAGCAAGCACTGATGTCTACTACACAACCTTCTTCTTGTAGACGTTGTTGGGCCTGCAAGTGCACAGGTTTGTAGGACTGTAGAAAATTTCCCTCAAGTGGATGACTTAAGGTTTATCAATCCGTAGGAGGCGTAGGATGAAGATGGTCTCTCTCAAACAACCCTGCAACCAAATAACAAAAAGTCTCTTGTGTCCCCAACACACCCAATACAATGGTAAATTGTATAGGTGCACTAGTTCGGAGAAGAGATGGTGATACAAGTGCAATATGGATGGTAGATAAAGGTATTTGTAATCTGAAATTGTAAAAACAGCAAGGTAACAAGTGGTAAAAGTGAGCGTAAACGGTATTGCAATGATAGGAAACAAGGCCTAGGGTTCATACTTTCACTAGTGCAAGTTCTCTCAACAATAATAACATAGATAGATCATATAACAATCCCTCAACATGCAACAAAGAGTCACTCCAAAGACACTAATAGCCGAGAATGAGCGTAGAGATTATGGTAGGGTACGAAACCACCTCAAAGTTATTCTTTCGGATCAATCTATTCAAGAATGCGTACTAGAATAACACTTTAAGACACAAATCAACCAAAACCCTAATGTCACCTAGATACTCCATTATCACCTCAAGTATCCGTGGGCATGATTATATTATATGCATCACACAATCTCAGATTCATCTATTCAACCAACACAAAGTACTTCAAAGGGTGCCCCAAAGCCTCTACCGGAGAGTCAAGAACGTGTGCCAACCCCTATGCATAGGTTCATGGGCGGAACCCGCAAGTTGGTCACCAGCACATACATCAAGAGGCACATGATATCCCATTGTCACCACAGATAAGCACCGCAAGACATACATTAAGGGTTCTCATAAAAGACTCAATCCGATAAGATAACTTCAAGAGGAAAACTCAATTCATCACAAGAGAGTAGAGGGGGAGAAACATCATAAGATCCAACTACAATAGCAAAGCTCGGGATACATCAAGATCGTACCATAGAGGGAACACGAGAGAGAACACGAAAGAGAGAGATCAAACACATAGCTACTGGTACATACCCTCAGCCCCGAGGGTGAACCACTCCCTCTTCGTCATGGAGAGCGCCGGGATGATGAAGATGGCCACTGGTGAAGGATCCCCCCTCCGGCAGGGTGCCGGGAAGGGCTCCCGAGAGGTTTTTGGTGGCTACAGAGGCTTGCGGCGGCGGAACTCCCGATCTATCTTGATATTCAATGGTTTTAGGGTACGTAGGCTTATATAGGTGAAAGAAGTCGGTCGGGAGGTGCTCGAGGGGTCCACGAGACAGGGGGTCGTGCCCTGTTGGGGGGGGGGGCGCCCCCTATCTCCTGGGCTCCTCGAGGATCTTCTGACTTGATCTCCAAGCCTCCAGGATGATATTCTTCCAAAAAATCACGATGCTGAAGGTTTCATTCCGTTTGGACTCCGTTTGATATTCCTTTTTCTTCGAAATACTGAAACAGGCAATAAAACAGCAATATGAGCTGGGCCTCCGGTTAATAGGTTAGTCCAAAAAGTAATATAAAAGTGTATAATAAAGCCCATAATCATTCAAAACAGATAATAATATAGCATGAATGCTTCATAAATTATAGATACGTTGGAGACGTATCAGCATCCCCAAGCTTAATTCCCACTCGTCCTCGAGTAGGTAAATGATAAAAACAGAATTTATGAAGTGTGAATGCTAGAAGGTGCACAAGTTTGATCAATGATAATTTCAATCGCCTTTTCTAGCATGATTATATGTCATAACAGTAGTTCATCTCATAAAACTTTTCACGAACTAGTAACAAGCAATTCGCATGTTAAAGCATAGACCATAAACTTTCTTTAAAACTAGCAAACTTCATTCTTAGTCATCAAACAATTGCAATTCATCTTACTTTCAGGAAGAGTCTATGTCAGAGCTTTGGTTTAGCAAACTTCACATACTCAACTATCATATAGTCTTCTACAATTGCTAACACTCACGCAATACTTGTGGTTATGAAGTTTTAATCAGACACAGAGAAAGATTGGGGCTTATAATGTTGCCTCCAAACGTATTCACCTTTGGGTGATGTCAACAATAATAGTTCATGCTAACGTACATCCAATTGGATATATATATCAGGATCACCCTAAAACAAAGTGCTTGCCAAAGGATAAAATGAAAAAGGGAAAGGTGAAGATTACCTTGACTCTTGCATAAAGTAAAAGACATAAAGTAAAAGATAGGCCCTTCGCAAAGGGAAGTAGAGGTTGTCATGCGCTTTTAGGGTTGGATACACAAAATCTTAATGCGAAAGAACGTCACTTTATATTGCCCCTTGTATATGGACCTTTAATGCAGTCCGTCGCTTTTATTGCTTCCATAACAAGTTCGTACAAAGCTTATTTTCTCCACACTAACAATTCATGCATATTTAGCGAGCATTTTTTATTGCTTGCACCGATGACAACTTACTTGAAGGATCTTACTCAATCCATAGGTAGGTATGGTGGACTCTCATGGCAAAAACTGGGTTTAAGGATATTTGGAAGCACAAGTAGTATCTCTACTTGGTGCTAGGAATTTTTGGCTAGCATGAGGGGGAAAGGCAAGCTCAACATGTTTGAATGATCCATGACAATATACTTTAACTAAGATGTGAGAAAACATAACCCATTACGTTGTCTTCCTTGTCCAACATCAACTCTTTAGCATGTCATACATAATGAGTGCTCACAATTATAAAATATGTCTATGATAATATATTTATATGTGAAATCTCTCTTCCTTCAATATCCTTTCATGAATTGTTCAAATGACTAATACAATGCTTGCTAACCGTCAATAAATTTACAATCTCTATTTCTTAGATGTGAAGTCATTACTCCCCATGGAATAAGAAAATGAGGCATATATAATTTCAGATTTATGACAATCAACTCATTCAACAATTTACTCATAGGATATAAGTGAAGCACACGAGTAAATGAAAAGCTACTCCAGAAAGATATAAGTGAAGATCAATGAGTAGCTAAATAATTATGCAACTATGTGAAGACTCTCTCTCAATTAAGAATTTCAGATCTTGGTATTGTATTCAAGCATCAAGAAAAACAAAATAAAATAGCATTCCAAGGATAGCACAACTCATGTGAAGAAGCAAAAACTTAGGTTCAACCGATACTAACCGATAGTTGTCGAAGAAGAAAGGTGGGATGCCTACCGGGGCATCCCCAAGCTTAGATTCTTGAGACTTATTGAAATATTATCTTGGGGTGCCTTGGGCATTCCCAAGCTTGATATTTTATGTCTCCTTAATTCTTCTCATATCATGGTTTCTCTTTTTATCAAAAGCTTCATCCACACCAAACTCAACAAGAACTCGCGAGATAGGTTAGTATAAACCAATGCAAAACCATAACATCTTCTACTGTAACAAATCACTAACATTATTATTCAACATTGAATACTAAATGTATCTGCATATTTAATACTCCTATCCTCAAATAGAATCATTAAACAAGCAAACATATGCAAACAATGCCAACATAACAGCAATCTGCCAAAACAGTACAGTCTGTAAAGAATGCAAGAGTATCAATACTTCCCTGACTCCAAAAATTGTGAAGTAAAATTCCCACTGTAATAAATTTATCAGAGCTTAATATGCAAAAATATTCGACGTTATGCCACTCTCTGACGTTTCTAGGGAATTTTTGCAACAGAGGTAAACTTTCTGTTTTCAAACAGCAACATGTATACTAGCAAAATAAGCATGGCAAAGGCTATCCTTGACTTTTTTATTGAAACTAAAGACGCAAAACATTATTCTAACTAACAGAAAGCAAAAACTAGCAAAATAAAATGACGCTCCAAGCAAAACACATATCATGTGGTGAATAAAAATATACCTCCAAGTAAAGTTACCAATGAACGAAGACGAAAGAGAGGATGCCATCCGGGGCATCCCCAAGCTTAGTTGCTTGGTTGTCCTTGAATAGTACCTTGGGGTGCCTTGGGAATCCCCAAGCTTAGGATCTTTCCACTCCTTATTCCATAGTCCATCGAATCTTTACCCAAAACTTGAAAAGTTCAACCACACAAAACTCAACACAAAACTCGTAAGCTCCGTTAGTATAAGAAAATAAATCACCACTTAGGTACTGTAATGAACTCATTCTAAATTCATATTGGTGTAATATCTACTGTGTTACAACTTATCTATGGTTCCTACCCTACGATACTACTCATAGATTCATCAAAATAAGCAAACAACACAATGAAAACAGAATCTGTCAAAAACAGAACATTCTGTAGTAATCTGTATCAAACGTATACCTCTGGAACCCCAAAAATTATTAAATAAATTGCTGGACCTGAGGAATTTGTATATTAATCATCTTCAAAAAGAATGAACCTAAAATCACTCTCCAGTAAAAAATGGCAGCTATTCTCGTGAGCGCTAAAGTTTCTGTTTTTTACAGCAAGATCACATAAACTTCACCTAAGTCTTCCCAAAGGTTCTACTTGGCACTTTATTGAAACAAAAGCTATAAAACATGATTACTACAGTATCATAATCATGTGGACACACAAAAACATTAAGGGTAAATATTGGGTTGTCTCCCAACAAGTACTTTTCTTTAATGCATTTCTAGCTAGGCATGATGATGGCAATGATGCTCACATAAAAGATAAGAATTGAAACATAACAGGAGCATCATGAAGCATATGACTAGCACATTTAAGCCTAACCCACTTCCTATGCATAGGGATTTTGTGAGCAAACAACTTATGGGAACAATAATCAACTAGCATAAGAAGGTAAAACAAGCATAGCTTCAAAATTTTCAACACATAGGGAGGAAACTTGACATTATTGCAATTCCTACAAGCATATGTTCCTCCCTCATAATAATTTTCAGTAGCATCATGAATGAATTCAACAATATAACCAGAACCTAAAGCATTATTTTCATGATCTACAAGCATGTAAAATTTACTACTCTCCACATAAGCAAAATTCTTCTCATGAATAATAGTGGGAGCAAACTCAACAAAATAACTATCATGTGAGGCATAATCCAATTAAAAACTAAAATCATGATGACAAGTTTCATGGTTATCATTATTCTTAATAGCATACTAGTCATCACAATAATCATCATAGATAGCAATTTTGTTCTCATAATCAATTGGAACCTCTTCCGAAATAGTGGAATCATCACTAAATAAAGTTGACACTCTTCCAAATCCACTTTCATATTCATCACAATAAGATTCAACATCCTACAAAATAGTGGGATCAATACTTCCTAAAGTTGACACTCTTCCAAACCCACTTTCATCAATATAATCATCATAAGTAGGAGGCATGCTTTCATCATAATAAATATTCTCATCAAAACTTGGGGGACAAAAAATATCGTATTCATCAAACATAGCTTCCCCAAGCTTGTGGCTTTGCATAACATTAGCATCATGGATATTCAAGGAATTCATACTAACAACATTGCAATCATGCTCATCACACAAAGATCAAGTACCAAACATTTTAATGCATTCTTCTTCTAGCACTTGAGCACAATTTTCCTTTCCACCAAACTCGCGAAAGATATTAAAAAGACGAAGCGTATGAGACAAACTTAACTCCATTTTTTGTAGTTTTCTTTTATAAACTAAACTAGTGATAAAACAAGAAACAAAAAGATTCGATTACAAGATCTAAAGATATACCTTCAAGCACTCACCTCCCTGGCAACGGAGCCAGAAAAGAGCTTGATGTCTACTACACAACCTTCTTCTTGTAGATGTTGTTGGGCCTGCAACTGCACATGTTTGTAGGACAGTAGCAAATTTCCCTCAAGTGGATGACCTAAGGTTTATCAATCCGTAGGAGGCATAGGATGAAGATGGTCTCTCTCAAACAACCCTGCAACCAAATAACAAAAAGTCTCTTGTGTCCCCAACACACCCAATACAATGGTAAATTGTATAGGTGCACTAGTTCGGCGAAGAGATGGTGATACAAGTGCAATATGGATGGTAGATAAAGGTATTTGTAATCTGAAATTGTAAAAACAGCAAGGTAACAAGTGGTAAAAGTGAGCGTAAACTGTATTGCAATGATAGGAAACAAGGCCTAGGGTTCATACTTTCACTAGTGCAAGTTCTCTCAACAATAATAACATAGATAGATCATATAACAATCCCTCAACATGCAACAAAGAGTCACTCTAAAGACACTAATAGCGGAGAACGAACAAAGAAATTATGGTAGGGTACGAAACCACCTCAAAGTTATTCTTTCGGATCAATCTATTCAAGAGTTCGTACTAGAATAACACCTTAAGACACAAATCAACCAAAACCCTAATGTCACCTAGATACTCCATTGTCACCTCAAGTATCCGTGGGCATGATTATACGATATGCATCACACAATCTCAGATTCATCTATTCAACCAACACAAAGTACTTCAAAGAGTGCCCCAAAGCCTCTACCGGAGAGTCAAGAACGTGTGCCAACCCCTATGCATAGGTTCATGGGCGGAACCCGCAAGTTGGTCACCAACACATACATCAAGAGGCACATGATATCCCATTGTCACCATAGATAAGCACCGCAAGACATACATTAAGTGTTCTCATAAAAGACTCAATCCGATAAGATAACTTCTAGAGGAAAACTCAATTCATCACAAGAGAGTAGAGGGGGAGAAACATCATAAGATCCAACTACAATAGCAAACCTGGGGATACATCAAGATCGTACCATAGAGGGAACACGAGAGAGAACACGCGAGAGAGAGAGATCAAACACATAGCTACTGGTACATACCCTCAGCCCCGAGGGTGAACTACTCCCTCTTCGTCATGGAGAGCGCCGGGATGATGAAGATGGCCACCGGTGAAGGATCCCCCCTCCGACAGGATGCCGGGAAGGGCTCCCGAGAGGTTTTTGGTGGCTACAGAGGCTTGCGGCGGCGGAACTCCCGATCTATCTTGATATTCAATGGTTTTAGGGTACGTAGGCTTATATAGCCGAAAGAAGTCGGTCCGGGGGTGCTTGAGGGGTCCAAGAGACAGGGGGTCGTGCCCTATAGGGGGGGCGCCCCCTATCTCCTGGGCTCCTCGAGGATCTTCTGAGTTGATCTCCAAGCCTCCGGGATGATATTCTTCCAAAAAATCACGATGCCGAAGGTTTCATTCCGTTTGGACTCCGTTTGATATTCCCTTTTCTTCGAAATACTGAAACAGGCAATAAAACAACAATATTGGCTGGGCCTCTGGTTAATAGGTTAGTCCAAAAAGTAATATAAAAGTGTATAATAAAGCCCATAATCATTCAAAACAGATAATAATATAGCATGAATGCTTCATAAATTATAGATACGTTGGAGACGTATCAGCACATGTGATGGTGGAGTAGGGGAGATGTGCTCATCATGTACACGTATGTTCTAGAAACATGAACACGTGTCATATTCATAGGCATTATGTGTAAAGTAAGCAGATGCAATTCAAGTTAGAAGCAATACAAGCTAGACATCATACGCAACATGCAACCACATATAATAGTGCCAAGTTAGAGCTAGCACCTGTGATGGTGGAGTAGTGGAGATGTGCTCATCATCTACACAGCTATGTTGACTGTCCAGCCTTGTGTTGTCTTGCGAATCTTGTTGGGAGGATGGCGGAGTAGAATCTGTAGAGACCCCCTATTTGAGTTGCTCCGAAGGACAACCATCATCCACTGTCGGACTAATTTCCTTCAGCTGTAATGATTTTGCATTGTGAAGTCAAACCGATAAGAAAAAGGAATAAAATTTTCTCTTTAGAACTCATTCATGCATGATACTGACGAACACTACTCGGATGAAAGGAAAACACATGATGCAAGGATGGAATATGTATGAAAAACGGGATGGTGTGAATATGATGTGGTAACTAAGCAGAAGGCATTTCAACAAATTAGAAGCCCTGCAAGCTAGACACCATATGATAGATGCAACCAATATCACTCTGCCAAGTTCAAACTATATGGCGTTTCAACAAATTAAAAGCAGTACATGCTAGAAATCATATGCAAGACACAACCAATATCACAGTGGCGACTTAAAGGTGCCTTATCATAAGTGACTGATGCGGGATATGCAAGTAGTACTCTGATGTAGAAACAGGAACACATGTCATATTCACAGGCATTATGTGTAAAGTAAGTAGATGTCATTCAACAAAGTTAGAAGCAATACAAGCTAGACATCATACGCAACATGCAACCACATATAATAGTGCCAAGTTAGAGCAAGCACCTGTGATGGTGGAGTAGGGGAGATGCGCTCATCATCTACATAGCTACATTGACTGTCTAGCCTTGCGTTGTCTTGCGAATCTTGCTCGGAGGATGGCCGAGTAGAATATGTAGAGAACCTCCGTTTCAGTTGCTCGGAAGGACCACCATCATCCAATGCCTTGCCAATTTCCTTCAGCTTTATTTATTTTGCATTGTGAGGTCATACCAACAAGAAAAAGGAATAGCATTCGCTCTTCAGAACTCATTCATGCATGATATTGATGAATACTACTCTAATGAAAGGCAAAGTCATGATACGAGGATGGAATATGTACGAAAAAATGGACGGCTTGACATATTCGCACCTATGATGTGGTAACTAAGCAGAAGGCACTTCAACAAATTAGAAACACTGCAAGACACCATATGGAAGGTGCAACCAATATCACTCTGCCAAGTTAAAATTGTCTCGTCATAGGTGGCGTTCATCAAACTAGAAGCAATACATGCTAGAAATCATATTCAAGACGCAAACCAATATCACACGGCCAACTTAAAGGTGTCCCATCATAAGTGACTGATGCAGGATACATAAGAAGAGTAGTTTCATGTAAGAACATGGTGTGATAGAAAGATATAGTATGTACCAAAATAGGAAAGCGTGTCATATTCACATGTATCATGTGTAAGCTAAGCAGATGCAGTTTACACTAATTAGGAGCAATACGAGCTAGACACCATATGCAACATGCAACCAGATATCACACTGCCAAGTTAGAGCAAGCACCTTGGATGGTGGAGTAGGGGAGCGGAGACTTGGACCTTGTAATGCACTATCAGTACAAGGAGAATCGGTACATATGCTCCGTTTATGTTGCTCCAGAGGACCACCATCATCGCCTTCCTTACTCTTTTCCTTCCTCTTTCTTGATTTTGCCTTGTCAAGTCAAACCCACAAGAAAAACGAATAAAATTTGCTCTTCAGAACTCATTGATGCATGATACTGACGAACACTACTTTCATGTAAGGTTGCCGCATGATAGGAGGATGGAATATGTATAAAAAAAGGATGGTGTGACATATTGACATGTATGATGTATAAAGTGTAAACTAAGAACAAGGTGCTTGAACTTGTTAGAATCGATGCAAGCTAGAAACCATATGAAAGATGAAACCAATATCACTTTGCCAAATTAAATGGGTGCCCTAACAAATGTATTTGACCAAATTAGAAGCAATACATAGCAACAGGCTAGAAATAATATGCAATATGCAACGAATAAAGGTGACTCATTGTAAGTGATTGATGCAGGATACAGAAGAGAGGTAGTTTCATGTAAGAACAAGGTTAACACATAGATGTAGTGTGTACCAAAAATTGGAAGGCATGTCATATTCACAGGTATACTGTGTAAACTAAGCAGATGCAATTTACCCTAATTAGAAGCATTACAAGCTAGACACCGTATGCAACATGCAACCACATATCACACTGCGAAGTTAGAGCAAGCACCTGTGATGGTGGTGTAGGGGAAGTGTGGTCTTCAGGTATAGAGCTACGTTCAATATCTTCATTTAGGCTTGTTGTTTCTTGAGAATCATGTGGAGAGGATGAAATTGCATTCTTTATAAGAGTATTGCGTCTCATATTAACCCACGCGCATGACTGTCTCATCATAAGCGATAGATGCAGGATACACAGGAACAGTAGTTTGATGTAAGAACATGGTGTGATAGGCAGATGTAGTATGTACCAAAAACAGGAAGGCGTGTCATATTCACATGTATAATGTGTAAGCTAAGGAGATGCAATTTAGAAAATTAGGAGCATTGATGAGGGATACACAAGAAAAGTAGTTTGATGTAAGAATATGGTTAATAGAAAGACGTAGTATGTACCAAAAACAGGAAGGCATGTCATATTCACAGGTATAATGTGTTAACTAAGTAGATGCAATTTACCCTAATTAGAAGCATTACAAGGTAGACACCATAGGCAACATGCAACCACATATCACACTGCCAAGTAAGAGCAAGCACCTGCGATAGTGGTGTGGGGGAATTGTGGTGATCAACTAGAGAGCTACGTTGACTATCTTCATTTAGCCTTGTTGTTTCTTGAGAATCATGTGGGGAGGATGACACTGCACTCTTTAAACGAGTAGGGCGTCACACAGTAACCCACTCGGGTGACTGTATCATCATAAGTGATTGACGAGGGATACAAAAGAGCATTAGTTTGATGTACGAACATGGTTAATAGACATATGTAGTATGTATCAAAAACAGGAAGGCATGTCATTATCAAAGGTATAATGTGTAAAGTAAGCAGATGCAATTTAACCAAATTGGAAGCAATACAAGCTAGACACCATATGCAACATGCAACCACATTTGACAGTGCGAAGTTAAAGCAAGCACCTGGGATGGTTGTGTGTGGCAATTGAGATCATCAACTACAGAGCTACGTTTACTATCTCCAACTGCTGACATTGCACCCATTAGAGCGCTGAAACGCTTAGTGCTTATCTTCGAATTACACTGGAGCGACTTCTGTCTTTTCTTTTCTGCATTCATCAACACTGCATCAGAGTCTGAAATACCCATGCATAAAAAAACAATAGAGTGAGTATGGGTGAAGTGTGTGCACAATTAGTACAGTGTAAAGGTAGCAGATAGCAGGTCAGTGAGAAATAAATGACGGGAGACATATGATAGCTCTACAACATGCATGGCACACTAAATTACTACAGGATTCTATGAAAATAACACTCGACTGAAAGCAAATAGGTCAGTCCATTTTTTCTGCACCGTCCGATGTACAAAGATGGGCAGATCGCCTTCATCTACCTCTACCCAGTCAGTGTTGACGATCTTCCTCGAAACGCCAGCGACCATCGGCCCAGTATTCCTCCCCTGAATGCGCCCTGCCCTCGACCTCACCGCACCGCCGTGCTTGGCACCGCCCCCCGGCCATCCAATCAAGCCCCGCCGACCTCCAGATCGGGCGCAAGCAGCTCCTGCGCCCCACACCCCTATGATAGACACCGATGCGCCGCTTCCCCGGGGAACAGGCGGACTAGGTGCTCCGCGCGCCTAAGCGGGTGCTGCTTCTTTTAATTTTGGTTCGACTGACCCTGAATTGAAATCCAGGCGGGCTACTGACCTCGAGCAAAGGTGAAATAGTAAAAGGGAGGAAACCTTGTGCATTTAGTATCACGAAGAAGATGCAGTAAGAAGCGCTCAACTAGTTTCTTTTGTGGGATGAATACGGTGTGAGCGGAGACGTAATATTTGCACGAATAAGGGAAGAGGAGTACCACTTTCTGCTGGCAGTGTTATGTCCTCCTTCTATTTTTCCGACGATCTTCTTGTTGTTCGCCGGAAACCAGAAGTTGTGGAGGACGGTGTAGCCTTGGACGAACCCATGGCCAAGTTGTTGAGTGTGGTGCGGTGGCCGTCTGTCGGCAGCGGGGAAGCAGATCCGAGGCGGCGAACGATGGCGTAGCGGGAACAGCTCCGGTGCGGTGGACGGTTGCGATAGTGGAGCCGCAGCAGTGAGGCGCAAGACGGCGTGGTCGGAGTGGTTCTGGTACGGCGCACGTTGGTGTCAGCATCGTGGAAGCAGCTCTGCCTCGGCTTCAGCTACTAAGTCCTTGAGGGCGTTGCGATTGCGGTTGCGTTGGACGACGACGTCGGGGTACCGGCTCCGGCGTGATGGAGGACGGCGGCGGTGGATTAGCCGCTATGGGGTGGAGGACGGAGGAGGCTGGGGTTTCGCGGCTGGTGGAGAGGGTGTTTTCGCGCCCATGGAGTATGAATGGGGAAAGGGAGGGAGACGGGGAACTAAGGGGGAACAATGTTTCAGTTTGAGACGCGCTTGTTTGAAATTTGGGGAAAGTTACAAACTTTGCCCCCCATCTAAAATTTCGGACATATTGCGGGTTGGGGGTAAGACAGTCATGTTAGGTGTCCCAAATGTGGGCAGGATAGATTTCGGCCGAGTGCATGGGTGTTTAGGCGCCCACGGCGTATGAATGCTTCTCGGAGGCGGTTGAGACTGGCGTCTTGGTGAAGTTACAAACCTACCCCGGTTTAGACCTTTGTACATTGGGCCGATAGGCTACATAGGCCAAAGTCAGGACAGTAATTTCCTACCACCAAACATTAGTCTCGCGCGGTTTCGGGTGACCAGAGGCCTATTTGGCACTTCGTTCAATATTTGGGAGCAAAAGCATTAACGTTTTCGGTTCTCTTGAATTTAACTTTCAGGATTTGTCAAACTTCACAAATCTTTACTCTTGAAAATCCTAAAGCTACGATTATTTTGGAATGGAGGGGGTACATTTGAATATACATTGTACACGAGTATATATTAAAAAATATGCAACTTACCTCAGTTCATGCATGGTTCCAGATATAATCTCCTTGGTTGCAAAAAAAAGTTAGATATGCATATGAATATATATAGCATGTTCAAACTCACAACAAAGATTGATGCCCCCTTTTACATCTGATTTACAAATGCCATTATCTCGGGTTCAAATAGATGAATGCACTTCCTATGAATTCCAATCTTCGAAACCCCCTTTATGTTGAATTCGACATGTATTCTATTTCGTAGCTAGCAATTTGGAATGTATCCATGCAACTGACAAATGTATAAAGTGCTTCACACTAACAACATGGTGTGCACTAATTAATGTTTATATATGAATTGCAAAAGCATCCATTGCCTGTATTTCAAACCGCTCTCACGCTATGGATCCATAATATGAAATAAACACATGCACATGCTAGAATTCAATAGAGTATGGGTGTCTGATAGACCGATTTTCGTCCATACACAATTTGCAAAATTCATGATCTCATCCAAAAATAATAATGCCATTTATATTTTAATTTAATGCGTAGAACCACCTTTTACACGTATATGCACTATGCCTCGCCCCATTCTCACAAACATGTTATATATCTCTCTATCTAACGCATAAGTGCACACACTTTATATGCATCGGCATTTCTCTTTCACACATGCTCACAATCTCTCTCAGGGTGTCGGGGTGTCTCACGCACATGCTCTCTCTGTTTCTCTCTCTCTCTCTTTCTGACTACTATGTACCACTCTTTTCACTAATCTCAGTTGGAAAACACTATTTCTCTCGCATGCATATATACACACGCACGGTCTCTACTAGCCCTCTATACGCACATATATGTGCCTACGTGTCTCCCGCATACACATTATCTTTAGGCATCTCTCGCACACATTGCCTCCCCCCCTCCCGACACACCTCTCTCTTAGTGGTTGGCAGAAATGATTTCATCATATCATTCGGTAGGATATCCCTGGCTGTTAGGCTGGATGGTAATACGAGGCAAAGTTTTACACTAGTTCGGATCGGACCCTTGTAGTTGAAGAAAGAGCCTACTCCTGGTATTGTATATTAGTGATAGGGGTGTGTACAAAGTACACGTGAATACCAGGCATTGTGCATGTGTGTATACTATCGACAAACTAGCCCCCAAGCTTGTATAACATACTAAGGGCCTAGGGTTACAAATCATATATAGTCGGCTTAATACCAGTGCGGATAGAGTACTCCGCGACTCTGGTAGCTTCGTGTTGTACGCCGAGTCCTCCACATGGGTCTTCGTATAACACGTCTCGGTCCAACCTATATGTGGCGCAGGATGGAACCGACCCATGAGTCTTCATGTTAACCCACCACAACTAGAAATGATGTGCCCACCACACCACACACGCAATCGGCCACTAAGAAAATAAGAATATACAATAGTACAACAGTATCTAGCTCACGATATGTCTCCATATTTTGTTGATGACACTGACGGACTTTGCATTTGATGTGTGCTCCGTATTTTGTTAACAACACTTACGGTCATTGTATTTGAAGCAAAAGCACGATATGGTCACTGGACTTCAGAATAAGCTCATCACGGTCACCACATACATTTTGTCGTGCTAACCAACATGTGGTTGGATGGTTAGGAGGATAGTGGTTTCTCGAGCCCACCAAGGTTAAAGTCCCGGTGCTCGCATTTATCTTGTGTTAATTTCAGTATTTTCTGGCGATGTACGTTCAGTGGGAGGAGACATTCCACTCGACTACGAGGCACCTATGGTGACTTCCTAAAATCTCAAGATCATATATGCTGGCCCACTCTCTCGAAGGTGCTCATAGGGGTAGGGTTCGTGTGTGTGCGCTTATAGCGATGAGTGCTTCCGCGTATATATGAGCCCTTGCGTCTGTACCGTGTTCAACAAATACATGTCATGATTATACGATCACTGGCTCACTCGTACAACTCCGTATTTTGTTGATGACACAATCAATTGACCAGTCAAACGTACCACGCGACGCAACTAGTGTTGCACCATCGGGGCGCGTAACCGTGGGACCCACCTGTCAGCCCGTATATGAAAGAAAGAAATGGTAGTTTGAGTCTGTACTGTGTTAATAAAATAGGAGTACAGTTTAGGGTGATCATACGGTCACTGGCTCACCATACAGCTTCATAATTTGTTGATAACACGATCAATTGACCAGTCAAACGGTCCACACTCAGCAGCGCACATTACCATAGGGCCCACCCGTCAGCGCGTATATGAAGGACAGAAATGGTAATAAATTAGTGGTCGGTGGGTATTCGAAATCGTGAGACATCTGGTTGGCAGTCACCGGCGGTTGGGGGCGTTCATTGGGCGGTGGGGTAGGGATCGCCAGAGAAAATGCTCGGCGCAGGGGGGGCTAGAGGGATGGCCGGTGGGGCAGCAGACTGGCAGTGGGGAGTGGTTTCGGGGAGGGCGGGCAGCGTGGCGGTGCGGGCCGGCCGCGAGCGGCGGGGGCTGGCGGTTTGGCTGGTGGTGGCTGGCGGCTCAGGGAGCATGGAGTTTGATGATAAACAGGAGGCCCTTGATTTCGTATCCAACGGCTGGAAAATCTAATGACCAAAGATGAAAAAGTCAGTCGACTGACGTGTAGCCTCACCCCGCACGTACACATGCACGCATGCAAGACACGCACGCATGCAGGCGTGCAACACTGACACGTACACATAACGTACACATGCACACACGCAAGACACACACGCATGCAGGCGTGCAACACTAACACGTACACATAACGTACACACGCACGCATGCTGGCATGCAACACTGACACGTACACATGCACTCACGGACACACACACGTACGCACCCATGCATGCAACACTAAAACGTACCCTTGCACGCAAGCAACACTCGCACGCCTGCATGCACATAGCACATGACGCAAGACACACACTCAACCTATACGTGCATGCACCCTTTGTTAAGGACATGGATTGTTACGGGTATTAATCAATCTTATGTGTGATAAGTAGAACATTGATGTTTGCAGCGGTCTTTATGAATCACAACGTATCGAACGGGCTATCAACATAGTAGGATTATCTACATGAAAAAGATGACGTCACACTCAATGAACAATCATCGGTTTATGAAATGCCCGCATCTGACCGCCCTAGCCCACCAAAGGTTCCTCTGCTGTTCGCTGCCTACGTTGGGTCACTGACATGCAGGACATGCACCCAAAGAGCCCACACGTCAGTCGAAGAATGGCACGGTGTCCTAGGTTAGAGTCGACGGCGCCACTCGCTCCACGCCCGGCTGAACACGCCTCCGTGCCGCATTCAAACGCCTCCATGAAACCCGCCCTTGTGGAAGCCAAGAAACCCACTCTGGATACACGTCCGTTCATGACCGGGCCAGCGTTAAACACAATGCCGGCCGAGCTCCTCCCGTCCGTCGTCTATTTAATCTCCTATTTAAACGTGGCCAAACGCGTGCCAAGAATCGCACACCTCCGCCGCTCCCCTATCTCCTCCACCATTTTGTCCACTCTTACAATGGCTTACGAAGAGTAGTTATTCCGCATCCAAGCCGGCTGGGTAGCCCGCCGGATACGAGCTATGCAGCTCGCTGATCCACCTCCCTTCCCTCGTTCGACGGAGCCAGTTGCCACCCCAAGCCGGCGCGCGGTTCAGCAACTCGCCGCCCCAGGCCAG
Source organism: Triticum dicoccoides (assembly GCF_002162155.2). Lineage (NCBI taxonomy): Eukaryota > Viridiplantae > Streptophyta > Magnoliopsida > Poales > Poaceae > Triticum > Triticum dicoccoides. Next base: position 656,577,597 of record NC_041385.1, read on the forward strand.
CTTGACGACGAGCGGCGCACGGGCGTCATTGCTGCCGTCCATGCCGCCGCCTCGTACCGCGTCTCTCGTTTCTGTGGCCGAGACTGCCATGCCGGCGGCCGCGCCATGCAAGCAGCGACAGAAGCCAGGTGCGCGGAGAGCAACGAGTCGGTGGCCAGCGCCTCCGCGTCCGCCGCCATCATCAAGGAGAAGTAGAACATGGGAGGCCGCCGCCGCTTGGGTCCCATGAAGGCCACCGCAGAGGCGACGCCGACGTACACAGCAGGTGTCTTGCCGGATCCTTTTGTTGCGAGGACCTTCATCGACCCCGCATGGGCTCCACGGAAGAGGGGAATGTTAGGATGAACTCGAGCCGGTGCCGTCCATGGCGAAGTAGTGGCCGGTGATGAACTCGAACTGGTGCTGGCCACCATCATCTTCGGTACCAGCCAATGATATCAGTTGGGCAGTGGGGAAGCGAGCCGTCCTTTGTGCTGAAGCATATACCTCCGGGGCTCTCGGAAGTCCGGTGATCGTGCTGCCGGACATGAGGAACACAAATCGATCAACGGGCAACCATTTGAATGTAATGAAATCCGTCATGTTTGTATGAAAATCCGGTATTTTATATGATTTCCATCGTTGTTTATATGAAATATCAGTTCGTCTACATGTTTGCGTGAATTTCGTCCAGTTGGTTGAGTTGCTGTCATAATGTGTGCGGCTACGGTTGGATGGCGTAATTTGCGGATCGCCGGTCGGTCTGCGGGCGGCTCGGGCGGCGTTGTGGGACAAAAAAAACACAGCTCGTGCGAGCTCGTCTCCAACGTGCACGCTAGAGGATGCATGACAGCATGAGCACCCGAGCCATTCCTCTTCATAGGTGGCAAAGGCACCGGTGGACAAAAGGGTCGCCAATATTTTGGCTACCCCGGGCAAGATCCAAACAACCCCTCCCAACAGATTCAAATCCCTCATTCGCTGTGGAATTTTGCCATGTGTTGTTTTCATGGACTAGCAAGATGCCCGTGCATTGCAGGAACATCAAGATGCATTTTTTTACAAACTCCCGCATGCATGCAAGGGATAAATAATGTCCTCCTTTGGTAGTACCACGAGGGAAACACCATTAATATTGCATCGATTATTGTTAGTGGCCTTGTATATCTGCAAATTGTAATTTTGATAGTGGCCCCTTGTATATAAAAATGGAGGGAGAAAGATGAGAGATAAGGTGAGGAGGAGTGGGGCGTGGTGGGTATGGACGGCGCATTATGTCTAGGTTTGTATCTCTCACACACACACCCACGTAGGTGGGGGATGTGCATGAAGAGAATAGGTGCACGCACGGCGCACGTACTCCCATCTCTTTCCCAACCACACCCGTGTGGGTACACGGTGGAGCTCATTTCTATATGAAAAAGGCAGCCCATGTGGTAATTTGGCACGTGTACTGGTTCTCCACTTGGTGGAGGGAGGATCATCTACCACAGGTGAACAAACAAATTGCGACTTGATGTGTTATGTTAAAAAGAGAGGCAAACCATGTGGGACCTACCTTAGAGGCAAGGCTCTATACACTGGAGTACTTTTGAACGAGGAGAAGCTTGCTTAGTACGTCGTCTCCCCCGCCCACGGGCGCGGTGGCTCGCAGGATGAGGTGAAGCTTGCTTACGAGTAGTAGTAGTAGTACTCCTACTACTGTACGCCTTACGCCCGCTCCCTCGCCCACGCGCGCGGTGGCTCGCAGCACGAGGAGAAAATTTTACTACTCCCTCTGTTTACTCCTCGTCCCTACTATGTACCATGGTTAGTACTCCCTCCATTTACTTATACAAGGACATTATAAAAAAATACATTTTGCATCCATACAAGGCCACAAATATTAATCGAGACAAAAGTTACTACTCCCTCCTTACCAGTTTATGGCTCAATTTCAAAATCTCTCCAACCAAGGTAGACGGTGAGTGGTCGAATTAATTTCGTAGTTTGCACAAGTAATTAGTACGCTCGTTTTTCTCAAGAAGTTATGTTTACCGAGGCATTAATTAGAAAGAATGCATGAATGACCACTAAATTTCCATGAACTTGTACATGCATTGGTTAGTTTCCTCTTGACACTGCTTGCGTCGGGTGATCTAACGCACCTCGAAATCCAACATGTAATGGTACTACTACTAGTATAGTAGAACTGAGACTTATCAAATGGAAAAAACGAATGTTTTTTAGATGAGCCCTATAAACCCTAGTGGGTACGTACTCCATAAAAACAGATTTTTCCAAAACTAAGTCGCTCCCTTTCATGAATTCTGTAGTATACTCCTCCGTCGATGCTCCCTTTCACGAATTTTGTACTTCATGTCGCCGACATGTGGGACATATAGCAATCGGGTCGATGTGTCAAGCACCAAATAACAGTGCAGAACAGCAGGGGGGACGCACCCCACTTGTACCAGCCCAGTAGTAGTAATGAGCAATGAGACGTCAAATCACAATGCCACACCTTCCCAGACGGAGGAAGCAACCATTATTTCACACTTCGGTTCGCCATCATCTCAAACCATGTAGTATTGCTTCTGCCTCAAGAGGGACACGCGCATCGCCTTGGTACATCATGACACGTGGGACCGCATGACAGGCCATGCTGCCCCGCCGATCGCTCAATAAAATCACCTCATTTTTACTATACTTCCTCCGTATCGGTTTACTACATGGCATGCACCTCGTTCTAGGTTGAGAATTTAACTGGCTATATATGTGATGAAGTACTCTAGCCTTTTAAAAAATGTATACTTTTGTATAGTAGTACTATCAATGGATTGTGCCATGGAGCAAAAATTGAAATTAAAAAAAAGGTGGTACATATAGAGAGCGCTCGTCGCCAAATTATGCATATAGTACTATTAAAAAAGCTAGTACATGCTTAATTGGGGTGCTAAATTCTATTAAAGAAATACTAGTAGTATGTATCATACTGAGGAGTTAAAGTAACGAGAAGAAACATAACATAGTTCTGTTGGGGCTCAGCACAACACACCCCTCAAATTCAACTAAGCACACCTGAAATTAAACTATGCAACTAATCCAGTAGACACTGCATTAGAACCACCATGAGCAACGATATTGACACCTTACTCACACGGAGGAGTCCTCGCCCACGTCCTCGACTTCGTCCTTGTCCCTCTTCCTCTTGGCCGATACTTGTTTGCTTGAACCACACACTTGGCTCTTGCTCTTCATCCAACCCTTGTAGATATTGAAACAAAGGTAGCCATCCATTGCAGCGTAGTGGATGTGTTCTATATCTAGTACATTCTGCTGCCATGCATGACGATGAAACATGTAATGAGGTTTCTCCAGTTTACTGTACGAAGGATGAACCATGGCTCCTGCCAGGGTCAGCATTGAAGGCTAGCCACCGGAGGGCAGCAGCCAATTCTTCTGGAGGTCGAAGGGGTTGCCTACAACAAGGCCTATCCGATCCAGGACTTCTTTGTCGTTCGTAAAGTCTACAGTAACGAATTTGACTAGGTTGCTCATGAGGAAGTTCTTAAAATCTAGGCATTCAACATCGGCATGGCATATGTGGTAGACCAAGCATAACTCATGCACGCAAACCTGGATCACGGCGGGCTTCTTCCTCTCTTCGTCCTTTAGATTCTTCTCTCGTCCCAGGACTGTGGTGTACTCAACATCTTGCCCAGCGACCCACTCATCATGTGAGTTTTCAAACATGCGTCTGAAGCGAGGAAGGTATCCTTTCACCATCGCAGAAGAACGGGAGTAGATGACGTTGAACTCATCGTCGGTGATGGTTCTAACATCGTACTCACTGCTGATCATGGAGATTTGGGACGCCATGGATTTGGGAGGAGGGTTAGGATTAGTGGAACTGCCGTAATGTGAAAGGACGGGACGACTAGGAGCGAACCACCGTAGTATTAAAGGACGTGCGGGGATGAGTAGAAGCGAACTGCCAGCATGCGAACGGCAGGGTAGTGGCTTTACATTCTCCCATGATACGGGCTCCCGAGAGCGCTTGGATCTGAGATCGAACGGTTGCATGGCGTGATTCTAGACCTATGGGTGAATATCCTATCCTGGAGGGTTATTCTGCAAATTTTTAGCAACTTAGCATGCGACCGTTTGATCTCAGATCCAAGGGCTGCCAGCAGCCCGTATCATGGTCGTGCCTACCACGACCGTCACGTCGCTCACGCGGTCGCGCCCTTGGAGATTTAACATGGTGCGTTAGGCTATCTGATGTTGGCATGTCATACATAGTCATCACTTAGTCACTCATACTACAACAAGGTTACCTATAAGGTTGGCTATAAGTGTTTTTTTACTTCTCTCTATCTCTTTCTTCGTACTCCAATGAAATGGTGCTTAGATGAGGTGCTAAGGGCATTAAATGGCTTAGGAATCAAGTCCCCAATGCATATGTGCTTATTAGTAGTTTTTTGTTGCTAAGTTTGCTTCATTTAATTAGCTCTAGACTCAAAATTGTCTTTTCACCTAGGTACACGCGCTTAGCACCGTTTCTTCCTTGGGTCACCAAACTTGCCACATCAGACTTTATGCCGATGTGGCAAGCTTAGCACCTATAGGAGCCACTAAGTACTACAATAGTGGGCTATAAGGCTGGTCATAATGGGGAGTAACTTATACTAGTGTCATGCATATGACACTAGCCTAAGTTACTACCTTCATAGTGCAAAATAACATAGTAGTAGTGTCATAGAGGACTTCATTAATTAGCTTGTAGACTCATCTTGTCTTGGAAAGCGCTATGTTACAGTAACATATTATGTTACCACTTCTCATTAACTACATGCCACATAAGCAAAAAAAACTCAGAGTGCGCTATGTTACTCCCACTATGACTAGCCTAAGCCCGCTTTACATGGCATTTTTGCATGTGTGGAGGAAAGAGGCAAGGAAAAAGTGGAGAAGTGGGCTCTCATGCAAGAGCCAGCCTCAACTACATGGTGGAGCATTGGGAGAGGCACCTGTATGGAGGTGGTCAGGAATCGGGAGACTCACGTCGGTCGTAGCGCCGCAGTTAAAATAAAAATGGCAAGTCAAATCACGGGGCCCCACCTGTCCAGCAGTAACTCGCTGTCAAATCACACAGCCCTACGTTTGCAGCAGCCTACTCCCTCATCTTCTCGCGTCTCTGTCGAACCGACTAGGCGGAACTGCCCCGCCTACCGCCAGGAAAAGCCCCGCCCTCGACTTTTAAATACAACTACATCCGCTTAAGAATCCAATGATATAGTAGTACTTTTTGTGCATAGTAATTCATATTTAGTTAGTCAAATGGATGACCTAGAACTACATGCACGCCCTATAAACCGAGACGCCTAAAAATAAAAAACCGAGACGGAGAGGGTAGTTCAGCACGTATCTTTTTAGATCAATATAGTCGGGATTCACCAAGGAGCAAAACCAAGTGGTAGGCTGCTCCTGTTGTGTTGGCGTAGCAACTCAAGCAGGGTCAGTCCGCACACGAAATGGCGACACACTTAACAGGACCCCTTTGGCTGACATGTGGCTCAACCACCGCCTTGTTCCACATGCGATGCACCAAATTACAGTTCGGAGCAGCGGTTGGAACTGGAGGCACCCTGGTCGTAGTGCCGCAGTAGTAGAAAATGAGCGACGAGGGGTCAAATCACAAAGCCCTACCTTTCCCGCATTAAGCTGGACGGACGACGCAACCATCATTTCACTCTAGGGTGCAAGAGCATAAAGAAAGGAGAAAACAATGATGCATGCGGCAGCTACCTAGGGCACCCTAGGGTAGGGGTCTCCACTACATATCCTTTCTTTTGAAAGCGTCTCCACTACAAATCGGCTTCTCCCTTGTCCTCTTGAAGAAAACCGATGGTGAGTGTGGTGGTAGGGTTTGTAGGAGTACTACGGCGTGCGGGGCCACGTTGTAGTAAATGGGTTCGAGTCGACGCATGTGTGGGCCGCTTGGTTTTACGGGAACGAGGCAACATTTTGGGTTCGGGGACCAGTGGAGATATAGTACGTACAAAAAATTGTGGACGTACGTTCGACCGAAAGGCAATGATGCATTAAACACATGAGATTTTGAAACCAAATTATGAATAAATACACACTATAGCATGTAAAGGTTTGAGTCATATATGCATGATGTAGATGTTCGTTTAGTTCTTATAGTTCATCTCATTCAAAATCAATTAGTTTTGTAAAAATGTTAAGATTCATGGGGTTTTTTTGCGAATACAATTCATGGGGTTGTGCATTGTAAAGCATAAAGTAAAAAACAAATAATGGCAATTCATTTAGAAAAAAACAATTATGATACAGAAGATTCTAGAACAAAGGAGAAGTGCTTGTGTTTGAGGTTTGTGCATTATGCTTAAGTTCAACCATGGAGACTTCTAAATTGTACATGTGGCAGATCTGGTGGAATGTTGATGATATCCAACGGCCAGTAGTGCTCGGATTCGCCATCTCTGCACTGTCGGATTAGCTTCATCCAGCGACCATCTTTCAAAGTTATTGGCACACTATATAGTTCTTGTGCCATAGTTGCATGTTTTGGAAAAAAGCTACTAGTGGGTTGTACTATCTATTTAGGAATAGAAGATGTATACATGGAAGTTGTAGGGAAAGAGATGACATGGAGCATCTCAATTCCTATGAGTAGGGATTGGAAAAGAGATGTCATTTGGTTCACATCATAGGAACTTTTCTATTGAATCTAGAGATGACATGTATCTCAATTCCTATGAGGAGGGATTAGAAAAGATATGTAATTTGGTTCAGATCATAGGAACTTTTCTATTGAATATACGCTAATGTTTATTTTCCTTTGAAATTAAGGGAGTATAGGAATCCATTCATTTGAACCAATTGGCTCTAAAGCTATAGAAACGGTATCATGTTTATTTCCTTTCAAATGTGGAGTATATGAATCTATTCCTATGAACCAATTGGCTCTAAAGGAAAAAATCCTATAAAAATCATATCATATAGAGTTCCTATGATATTCCTCGACACCAAAGGATGGTTGAAATTGATGCGGGTGATACGATGGTCTTATTTTGTAGACTCCTCCCCCATCTTTATAGTTACCTCTCCAAGATGAATGAAATGATATATACAGGGTATTCTACATGTGCAATTTGGTACACAAAAACTCGGTAAAAGTTTGTGGGGTTCAAATTTTCAATAAAGCTATATGCACTGCATTTCGAAACGGAGGGAGCATACGGCAGTTGCTAACACTCATGTGTAAGATTTGTGTGTAGGAGGAGTGTCTGTTCTATTAAATGACATGGCAAAACTGACACTGTCGAATGCCGATCTAACGGTTCTTACGGCGTTCCTCAGGAAAAGGCTTGTGGCGAATGTTTGTCGGATAATGATTTACGGACACATGCATTGCATTGATACGTGCCCCCCTCCCTCTCATGCACACGCACCCTCACGAGTCACGACTCTCCCGAGTCCTCTCGTAGACTCGCACGTCGCACCCACCGTCTATCTGCAGGTAGACGTCACGCGCATATGTGCTCTTTACACCCTACCCTCAGAACTTCTAAAAAACAAAAGACGTCGCGCACGTTTTATTTTAGCTCACACGTCACACACTTATACTATTACTCTTGCAACAAAATCACTCCACTATATATCTATATATAAGCAGGAGCCTTAGCGCTTGCTTTACTAGGGTTCCTCTCGTTCACTCTCTCATGCTCTCCAGATCTAAGAAAGACATAGGTGGCCACACTCTCTCTCAGCTCACGGCTGGTCACAAATCCGGCCGGACAACCTCGACCAGGGCAGGGGTGTAGGTGCATCGTTCATGCTGTCGGCGGCGGCGAGGGAGGAGACCAACGGCTGCCCGCGCATCCCGATCGGCGGCCGTGCCGTTCTCTCCGAGAGAGCGCCGACTCGGGAGTGCCTCCGACCCCTTCTTCCTCCATGCGGTATTGTGTCCAAGATGCGGCCTCCCGACACCGTCTTTGCCACATGCCGACGACCCTCAGGTATATATTCCTTCGAAACCTGCCTTGCTCTACTGCCCCAGCTCCCTTCGTGTGGATCTTTTTCTACTTCCGTCCGCTGTTCCAAAGCCACCTAGACTTTTACTATTATTAGAGGTAAAGCTAGTTCATACAGTCGACTCTAAGAGTTGGTTCAAACAGGGAAGAAAGTGGAAAAGCTGTAGCATGAATCTAGGACTTGGTTCTAAGAGGAAACGGGGGAAAGTAGTAGATACTGGCTACCCAACCGGTCTCTTGGTTGAAAAGAAGAAGAAAGCATGGTGGATGGCGAAGGGTGGGGGGAAGTGGACCTATCTCTTGGTTGAAAAAGGAAAGAAAGTGACAGGTGTTGGGGGCCAATGCAAATGAGAATGAGCAGGTCTAGATTTCCTGTGCTCACATAGGAAAATGTCGCCGAGGAGATAAAAAATGGGACAAATGCAGACATGCTGCCTGAGTGTTTGCCACTCTTGGCAGCCACATCTGCCTCACCACTTTATGCCCCTGCTTTCCCTACGCCCATATCGCTGCCGTTAATGTAAAATCACATGAAGCATTAAGCAATGCCACCTAATGTCACTATAAGTGATGGTCTAGTGTCGTCGATAAATTTAAGCAATGCCACCACCATTTTATGAAGTGCTTCTGTCTTGCTTTATTTCCCATGAATTGTGTTTTTGAAGTTACACTTAACTCTCACACCGCTAACATTGCTTCATCCCAGTGGAACTGCACAAATTTGATTGCACATTTACTGACCATGTGCTACTCTCATGACAGTAATACTAATGCTATTGTTCTGCATGTTAATCTAGTGGCATTGTTGATGTGATGTGATGCTACTTACTTAAGGACTCTTCATACTGTCAATCTAGTGCCAATTATAACATAATAGATGCTGCTGTTAATCATACGCCACTACAAATATCTGTCGCTGTATAAATAACTGTATTTCATATTTGCGCAAACAGGGATGTTTGTCTCCATATCGTTTCGGGATGTCTGTCTCCGTATCGTTTCTATCTGTGCAATCAAAAGCACACACCTCAGTTTTAGTACAACTGCGCAAAATGAGATGGCTATCCCTCGTTGCCGTCGTCTAACCTCCAGTCTTCAAGGTATTCCTACATTGGTAGTAACTAAGGTAGAATGACCAACACAATCTAAAATAAGCTAATTCGAACGTTTTACTTCCTGATTGCAGTGCAGGGACGAGAAAAAACAACTGCATCCTAGTCCGGAATGCACTTTCTACCAGTTTATCCACGGACCGACGACTAGCTGGCACGGCTGAACGACGGTTTTTTGGACAGGTGGGCGGACAAGAGGCATTGTGGTCTGCTTATTTCTACAAATAGCGGTGCTTAAATTTAGTGGAATGCACAAGAATTTCACCTGATCAGTACACTCCATGGTTCAGTTCAGCATTCCAGCTAAGAACACAATTATAATTGGTTATTCTGGAATGAGAGAACCTAACCCTGGATGGTGGCAACAAGAAAAAACCAGAGTGAACTCCAAGAAATTTAAGCCTGCCGGGAGGCCCTTTGCTCAGAGAAGCCTTGCTTGTTTTTTCCTGATTTGTAAACCTTCTCACAACTTTGTCTTTTGATGTGAACTAGTATATGTTTGTTATGTTCTATGAATCATTGAGATGTATAAAATTGCTTAACTTATGCTTTTCCAGTTTTTTATGAAGATGAGTTTAATGTGAGTGTTCCACATGAGCGCTGGACTAGCGTGTGAACGTTTGGAATTTACATTGTGGCCTCAGTTAACTGCATGAACCACTGTAACAAGATACATAGTTGCTTATATGTCAGACAGCAGATTGTTGATTGTTAGTTGGTCGATAGCCTAGTGTTGAAGCGAGTTGAGCCAATGTGCCGTGTTTTGCACAACTGCTTACAAGTGGGGTAGCACCAACAGTATTTACAAGTACTTATGTATACATCGGCGCACAGTTCTCGAATGAGTGCTCTATTTCATCAAAACACACACTGCTCGTATGATAAACCATGAAAACTTATGTCTTACCATGCCATATTCATGAAAAAACTAGTGAGGACGCATCTGTTTCGGCAACAATTACGATGGTTCTCACATGATTCACGGGCACAAAAAAGTAGCAGCAGTTCCCATAGACGGATTCAAATAGAGTACTAGCCCAGAGGGGTCGATAACAGGCAAGGTTCAGATAATTAGAAACAATCCAAACTACTATTAAACACTAGCTGGGACAACTATTTCATGCCTTGATCAAATTTGGGCTGGACACAAGACGGACCTTGCCATGAACATCATCGAGGACGTCCTACAGCAGCTCAATCATGTGAACCTTCATGAAGACAACCTTCACTACAAAAAAAAGACACATCTGTGACATTTTGGGCCGAACAAAAAAAAATCTGTCATACATATGACACTTCTATGACGATAATTGTGACAAAACCCGGTATCATCATAGATGTGGTGGGCTCCTACTTCTATGACAAAAAAACATGACAGAAAATGGGCTTTTCATCCTGGGCGGGCCGGAGATGCAGCTGCATGACATTCTTTGGGCCGTCCATGACGGGGAAAACCATGGTAGAAGCGAGGGAGAGGAAAATTACGGGGAGTTGCCGGTTAGGGTGGGTGGTCGGGGGCAGAGCAATGCGCGTTTCACTCGTACGTACGCGCGCGTGTGTGCGAGGCGTTGGCTCTAACTGAAGCCGAGCGAGGCGTTGGGCTCTAACTGAACCCGAGCGATTGCACTTTAGGCTACGCGTTACTGAACCCGAGCGATCGATCGATGGCTGTTAACTGAACCCGATGGAGCGATTCCTTCCCTACTGCTGTTAACTGAAGCCGATCAATGCTGCCTCTGGGATGAACAGTGAGCGTTGTGGGGGGGGTTGGATGAACAGTGAGCGGTGGCGTTGCCTCTGGATGAACAGGAACCCGTGGTGTGGAGGGCTGGATGAACAATAGATGGTGGAGGGGTGGCTGTGGAGGGGTGGTTGAACAGGACCCCGTGGTGTGGAGGGCTGGATGAATAGTAGACGGTGGAGGGTGCCTGTCGAGGGGTGGTTGAACAGGACCCCGTGGTGTGGAGGGCTGGATGAACAGTAGATGGTGGAGGGGTGCCCGTGGAAGCGTGGTTGAACAGTAGCCGGTGGAGTAGCGCGCGGTGGAGGCTGGATGAACAGGAGCCCGTGGAGGCTGG
>NC_041385.1:656588820-656604831 GCF_002162155.2 Triticum dicoccoides
GCTACTACTGCTAACTGAAGCCGATCGATTGGATGAACAATGAGCGTTGCAGGGGGGTTTGGATGAACAATGAGCGGTGGAGTTGCCTCTGGATGAACAGGACCCCGTGGTGTGGAGGGCTGGATGAACAGTAGATGGTGGAGGGGTGCCCGTGGAGGGGTGGATGAACAGGACCCCGTGGTGTGGAGGGCTGGATGAATAGTAGACGGTGGAGGGGTGCCCGTGAAGGGGTGGATGAACAGGACCCCATGGTGTGGAGGGCGGGATGAACAGTAGACGGTGGAGGGGTGCCCGTGGAGGGGTGGTTGAACAGTAGCCGGTGGAGTAGCGCGCGGTGGAGGCTGGATGAATAGGAGCCCGTGGAGGCTGGAGGAGGTCGACGGTAGCCCGTGGAGGCTGGAGGAGGTCGACGGTGGAGATGAACAGTGTCCCGTGGAGTCCCGTTTTGCGGTACGCCACACCCCTCCCGATGAACAGGACCCCCGTTTCGACCGTAGCGCTCCAACACAAGTCCGTTTCGTCCGTTTTGCGGTATGCCACACCCCTCCCGATCAACAGGATCCCCGTTTCGACTATAGGAGGTCCGTTTCGTCCGTTTTGCCGTACGCCACACCCCTCTCGATCAACAGGACCCCTGTTTCAACCGTAGGAGGTCCGTTTCCTCCGTTCTGCGGTACGCCAGGCCTCGTTTCCATCGCCTGTTCCGTCCAAGCCGGTTGGCTCCCACGCGTTGCGTTGCCTCCCGATGAACACGACGCATTCTGTTGCCTCCCCATGAACATGACGCATTCTGTTGCCTCCCCATGAACACGACGCATTCTATTGCCTCCCCATGAACATGACGCATTCCGTTGCCTCCCCATGAACACGAGCCCTTGCCGTACGTATGCGCGACTAGGTGTTCGAGACCCCACCCGTATGTACACATACGTGGCCGTATTTTCTTTCTTGCACCCTGGCCGCTGTACGTACGTGTACATGCTACGTGCGCGCCTCTACTAGGACACGTACGCGCCTCTACTACGACACGTGCATGCCTCTACATCGACCAGTATATATGTACATACAAGTTCGCGACTAGAATGACAACGCTACGTACGCTTCGACCAGGTGGGTCCCGACTGTCAGGCAGTTCCTTGCATGCAAAAATGTAGCTGGTTGGTCCCAGCAGTCAGAGGGGCGAATCGTTTTTTTTTGCCCGGAGGCACTTCCTTTGCGCGCGAAGATGTAGCTGGTGGGTCCCAGCAGTCAGGGGGGCGAATCGTTTTTTTTTTGCCCGGACGCACTTCCTTGCGTGTGAAGATGTAGCTGGTGGGTCCCAGCAGTCAGGGGGGCAAATCGTTTTTTTTGCCCGGACGCACTTCCTTGCGTGCGAAGGTGTAGCTGGTGGGTCCCAGCAGTCAGGGGGGAAACATTTTTTCGCTAAATATGGTGGCCCGTCCGGTGGTTCCCCACTGTCAGGTGGAGGAATAATTATTTTGCACGTAATAAGGAGGCACATCCTTGCTGCGGCCGTGGACCCAGCTATCAGCCTCTCCACGTACAGTCCACGTCAGATGGAAGCCATTCCTTGGCCACGTTGACCACGCCACACCGAGAGCACCAGGGCGGTGGACGACGGCGAGGCCTAGGAAGGGGATGACACGGAGCCGGGGAAGACGCGGCAATGGATGCCCATGCGCAGAGGAGTACGAGGGTTCACTGGTTCGCTGCGGTGTGAGGCTGCCATCGCCGCAGAATAACAGGGGGTGTGGGTGAGTAGAGGGAAGGCCTGGCCAGCGGTGGGAGTAGTAGGGGGTGGTGAGGCCTCCGCCGCATCGCAGCCGGCCATGGGAGGAAGGAGCACGAGGCACGACCGGCGCTGGTTTGGGCGGCTGGAGCAAGAAGACCAGAGGTTGAAGAAGCACTACGGCCATTGGATGGACATTGTACGGTCACTGGAGCTAGAATCGTGCATATTGACTAAGTTGACAAAGCCCTCTGTCCCCGTCAACTTAGTACGCCCACAAGTCAGCCTGCCACTATACTGGGTCCCAGCTAACAGGGGGAGTATTCATTTTTTTGTGCGTAATAAGGAGGCACTTCCTTGCGTGCGAAAATATAGCTGGTCGGTCCGAGCTGTCAGCGGCGGTAACGTTTTTTTCGCGAAATACTGAGGCCCTTTAGGTGGGTCCCCGATGTCAGGTGGAGGAATCATTATTTTGCGCGTAATAAGGAGGCATTTCCTTGCGTGCGGCCATGGACCCAGCTGTCGACCTCTCCATGTACAGTCCACTTCAGAGTATAACAGCAAGGAAGACTCAGAAGTTGTTTCCCACGCGGAGAGGAGTACGACTAAACGAGGGTTTACTGGTTCGTCTGCCATCGCCGGAGAATAACAGTAGGTGTGGGTGAGTAGAGGGATGGCTAGGCCAGTGATGGGAGTATAGTGGGGCGGTGAGGCCTACACGGCAGCACAGCCGGCCGTGGGGAGGAGGGAGCAGGCAGTCCCGCCGGCGCTTGTTTGAGTGGCTGGAGCAGGAAGAGCAGAGATTGAAGAAGCACGACAGCCGTTGGATGGCCATCCAACAGTCACTGCTTGTGCGTCAACCTTTTTTTTAGGAAAGCCTCAAATCTGTGGAAAACAGCATACAACCCATCTGCCATTATTTTAATAATTTACAGCCCATTTGCTAATTCTTAAGGTTTTTTTGGAGCCCATATTCTTTTTGTTCGCATTACAGCCCATATTGTGGCCACGGTTAACAAATTATACGAAATTTTGCAAATTTTGGTGCGGTCCAAACTGTTTTTAATCTTGAAATTTCGACTCACATTCAAACTGAATTTAAAACTAAACGTATATCAATATAAAATCCAACAAATTCTCCATGCATAAAAATTAATGTAATTTAAAATCTCGAAATGAAAAAAAGATATTTGAAACTAATTGCCGCTTTGATGTGTTTTAAAAATGTACAACCCATTTCTCGTTACTGATGGACCATTTTCTCGGCCAGCCGAATGAAAGCTCTCCTCGTCTTGAAAGATTTGCAGCCCAACAGGCCTGACAAAGCGACTTACTTGGCAAATCACAAAAAACTGGGTTGTGGCCATGGACCTAGCTGTCAGCCTCTCCACGTACAGTACTCTTCCGATGGAAGTCGTTCCTTGACCACGTTGACCACGCCGCGCGAAGAGCAGCACGGCAATGGACGACGGCAAGGCCTAGGAAGGGGACAACACGGAGCTGGGGAAGACGCGGCAGTGGAAGCACGCGCGGGAAGGAGTACGAGGGTTCACTGGTTCGGCTGCCGTCGCCGCAGGGCCTGGCCAGCGGTGGGAATAGTAGGGGGGCGGTGAGTCCTCCGCGGCAGCACAGCCGGCCACGGGAGGCAGGAGCATGAGGCACGACCGGTGCTGGTTTGGGCAGCTGGAGCAAGAAGACCAGAGGTTGAAGAAGCACTAGGGCCGTTGGATGGACATCGTACGGTCACTGGAGCTAGAATCGTTCATATTGACTAAGTTGACAAAGCCCTTCATCCCCGTCAACTTAGTAGGCCCACAAGTCAGCCTCCCACTAAGGTGGGTCCCAGCTAGCAGGGGGAGTATTCATTTTTTTGTGGGTAATAAGGAGGCACTTACGGTGGGTCCGAGCTGACAGCGGGGGGGGGGCGTTTTTTTCGCGAAATATGGTGGCCCGTCAGGTGGGTCCCAGCAGTCAGGGGGCAAACGTTTTTTTCGCAAAATACGGTGGCCCGTCCAATGGGTCCCTGCTGTCAGTTGGAGGAATCATTATTTTCCGCGTAATAAGGAGGCACTTACTTGCTGCGGCCGTGGACCCAGCTCAGACTCTCCACGTACAGTATACTTCTGATGGAAGTTGTTCCTTGACCACGTTGACCTCGCCGCGTTCCGTTGCATGCATGCGTCCATGGGCGTGGTGCGTCCCCACTGTCAGCCTCTCACGTACAGTCATCTTCCGATGACTCTCAGTTGTTGACCACGTTGACCACACCGTGTAGAGCGCACCCAGACTGGAACGACCCGGAGATGGGGAAGACGGGGCAATGGAGTCGCAGATGGAGAGGAGTGGGAAACTTCACTGGTTCGGGTGCGCGGCAGCAAGAATAGAGGTTGAAGAAGGAGCACGGCTGTTGGATTAACATCCAACGGTCCAGCTGGTAGAATCATTTGTTGATTAAGTTGACAAAAAGTCGTGCGTACACGTCCGCTTAGTAGGCCCACAAGTCAGTCACCAAATCTGACGGGTCCCAGCTGTCAACGGGATGAATAATTTTTTTCACAAAACAAGTAGGCACTTCCTTCCGTGCGAAGATACAGCCGGTGGGTCCCAGCTGTCAGGTGGAGGAAACATTTTTTCAGCTTAATAAGGAGGAACTTTCCTTGCGTGCGACCATGGACCTCGTGGGTCCCAGCCGTCAGGCTCTCCACGTACAGTCCTCTTCCGATGACTCTCGTTTGTTGACCACGCCGCACCGAACACAGTGAGGCGGTGGACGACGGTGAGGCCCTGGACGGGAATGACTCGAAGAGGGGAAAATGCAGCAGTGGAGTCGCAGATTGAGAGGAGGAGAAGCGTTATAACTGGTTCTGTTGCAATTCATATCAAACTCAGGTTCACAGGACATTTTCATATTCATAGCCAACATTCACTATCAACAACTCAAAAGATTCATATATACACAAGCTCAGCATATCTATGCATCCAAATGATTGATAGATCACACAACAATATTCATACATAATTCACAAAAAGATTCAGATATACACATGTTCAGTATGTTTATGCATCCAAATGATTGAGATCATGGACGAACTTTAATTACCTAGGGTACAGACTGGTAAATGGTGTTCAATCAGAGGTACTTCTTGCTAAAATTAGTTCTTGTACGAGTAAACTTTCGAGTACATAAGAGGCAGCATAGACAATCTGAACTTTGCTTGTAGGTTTATCCTCAAATAGTGGCCTCGTGCCGACGGAGGTTTGAGCAACTTGGCCACTACTTTCATCCAACTAGTTTACTGGTTCATCTTGGTCCTGTATCTCACCAAAATACTACATTGCAGACGAGATAGGAGGCGGTTGAGAAAATGAACCACCCAAATTTTTTGTGCAGTTCAACTGAAATGGAGCATCCTTGGCGTGCAGACTGATTAAGTCCCAGATGAATATATACATCAACCAACTTGTATGGAATCTTTAGACTCCATGCCATATAGTTCGCTACCATATGTGCCGATAACCAAAAGGCACAAGTTGGGACCAAAGACTGGACTGCGTTTTTTTGGGCTATGCACCAAGCAATATTTTTGGTGTTCACTATCCTAATACTTGGAGTTTGGCAATTGGTTGACGCCGGTTGATACTCGAATGAATATAGGCACTTCTTTTCAACATCGATGCTTGTCTGAGTGAACTTTGAAGTACATAGCAGCAGCATAAGTACGTGTCCATCTGATCATTTTGTGCAGTTCTACTGAAATCACCCGATGTAATGATTTGCCTGCGAGTTCAGGCTCCAAATTACTCCTTTATGAAATCGGCAAACAGTATCACAATACCAAATTACCAATACATATGACAGGCACAATAATCAGGATAAAGACCAGTACCAACCTGTGTGAGGTAGCATATCAATTACTATTTCCTTTGACTGGAAGCCGAGATAAGCCAAGCGACTGACAGCAAAGGAAGAAAGCAAGTGGAGATTAGCGACTGACAGGAAAGGACGGAAGCTATCGAGGCAATGAAGCACCCAAAGTTTTTGTGCAGTTCCACCAAAATCGAGCATCCCTGTTGGCACATATACTGAGAGAGTGAGATTACTATAATAGTGGGACTAGTTGATGAAACATACACTAACAAATAGAAGCACCCTCATTATCTTAATGGGTAAAGTTAGCAACATAGTAGTCTTGCTTAAAGAGAGGTATTAGTTTATTTAATCAGTGCCAATTAGCTCAACTCAACACTCAAAGCATTGCCGATTATCATAGGTTGCAAAACTTAGAAGTGCAAAGATAAAGGAGTTTCTCATGATAGTAGCACGATACAAATAGAGATGACAGCAAACTAATATGGATGAAGGCCTTAGGCCCGTACCAACCTGAGAAAAAAAAGCTTATTCATGTAGTCCCATAAGAGATGATAAAGCACTCACTGGAATCACACAATAGTATATATTTTTGTGCACTTCAAATGTATGGTTGAAATTACTCTTGTTTACCAGTGTTGAGATTATATCGAAAGATTATCAAGAACTTCCAGCATAGTTAAAGCACTGGCTGGGATACAGTTCATTGTATTGTCTTGTGTAGTTCCACTAAAATGTATGATTGGCACAACATGATCCCTGTTTGCACAAGTAGGAACAAGGTGAAACCTTCATTAGCTTAGTGAGAAAGGATAGGAAGACATTAGCATATTACTCAAACAGTAGCATCAAATTCATGATGGACAATACGCAAAACATTGCCTCATTGAACCAATGGCAATAAATTGACATGCAAAACAATAGCACTATTATGTCATGACACTAATAATATTCCCTCTCTACTCCACCACATGATTCACCTCCATAGACAAATATTCACACGTACATGATTCAGCATAGGTCCTACTAAAGATTTATTTAACTCCAACAGGAAAATTAGGCAGTAATAAATTAGTGGTACTTAAGTGCTCCTAATTAATTAAGTGAGACAGCAGAAGTGGAAGGGCTCCCTAGAGGATCGTCTCACATGTAAGGTAGTCGTTGCCGGAGCCCTTGAATAGCCTCGACTGAGGCCTATGGCTTCAGCAAGATCTCCTTGGCACTGTTTATTCTTCTTCTTCTTCCTCTTCATGCTATGTTCCTCTTTCTCCTCACCAGTTGGTGAAACCAAGTACATGATTGGCCTTCTAATTGAGAATTGGTTTTGTCAGTGAGGGAGTACAAGTGTACTAGTAAAAAACAGCATTATTTTCTTAGGGCAGTCGGAAAATAGAGATGAACACATGCATTAAATATCACCCTTACCTAAAGGAAGGTTATGGCGCCAATATGGATGATGAGGATTGGAACACAGATCTCCCTTTGTGCAGTTCCTCCAAAATGAACCAACTGTTCCATCTGACATTCCAGTTAAACAGCACAAAAGTCACTTCTTTTAAGAAGAGTTTTGTGCAGTGCACCAAAAGGTCACAACAACAACCAGGTGAATTGGATATCCCTATTTGCACAAAAAGGCACAGAGGAAACAGTCAGAGTCTCAAACAATTACAGGCTAAAACATTTGGCTAAACTTGTCAGAGTCTCAAACAATTATAGGCAAAAACAGTGGCACGGCTTCATTTTTACCAGGAACATTATATTAAGAACAGCTAAGGTTGCGTTCGGTTCATAGGTTTGGTGCAGGATTTTCGTAGGAACACAATTCCTACCGTATTCTTTCCCTTCCAACCGTTCGGGACACGGGAAAGGTGAATAGTGTTTCATAGGAAAGCTGGTCTGGTAGTACTGATTCCATCGGATTAGAAACATCCACGCGCTACTCATTTTTTGGGCGGAAGCCCAAGGCAGGCGCTCGCTGCCATGCGTTAGACAGGTTGTTGTGCTGTGTTTGCCGGAATAAAAAAATCAACCTATGTGTGGTACGTGAGGTGAGGACAAGAGTAGTCACTGTGCAGCTGAATAAACAAATAGCATCTCATACTGCCAAGCATGCTACTCTAAAAAACAAATCTTTACATTTCGTAGTCCATCCGAACACATTCTCTTGAGAGTTTCCTCCGGTTCGCTGTTCCATAGTTTTATACCTACATTCCTTTCCTATTCCTCTATTTTCATCAAGACCTATGTTTTCTGCCCCTTTATTCCGACCGGAGCCTAAATATTTGGTATAAGGGCATGGGACAGTGGGTGCACCAGCAGTACAGCACCATGTACGTAAACAGGGGCATAAAGTGGTGATTCATAGTTTGTTGCCCCGAGAAACAAACATCCAAGAAACATATCTGGGTTGGTCCCATTTTTGTTCACTCTAGCCACCTACTCCTATGTGTGGATAGCAAATCTAGTCCTAGTCATACCACTGTGTACAGCGTTACCCCTATATTTCCCTTTTCGACCAAGAGACCGGTTGGATGACCAGTCTGTACCACTTTCATCCCCTTTCCTTCTTGTTTGTACCAAGTCCGATGTACATACTAAATTCCCCCACCCCCACTTTATTTCAATGACAAGTATTTTCGGACGGAGGGAGTACAAGATTCGACTCCATGAAGTAGCTTTACCTCTAACAATAGAAGGAAAAAAAGGTGACGTTGGACCATCCGATCGAGAGGGTCTGAGAGGTAGAAAATGATGCACATGCAGCGACATAGCGAGCTGGGGAAGTAGAGCTAAGGCGGTTTCGAACGAAGATATACCTGAAGGTCATCGGGATGTGGATAGGTGGGTGGCGGGAGGCCGGATCCGCCCACAGGAAACAACGAAGGGATCGGAGGACCTCCCGCGCCGGCGCTCGGCCAGAGATAACGGTGCGGCCGGTAGTGGGTCTCCTCCCTCACTGTCGACGACGGCCTAAACGCTTCCCCTCCTCCCGTTCACCGGCGGAGCGAGATACGTCCGGATCTGTAACTAGCAGTGAGGATAGAAAGCCAGTGTTTTTTGAAGGGAGAAATGCAGGGTTACTACCCCTATCTTGTTTAGATCTGGAGAGGATGAGAGTGTGCAAATAGAGCAGCCCTAGCAAGCAAGCGCAGAGGCTCCGGCCTATATATAAGTAGTGGGGTAGTTTTCCTTTTTCACTCCATCAAAACAATCATTTAAAATTGTGTACTATACTACATGCCAGGTCGCGGTTTTTTTTAGTTGTTGATTGTTTTTTGAGATAGCTACCCGCTTGTTCCAAGTGGTGTTATGGTGTGCCAGGTCGCACTTTGTATCGTTCAAGTCTGGTAGTACTACAAGTCCCTCCATTAAATGAACAACCACCCCCTCGTAGTGCCACCTATGTGAGGCTCAAGACCGAGTTTGAGGAGATAGTCGCCGTTGAGAAGCAGTATTCCCCTGGCAAGGTGATGGTCCCCATCGAGGACGAGGAGATGGCCCCCGAAGGGATGAGATCCCCCGGTGATCTGTACAAGGTAAAAAATAATGGCTTATTACCATAGTTGTGGTTTTTGATTATTTGCAATGTGCTTGCTTTTTGATTATTTGCAATGTGCTTGATAATATGTTAGTGTTGTGCAGGTGCCGGTGGTTGTCCTTGATGATTCCGATGTCGTGGCCCATCCTGTTGGCATCTCCCCGGAGATCGATTCCTATACCGCTGTCCATCCTGTGGACATCACCCCAGAGATCAATTCCGATGTCGCGGTCAGTCCTGTGGACATCGCCCCAGAAATCGATTCCCATGCCACTGTCCGTGCTGTGGTCATTGCCCGAGAGATCGATGACAAGAAATAGTTGGTCGCGCTAATCCTTCAGGGTAGTTTGCATTGCCCTGTGTTTAATTACCAGAACAATGCGTGTTATCAAACCATCTTAGGGCTAGTGCACTGTCTTGTGTGGGCGGATCTTGCTACTTTTGTTTGACAGTGAATCATGCGATGAATCATGCGAACCCTCTCCGAGTTATGGAAACAGATGTATCCTCACCAGCTTTCGATGTAATATACGGCATGCTTAGATGTAAGTTTGAACTGTTTATCATATCAGCAGGGCTTGTTTGATGATTCTTTGTGTTAGTAGGCTAGCTATTGTGCGAGCTATAGTACTTGCAAAACACTCAC
Organism: Triticum dicoccoides; assembly: GCF_002162155.2. NCBI lineage: Eukaryota > Viridiplantae > Streptophyta > Magnoliopsida > Poales > Poaceae > Triticum > Triticum dicoccoides. The sequence continues at coordinate 656,598,602 of NC_041385.1, forward strand.
CAAAGAGAAAGGTTGGGGCTGATGAGCTCGTGGTACGCTTATACTTATCCCTCGTCGATCAACCAATAGCCCTAGCTCCTAAAATTGTAGGCTTAGCAATCGATCAGACAATAGTCGACATACATTCTGGCCTCATTTGGTTCATAGGGTAGGAAAATTGTAGCAAAAGTACAGAGAACGTGCAACACAAAATCATAGCAGTGCAGAGACGTACTCCTTCCGTTCCAAAATAGATGACCTAGGCGGGCAAGTTTGGCCTAGTGAGTTTCAGTGATATGACGTGGTACAGTGTCGTCCAGTCTTCGCGTGTGGTAGCAGTATTGCGGGTACAGTAAGTTTTCTTGAAGAAGCGGAATTCAACGAAGTCATGATGGTTCCTTCGTCCGAACAACTTACGGTGGGAAAGGTTGGGCCTGCGATACGACAGGGGTAGACCAGGATAATTTTGTGCATGGCAGGTGGACCAGGATGGTCGACGTCCCACATGTCGGCGAATGAAAGTATTCTTTCCGATATAGAGGACGAGCAACGAGTATTCATTGTTTATTTTTGATGAAAGCTATTGTCTCCACTGTTACTCCTTGACTTTGTCAATGCCTCTCTCTCCTCCACATAAGCAGGGACTACTTGCTATGCATGCAGCGGGCAGCTGGCGTCTTGAGGGGCCAGGGCGGTGAGAGCGGGCTCCGGAAGCAGTCTGGACTCCAGCATGGCCCACCTCACATTATCACCATATATTTCTTGGAGTCCATGCGCGGCGGGCGGGCGATCTCTTCTCCCTCACCCGTTTCTCTCTTCTCAGCCGACGCCCGCCGAGCGATTAGATTTCCGCTATCGACGGTTTATTCAATTATGGTCCCACATGTCAGTGAAATTGCAAGACAACGCGTGTCCCCTTTGGTGAGCGGCGTGTGAGCCGGACTGTCGGGGTTGCGACGCGTACGAGTCGTAAGTGTGCCGCCTTTTCCTTTAGAACTTGCGAAGCGTAACATTTTTGCGCGATCAATCGATAGAAATCCAGAACAAAATGACGAGGAAGGTGCTTTCCCGCTCGTTAAGCGGGCTAGTTCGAGTGATATGACGTGCTACAGTGCCGTCCACTTGCTCCATTTTTATGTAAGCAAGAGTTTACACTCGTACGCGGGAGGAGTGCGAAACACCACGGATCTGATTTTGATCGAGGGATAACTGTTCCCTGCCAAATAATGGAGGATTGTTAGCGATTATAGCATGATAGTTAGGGCATCTCTAGCGCTGGCCCACAAATTTAAACCGGCATCTGTCCGAGGACACTGATGGATGCCATCCGATGCTGACCGCATACCTTTTGACAACTATATGAACTAACCGGACGAAATTCGTGCAAACAAAGCAAATTTCAAATTAACCGGATGAAGTTAACCAGATGAAATTCATTACATTTCGAAAACTTTTCCTACAAACTAGAGGAAATTCATTACAAATTTCACACAAACCATACTAAACCTACTGTAAACCTAATCTAAACGATCACCGGCGCCCGACCACCAAGTCCGGCCATGAACCCGAGAAAGCCGGCCATTGCCTTTGCCTCCTCCTCATCCGCCTCGATAACCTCCTCCTCCGGCCGGAGCACAAGGTTATGAAGATTTCCGCCTCCACGTCGCCGTCAATCGACTAATCGGCCGTCGATGTTTACCCCACCAAGCTTGGCGTCGACTGAGTGGAGTAGCGGTGGCTTTCCCAGGACCAGAGCAGCGGCGACCAACCGTGTACTACTCTTCCTCGCTGCCGGCTGCGCCCGTGCATGCACGCCGGCTTCGTGGTCGTGGCGGCGGAGGGCGGCCCGGGGGGTGCCGGCGATCTCCTTTGTTTGCTCCTGCGGTAGTATGTCGAAGAGAGCTTTGGAGCGTGCCCGGAGCGGAGACGCCGATGTCCCTCGTCTGCTCCTGTGACAGTACATCCAAGAGAGCTTCGGAGCGCCACGAGGCCATGGTTGAAGTGGTGCTGACAGAAGGAAGGGACCGGAGGAGAATAAGTGTGGGTCTTTGGCTATGGCTGGGAGCTGGGGCTCAAGTTAATATAGCGGGCGAATGGCAATGAGCCGCGGCAGATGGATGGACAACTGGCGCCGGAGTAGGTTCGTCGGGCGCGAATGCGGACGCTACTTCAGTGACTTAACTGCAGATGCGTTTGGGTGACTGACATGTGGGCCCAACGGGCGTCTGGCCCGCATATCAGTGACACACCAATTGCACCTGTAATTAAGTCCAGTGAATGCGGCATTGACATTCTGGAGAGACGGTGACCATTTCAGGCGCATGCGGACTGTTTGACTGGTCAACCATACAAATACGGAGCTATACGCTGAGCCAGCGACCGTATAATCACCATATCTCGTATACAATGATCAAAGTGAGCTATCAAGACAAGTTTGATGACCGCCAATGCATTTTACTCGGTAATAAATGACCAGGATTGAAGGGGAATCCTAATTTGCTTCGTCTTCTGTCCTTGAGCTCTTAACAAACCAATGCACTATACAGTTTTCCGGCCACTCCACCCCAGAGCTCTCACCAAGCGTCGTTCATGCCACCGCGCCGCACACTAACCGGTAAGGCAGCGATGGCATCCCGCCGCGCCGAGTTCCTCGCCGCCCACAAACGCACACGAAATGGTAGGGAAGCGATGGCATCCCGCCGTGTCGAGTTCATCGCCGCTCGCGACCTCACAACTATGTGGGAGGAATTTGAAGATGCCAAGGCCGAATGGGCGGTAGAGCAAGAGGCGGCCAAAGCCGCACAGAGGGAGCGGAAAAGTCAGAAAGCACTCAAGAAAAGAGAGGCCCGCCGCCGCAAGAAAGAAAAGGACGCACGCGCTGCTGCGGAGAGGTCGGCGGAGATCCAAGCACGGTGGGGTGTCGCCGACAAAGCCGGGAAGGAGAACGACGGCGTCTGGCCGGCATGTGAGAAGTAGTAGTACTAGTAGTTAGTGTGTGTGTCTGTGTCTGAGTACGAGCATGTACCAGTACTACTAGTTACTACTGTGGTTTTTAGAGCAAATTACCAGTACATTAGCCTAGACTAAGTGGAAAAATTCCTATTCTATGCATCAAATGGCATCTCTTTCTCTATAGGAATTGAGATGCATGTCATCTCACTTCCTATGATTTTCATATTCCTATCCTATGAACGAAAGGAGGCCTCTGTTGGAGTAAATATTGTAGCTAGCAGTACTGCTGGTACAGTAGTTTTCTTCAAGAAGCAGAATTCAACGAAGTCATGATGGTTCCTTCGTCCGAGCAACTTCAAAGTAGGAAGTGGGCCTGTGATTTGACGGCTCATTAGTCATTGTTACTGCGGCGTGATGACCTGGGTGACTCTCCCTTGGAGTTCTGCGTGCATGGCAAGTGGACCAGGATGGTCGACGTCCCACATGTTGGCGAACGGAAGTATTCTTTCCGATATCGAGGAGCAAGGAAACCGCGTGGTATAGTATCACTGCTGATTGGTTCGCAAAAAATAGTATCACCGCCGATTTATAATTATTTTTTATTTCTGATGAATGCTAGCGTTTCAACTCTTACGACGAAGGGTGCCAAACACGGCACGTGCTCGATGTCCCACACGTTAGCGAAGGAGTGGGACATGAACAACGTGGTAGAGCCCAGCGTAAAAAAAACAGCGTGGTAGAGCGTCTCCACTTCTTCCACTTCTGGGTCGGAGACCACATGTAGTAGTACTTAGCTATATGAACGATACAAAGTGCGGCCTGGAGAGAAAGACACGTCTAGTTGGGAGGTCTCGGGGCATACACGTAAACAAATATAAAATTTAATATGTGCCTCCAACTAATATAGTAGTAGTAGAGTACTTAGACACGTACTCCATAACATCGTCGTGCATTGCACGTACAACATTTAGTGGTAGTACGTAGTAAGAGACAAATACCGCCCAAGAGTTCCCTTCTCGACCTACTTTTGGGTGTTTGGTAGAGTGTATGGAGGGTGCATGAGTCCATACTAGTTTAGCACAAATACACTAGAAGCATGCATGAAGAGAGCATGCATGAAGAGGGGTGTTGAGTTGAGCATGCATGAAGAGGGAACAACTATGCTGAGACGAGAACGCAACCAAACACACCCTGTATGCCACGCATGTTCATACCATTTGTGCCTTTCTACTTCACTTACTGCGGTACATTACTCGGGTTCGTACGTCCACTCCTGGGTACATGTCTGTCTCGTAGTTCCAGTGCCATGTGTTCTTCATATAGATGGAACGATCGTTGCATAACACGTGCGCCTTGATGCTAGATGTCTCGCGTGTTGGCAAAAGGATGAACAAAGCTAATGTAAAAAAATAGAGTGGAAGAACATAGATTCCGGACGACCGAGAGGGAGCAAGGAACCTCATGGTGGAGCGTCTGCACTCATAATATTTAATATTATTCAGCGATATAAAATTAACCAATCATATCCACAGTGGACTGGAAGAGTACGAAACATGGCAGCCCAGTGTAGTACATCATACTAGTACATGGCTAACCCATGCTATCACCATATTTCTTGGCTTCCGTGCGACACCTATCTCTAGTAATCCAGCAGCCTGTATCGCTTCTCCCTCCTTGTCTCTATCAAAGTGCGGCGGGCTGGCGTTTCTTCCGTCTATTGAGGTCTGTTAACTATCACATGTTAGCGACATGCCAAGAGCATTCTAAAAAAATTCCTTTCACGTTCCGTTTTCAAAAATAAAAAAATCCTTTCACGTACGAATTTTCCTGTATGCTTTGAGCAACTTGCATGTCCTATACTGCTCTTGTTTGATACTCTAACTTAGCTAGAGGTTAGACTAACTCATGACTAACCCTAAACTAACTGTAGCAAAAGAGGTGTTTGGGTGACAGGGTTAGATTGACAATAAATGCACTTCATGGAGAGAGAAAGGTGATTTTTCAGTGGTCCCAATGAGAACTATCTCCAGTTAGCACCTCTGGGGTGGGATAGTTTTTTTTGGTGGGTTCGGTGCAACTTGCTCCAATTTAAACCCTCATGCTTGGATACTTTAGGGCTATTTGAGCCCCAACTAGCTCAAACTAACTCTAACCCATGGATCCAAACAGGGCCTATGGCCAGTCTCGACGCGGAGCAGTCGCGTGCACCGGGAAGCGGCGCTCTCTTGGCCGTCGCGCCACTTCAAAGCCGGCGCCAGTGAGAGGTCGCCTCCGCTCTGGCCGGGCACTAATGCGGCACTGACGCTCCAGGCGACGCTGACCATTTCACGTGGGAAGCGCACGCTGGCAAGGGATTATAGGTTTTGAACCGTTTCAGGTGTAGTAGTAATGGTAGTTTGCAAAACTACTCAATTATTGCACTCAATTTCCTAAGAAATTGTGGTAAAAAACGTTACTCCATAGCCCGCTTCCCTTCTCCTTCCTGCTCGTGATTTACGTGGCCATGTTAACGTGGTTGTGTCAAAAAAATGTCACTTCCTGCTCGTGATTTGCGTTATATAATTACAAGCAAGATTCTCGTGCATTGGACGGAACATCAATATGCATTTTTTTACAAAACACCTGTTGTGATTGACCCATGCAGGAGTAATCCCATGTGTAAAAACTAATGATATCTCGATAATTTTATCGGAAAACTGGTATCTCGAGAATGTCATCGAAAAAATTAAAGATGAGAGATAAGGCGAGGAGGAATGGAGCGTGGTGGTGACTGGTGGTCGGAATGGGCGGAGGCATGGGGATGGACGGCGCCGGCAGGCGGCAGCGGCCACCATGCATGCTAGATTGTTCTAGAGACTTATTCCTTTTTTAATTGCTGAGCAATGAGGTTGTGGGAGATAATGATGTGGAGAGAGGTGCGGGTATCTTTTGTAAAATTATCATAGTTTGCTTCCTATCCGTCAGATATAGATCATATGGTCTGTATTACAAGATGGCAGGCACACCATCATCGCCAACTTGTTTTTTTATAAGGGTATACAGATGATAAGTTTGCTGACTACTAAAGTAAAGTGGAATCTGTCCATGTTATGCAAGTAAATAAAGGTGATTGTTTATCATACGGGTAAGGTTGGATGAAGGGTGGTAGGAAAAAATGCTCCACCTAGAGCATGTGTGTGTGAGATGGAGTCTTAGTGTGTGGTGTGTGTGTGTGTGTGTGTGTGAGAGAGAGAGAGAGAGAGATAGTGAGAGAGAGAGATGGAGTCTTAGTTTTTGTGTGTGTGTGAGATAGAGAGATG
>NC_041385.1:656605285-656624670 GCF_002162155.2 Triticum dicoccoides
TGCCCGTAGGAGGGAAGAGAAGGTGTGTGCGCGTGAGAGGAGTCGACATCGAGATAACGTGTTTGTTCGAGAGACACCACGGAAGACTACTATATATCGATGGTGCATGTAGGCGGGAATTAAACAAAGGGATGGTCTTATTAGTTTCGGGGATATAGGGGAAGAGTGAGAGGCGCGCGGGGCGGGGGGAGGGTAGCTAGAAGGAGATTGTTAAGTGTGAGTGTGTGTTTTGCCCATCCAGGCGGAAGTTATGTGCACAAAAGAGGAGAGCGATTCGATGTGGCGTTAGGATTGAGGGTAATTAACTACGTATGGAGACATAGAGACCATGAACGTGCATGTGTGATAGGTATACATGTATACGTGGGATGTGTGTGTGTGCACGTGTGCATGATCGAGATAAAAGAACGAAGACATAAGTCCTAAGATCAACGACATGGGAGAGACGGATCGGTATGACAATATGCATGCATGTGAGAATGCAGGGAAGAAGGCCCGACAATTGAGCATGTGTTTTTATCTTTAAGAGATAGTGGCATGGGCTGGAGCATGCATCTATGGCGAGCAGAGGGGGTGAGGCGCAAAGATTGTGCAAAAGAGATCAACCTATAAATGCATATGTATGGATAGACATATATAGTGTGGGTGATAGGAAGCAAGACTCCGTGTGAGAAAGAAATGTTGACGGAGAAACTACAGATAGATACAGAGATGGAGATGCTAGCTAGAGAGACATTCGTTAGTTTGGGTGTCGGAGATGACCGTCGGGTGGTTCAAAGGGTGAAGTTATATAAGTGTGTGAGAGGGCACTTGACTGCATGCATGTAGAGAGAAACATATGTAGTGTGCGTGATAGGAATCAAGAGTGAGGGCGAGAAAGAAGGTTGATGGAGAAACAGATAAATAGAAAGATAAAGATGCTAGCTAGTGTGCGCTAGAGATAGGAGTCGAGTGGATCAGAAGGTTGGGTTATGTGTGTGGGTGTGAGAGAGATAGAGAGAGGGTGCATGTGAGTCACATACAAACAAATATCAGAGAGAAATGAGATCCAGAGAGACGGAGTTTTGTGTCTGTGAGAGAGAAAGATATTTCACAACGAGAGTGATAGCTAGAGAGACATATGAGGGAACGCAAGATATCTCTAGGGAGAGAGGGTGTGTTTGAGCGGCATACAAGAGAACAATGGAGAAATATGAGACCCTGGGAGACAGAGTTTGTGTTTGTGTGTGAGAAAGAGATATTGAAGAGGAAGAGTCATAGGTTCTCATATCTAAGGAGCGAAAGACATCTCTGTATGAGGGGTGTGCGAGTGGCACACATGGGAATAGTTGAGAGAAATGAGACCCCAGGAGACAAAGTTTTGTGTTTGTGTGAGAGAAAGAGATTCCACATGGAGAATCATAGCTAGAGACACATAGCAGGGAGCAAGATATACTTAGAGAAAGATAGAGTGATGAAGGTCGATGGAGAGAGTACCGTCAGTGTATTACGAAGATAAAAGATCATTGTCGATATACAGGTAGCACGAGAGATGCCTGAGAGACGATGAACGCGTATAGGTCCAAAGAGATAGTCCTATATAAGCATGAGTGATAGCTATATGAGACGAATATCTGGATTAAAGGGGATTCAAATATTTAAACTGGAGATCACGACATCGATAATATCATAATGCAAATTGGTGTATCAAACATGCATATTCATTTGAATTTGGGCACACGTGTAATGTTATATAGTTTATCAATATTGGTGATCCATAGATTCTTCAATTACAAACAATGCATGGTTTATATGCAATTCGTGTCTAAACGGGATTACACTATATGTTGCGTGTGTGAAACACATTATACATGTTTGAGAAGTTAAAAAAACCGCATGAAACACACATTAATTGGAGACAGTTAGCGAGGAATGCATACATTGGATTTTTCAACATAAAGTGGTTTCAAATATTTGAAAATCCAAATTGATGGATACAACCTTATGAATCTGAGATCATGCCATTTGTAAACCATATTTATGTATAAATGGTGTTGTGCTTTTGAAGTATATATGTAAAAAAATGATGTATATAAAATGTAATTCCAATTGAAAATGGATCCCGCCCGAAAAAAATAGTAGAATACAAACAGGATTCGAATTGATAGGCTTTGCACTGTGCAAAATTTGAATGAAGCGGGGAAAGTCGCAGTAACCGCCCGAAACCAAAATCTGCGAGATGGAAATCACTACTGCCTATCCCTGCCGCCCAAAGCCTATCTGCTGGATTTCTATATGTTTCGATAGGGGTAGGTTTGTAATTTCACGCAAACATGATGTAACCGCCTCTCACCCGGATTCATACACGGTGGGCGCCAAAACACAGTGTGCCCTCGGCCGAAATCGACTCCCTCCCTGATTCATATTCATACACGGTGGGCGCCAAAAACAAACTCTCGTCGACAAATATTCGGTGTATGCGAGATTACCGTCCTATCCCCAACCGACTAATGTTGTTGTGATGTACGTAGTAGAAATTTGAAACGGGGGCTAAGTTTGTAAATTTCCTCGCATTTGAGACAAGCGCGCCCTGACTACGTGGTTCCCCCTTCCTCTCTACCTCCCTTTTCCCCATTCATACTCCGTGGGTGCCAAAACACCCTCTCCACCCCACCCTCCTCCGTCCGCCGCCGTCCGCCACCCCATCCACCGCAGTCCTCCTCCACCATGCCGGAGCTGATACCCCGACGTCTCCGTCCATTACAAGAGATCGACCTCTCTCATCCACGCCTTCGGACCGGGATCCTTGCATCCCGTCCTCTCGCTTCATCCCCGCCGTCGTCCACCTTGTCGGTGCCGCTCCTACGACCATCTCGTCCACCGCACCCCGCCGCCACCGTCTACCCTCCTAATTCTGCTTCCACGCTGTCGACAGCCATCGCTACCGCAGCAACGTCAAATTCTCACCAGATGCGTACACGGCGCCGCACCAGAGGCGGTACTCTTTCGTATCTTCTCAACTTATTTATTGAAGCAAGAAAATAGATCGCCACTGCTTTACTCTGATTTCTTGTCTTGGTTGCGAAGTTGCCTTTGTCTGGTTTGCACCTCTAGATCCGCCATGGCATGCTCAACACTATACCCCCAATGCTTATGGTTTTCCCCTTTTATATTCCACACTAGTTAAACCACAGTAGACTAAAATTCAAAATTGGGTCAGTCGATTTTTCAGAGCTCGCCGGAGTTCGCCAGTGCGATCCAAGGGGCTCGGGTGGTTGTGGGGCCTCGCCGAACAAAGAAAACTCAACGCGGGTGGGGGTGGGGGTGGCGGAGGAACACAGGCGGTGGGGGCCGGTGGTCCGGCCGGCGGCCCGTGCGGTGTTCTGTATGGGAAGAATCACAGACGAGGAAGAAGAAGGGTTAGGAGACGTACGATCTTCATCCAACCACCTGAAATGGTCGAGAGACAGCTGGGAGTTGCATTCTTAATGCGCTCTGGTTCATCATGTGTGGGCACTGCGCAACCAACATTTTATTATCCAAAATCTACTTGCTCTTCTTTACCAGTTCGATAGTGCTGGCATGTACGCGATTGATAGGCTTTCAATTACTAGCGGCAATACAACACCGTATTTTCAAGCCAGTTCCACTTTCCTGATTTATATATCGTGGTTATGGTGTACCCCTGTTATGTACACTATGATCTGCCTAGTTGCTGTGTGCTCTTGTTATCATGGTTTGGCAATAAACTATCTATACAGTATATTATGAACCTATCATCTACCAGCTATCCTTGATTTTGGAGCCTATTTTTTTGTGTACTTGTGCCAGATTATATAAATGCACGCACGATATTACAGCACCCATGAGCTCTCTCATCAGAATCTAGTGATAGCACATAAGTGTTTACAGGGGCGCCCCTATATTAGAATATCATCTGCATTACAAAGATAATCTCACAACTATTTATGTTTTCATGGTTCTCAGATATTATATGCAATTACAGTGAATATCAGAATCCGCGCATCAGAAGAATATTGTGGAACACTGCAATGACTTACAAATTTGGCACCAAGGCATTGAGTGCCATTTTGGAAGCAATGAAACTCGTACGCTCCCCACCTGTTGATTCTTGTTCAGAATATCATTCTAATGACTATTCTAACCTCGAGGAGTCAAAGGCAGATGGCCTATCCTGTTCACCCATCAAGGTGCCTGTTCTAATTTGGCAAGGTTTTATTGATTGCGCGTATCTTGCATATGTTGTCTTGCATTTCTTCTACTTTGTTGCACCACCATCTGCTTACTTTACTCATCATATAACTAGAGATGCTATGCCCATCCATTATCAATACATATTCCATCTGTCGTCATACCATGTTTTTTCACTCAAATGTTGTTCTTGTGCATCAGACATCAAAAAGGAAGAGGGTGATTGTCGAACTTGAAGGAGCACCAGCAAAGTCCTTGACCACATCACCACCATCCACCGCGACTACCACCCCATCGTTGTTGGAAGCAAAGGCCCTGACAAGCGCATCCATGTTGTCCTCCACCCATCGTGCCAGATCACCCCGGATGGCCTCGGGCACCGGGGCGATAGCGGCGTCAAAATCAAGGTGAGGGTCGGTGTTTTGAAGATGGCTGAAGACGTGGGAAAATGCACGCCCAAGAAGGGTATGGCTCCACTCCTCAACAAGTTGGCGAGCCCTCTCAGAGTGGTTCTCCAAGCGCGTCACCAGATCAGTGAAGTAATGGAGATGACTGGTATAGTTTGTCACATGAGGATGCGGGGCATCCGCATCGCAGATATTGCCCAGAGCCAAGTTGGCCCTATTCCTGAGTTGCTGGAGCATACAGCGTCTGTGATTGAAGAATTTCTTCCCTGTTCTGCCGCGCAATGGACTCGGCATCGTCGACCCGCTGTTGAAGAAGAAGCAGCTCGGCACGGGTGGAGGCCAACTCAGTGTGCGCCGAGACCAGGGCAGATGCGGCGGCCTCCATGCGCTGCTTCGTTTTAGTCAGCTTGGACCTAAGGGCGGCAGTCCTGCCCACAGCTTCGGCCTCAATCATCTCCAGCTTCAAGTCATACCTGCTCATGAGATCTGCGTGAGCCTCCGCCACGCGGCGGTCTACCTCTTCCTGGACTCAAGTCTCGCGCATGCCAACATCATCCTCCGCTTGAATAACCAAGTGCTCCCTCATCTCCAGCCGCTCAAGATCAAGATTGCGCTCAGCGGCCTCCAGCGTCAGCGCTTACTCACGCCTCTGGAGCTCCTCCTCCTCAACAGGCATCCCCTTCAGCGACGCAAGGGCGGCCTGGCGCAGCTCCACTTGCTGCTCCAGGGAAGGGCTCCAAGCTTGGAGCTCCCACGCGCGTTTTTCTACGACCTTGCAATGATGATCGTCCTCCCGAGCCTCCTCCAATGCTTGGGAGCAGGCCTCTCGCGAGGCCGCAAGGTACGCCTCGGCCTTCGCGTTGTCGAGCTCCTGCTGGTAGTACGCGAGGTTGACTGCCACCATCAGCTTATGGCACTCCTCAATCAACCGCATGCTCTCAGCCTCAAGACACGCGTCCACATCCGCAAGCTCTCCACCAAGCTGGCCCATCGCATCCATTGCCTTCCGGAGGAACTCTTGGCGAATGACGCTTCGCTCTTGCGCATGCCTCAGCATGCTGTCAATGTTGTCCTTCACCGCCGGCATCGTCGGCGGGCCCTGAAGCGGTTCCCCCCTCGCCCTCGGCAGGGGGCTGGGGGCTGGCGCCCCATGATAGCCGGGTGGGATCCGCAAGGGACCCGGACTGGTGCAAGTCGATCCCCAGAAGAAGATCCAAAGAGCGACGCCAACCACTCACCGTCCACGACCAGAGGAGGAGCCCTGGGCAGGCTAGTCATGCCCCAGGCAAGATCGCGGAGGGAAGGCGGCAAGGGCACAGGCTCAAGACACCCTGTGGGCAGGCTTGCTTCTCTGGCTGACCCCGCGTCAGGGGCTGCATATAGGCTCAGGACGCTCAAGGCTAGCGATGAAGGCGAGGCCGAAGGGAGTTGCTTCTTCGGAGACCTCGCGGGCTTGGCAGGAGGGATCCTGAAAATCCATAGTTAGCAAGGGGAGCAGCGATTGAGGGATTGCAAGAATGGGGCACTTACTCATCTATGGTGAAGTACTTCCTATGCTTCAATGGTCGGAAGGGGCGTCCACTGCCACTCGAAGACTCCTTCCTCTTACGGAGGGCGGCGAAGTCCATGCGGAACCAACCCAAGCGCTCAAAGTGAGGACCAGCACGTGGCGCGGATGGAGAAGCACCCAGGCGGCCAACCTCAGGGGCGCCAAGTTGGAAGGAGCGATCAGGCACCACTTCCTAATGGCCTGCCGTGGCCTCAGGGGCTCCGGCCTCGGGAGCCGCGGGTTGTGCCCCCCCCCCATCGACGACCGCCTCAGGGCGGGCTTCACAAGCTCCGGAGGACGACGCTTCGGGAACCCCGTGCGGTGTCAGCACCACGACACACGAGCCTCCAGCCTCAAGCGACGCTTGCCTCCCTTCATCCACTCCTAGGGCAAGAACGGTGCTGGCGGCGAGAAAGGGAGCCATGGCGACAAGATTCTCGCGAGGCCCTGCAAGGCCAGCTGGGCGCAATCCTCACTCATCGAAGAGAGGCATCTGTCCCGCAAAGTCAGCCCTGTTCGAGCAGAGATATAGAAGGCTACCCCCATGCCGAATATCGCCCGATGAGGGGTCGCCAGTCAAGACCTCAAGCATTGTCTTCAACATTTCGGGCGCCAGTCCCGTCTCCTGAAGCCTCATGCGGTCCTGGTCGCCCACCAGGGCCCACATCAGTTGGGAGTTGCGCTAAAGAGGAGCAATGCGACACTGGAGGAACTCCTTCACCACCCGGCGCGCAGTCACGCCGAGACCTCTCAACCTCCTCAGGCGGTACCAGACAAAGGAGAGCCGGGGGCTCATGAGCCTCTCGTGGCCCTAGCCGGGATTGGGGATAGCAAGCAACAACGGATGTGAGAGCAAAGGGCTGAGCACTCCGACATCCACATATAGCCACCGCATTCGGAACCCGCTCGTGGACGGTGGGAGGTCAAAATCAATCGCCGAAGAGGCCGTCTCTTCCACGGCCTGGAAGCTCACGCACCCCGAGCATTGCGATGGGTTGGTCAGGCGCAGCGAGAAAAAGTGGCGCAGGAGGGCGACGAAAGGAGCAATGCCAACCATGGTTTCGCAAACAAAGCCGAAGATGGCGAGGAGTGTAACGGATTGAGGATCAAGATGCATCATATGGATCTGGTAATGGGAGAGCACCGCATTGAAGAAAGCGGAGAAGGGGGGAACCAGGCCAGCCCACAGGGCGTGGACGAAGAATCGAACCTTAGTGACTGTCCTGTCAATGGAGGCGTGGGACGCAGGCCAGACCATCGTTTTTCCGCACTCATTGAAGTTGCATGCGAGCGTGGGGCATACCTTGCACAGGGCCTCCGAGTTGAGCACCAACGGCCGTCCGACGGCGGGCTCGATTGCCGGGGACGAACTGGATGAAGACAGAGGTTTCTTCCCCTTCTCCTCACTCGTTGGTGCCATGGCGATGAAGGGGGCAGAGCTCAAGTCAGATTGGAAGCAGAAACAGAGGTTTGAGGAAGAAAGGGAAACAGAAAGCACACGGGCAGCGAGGAGGAAATAACTGTGTAAAGCTCCGTGGCCGCCTAGCCAGGCAGATATTGGGGGAGCGTGGGGAAGCGGAGACGCCCACGTCCAATCAATCGCCACGCGACGACCAAGGCCGCAGGCTATTGGGGACCGCGGCACTCCGCACTTGCCCCTTGGCTTCGCTGCTAAGCCAAGTCCAAGCACGCCTTGGGCCCGGGGGCTACTGTCGGGGTTCTGGGAATGGGGGTCCCCAGACTTGCCTGCCTGCGGCCTGCAGCGTGGCTCAGCCAGTGGCCCAGTACGACCCGTCTTCATCAACGAACATTCAAGACCCTCGCGAGGGGCCAAGCCTCACGGGGCGGACGATGCAAGGCCTCCTTAGGGGCGGCCACACCAGGCAGGCTTGCGAGGAGGCAGAGAGATCAAGGCAAGGGGTACCTCGCGAGGTGCTCATGACGCGAGCCATGAAGACCAAGACTAGGCGGGCGCCAGCCTGCGCAGTGTCCTCGTTTCCTCTTTGGTGCAAAGGGGCCAAGCGCAGGCGCGAAGTACCTAGGCATCAGGCAAAGGTTTTCATATAAGTGCAACGAGACCAAGACCAGCAGGACGGCAGGATGGAGGTCACTGTGGAGCCCAAGGCAGCGTCATCGAAAGGTGCCTTTAGCAGTCGAAGACCACCTTTAGTCAGGATAGCTTGTACTAGCTGTCCTCTTTCGAAATGGCCGTTGTTGGCTCCCTTCCCCTCAATATTTGGGAAGAGGACCAGGGCCTATATAAATAGGGCTAGCCACCACAGTAGAACGAGAGACCAGATCTCACCTAGAGCCAAGCAAATCCGAGCCAAGCTCATCCACACAGCATCACAAGAACACCTCTCCTCGCGAGGCTGTTCTTCCCCTGTACTGTTCATCATCAGCCCAAGAGGCAATCCACCACACCACACACTGGATTAGGGTATTACACCACAACGGTGGCCCGAACCAGTATAAACCTCGTGTCTCTTGTGTTCTTCATCGTGCTAGCTTAGAATCGCGGTGAGGCGGAGGGCGTGAATGGTAGGAGGAGATCTTCGTGCACACCCCGGAGTTCGAACCTTAAGGGTTTTGCCGGAACCTGATATCCAACATTAATGAGGCTCCGAATGCGACTTTGCAATGTATGCACTTCATCAACAGAAACCCAGTCCAACCCTTTGTTAACCCACGATGCAAGCTAAAGCGAAGGGCCAGATTAAAACACTAGCGCAGCTACCCGCTTTGTACCACGGGGTTCGGTAATGTAAAACCACTCCCGTTGCCATAAGTCAGAAGATTCTGCAAAAGAGCCCTTTGGCCAAGGAGAGGTCAAAAGTTAGCTTATTAAAGCGCCTCCGCATTCCTCTTGTTCCCCATCGATCACCTTTGGTTTCACGCTAAAGGTCTTGAGCCATAGGCCAACGTGTGGGGAGATACGAAGGAAGGCCTCGCACGTGGTGATAAACACCGAGATGTGGAGGAAGGAGTCTGGGGCTAGATCATGGAAATCTAGTCCGTAATAAAACATGAGCCCTTGAACAAAAGGATGGAGTGCAAACCCGAGCCCTCGGAGGAAGTGAGAGATAAACACTACCAGCTCATTGGATCTGGGAGTAGTAATAACCTGCCCTTGAGCAGGAAGCCTGTGGTACATTTCCGCAGTCAAGTATCTTGCCTCCCTAAGCTTCGAGATGTCTTCCTCTGTGACAGAAGATGCCATCCACCGTCCTTAAAGGTTGGGTCCATACATGGCTGGAGGCTCGAAGCAACTGGATTGACCCTTGAGTGTTGGAACTTGAGGAGGGAGGCAGAGGGAAGAACTAGAATAGGAGAAAGAGGACAGGCATTAACCCCTTTATAAAGGTGACGAATATCAAGCATCCCCTCCGCGGCCTTAAAATATGCCTATTCCCGAGGAATTATGCCAACAGAACGGTTGGGTCACCCACGCCCGTGTTGATGAAAATCCCGTAATAAGGGGAGACGATCTCTGCTCTGGCTAGTAGATGTATCTGTGTTATCTAACCTTGTTTACGCAGGTTCATTCCAACCTAAGCCAACTCAAGACTAAAAGGTAAGTATATGCATCATAATCATGTGTATGAGGAATTCTTGCTAATGTACATACTGTTTGCAAGAAGGACTCATAAGCATGGAGGTATTTTCTTTAATATTCTTTGCTCTGATGCATATGGCCAAGACACATGTAACACATTGCTTACTCTGTCATGGTTATGCTCTCACATGCTTCTATATTCTATATTTCACATGATTGCATACATGTAGGGGGAGCCTATGCTTGTTACATGTCTTTCCAAAGCTTTACTTGCTATTCTTTATATCCTTTTCTAAAGCTTTGATGTATGTTGTCATCAATTACCAAAAAGGGGGATATTGAAAGCACAAGTACTCCCTAGGTGGCTTTGGTAATTAATGTCAACATATCTCTTGTTGGACTAACCCTTTTTATCTAGTATATTTCAGACAAGTTCAACAATGAAGTGGCATGCACTAAAGGATTTGGAACTCCTTCAAGATGCTAAGGACAAGGGATTGGCTAAAGCTTCAAGCTCAAGACTCTTCATTTTACATTTTAGTGATCCAAGATCACATTGAGTCTATAGGAAAAGCCAATACAATCAAGGAGGGATGAGGTGTTGCTTAATGAGCCTCTTGCTTCATGTGCTTAGTGATATGCTCCAAAACCCTCAACTACTTTCTCACATCCACATATGACCTAAACCTAAAGCCCAAATTGGTCACACCGATTCTTTCTATCTGGCGCCACCGAGTTCAGATGTCATAGCCACTGCCACAAACCCTAGGCAAATCGGTCTCACTGATAGGGATCTCGGTCTCACCGAGATGGGATTGTAATCTCTCTGTGTATGTCCATTATCAAAATCGGTATTACCGGGTTTGAGCAATCGGTCCTACCGAGATTACAATGCAAACTCTCTGGTTAACTTATTACCAAAATCGGTCCCATCGAGTTTGAGTAATTGGTCCCACCGAGTTTGCCTGACCAACTCTCTGGTTAGCTAATTACCAAAATCGGTCCCACCGAGTTTGTGTAATCGGTCTCACCGAGATTACGTTATGCCCTAACCCTAGCCATATCGGTCCTACCGAGTTGCATTTCGGTCCCACCGAAAATCCTAACGGTCACTAGGTTTACTAAATCAGTCTGACCGAGTTTGTCGATTCGGTCCCACCGAGATTGGTAAATTGTGTGTAACGGTTAGATTTTGTGTGGAGGCTATATATACCCCTCCACCTCCTCTTCATTCGTGGAGAGAGCCATCAGAACAAACCTACACTTCCAACTTACCAGTTCTGAGAGAGAACTACCTACTCATGTGTTGAGGCCAAGATATTCCATTCCTACCATATGAATCTTGATCTCTAGCCTTCCCAAGTTGCTTTCCACTCAAATCTTCTTTCCACCAGATCCAAATCCTATGAGAGAGAGTTGCGTGTTAGGGAGACTATCATTTGAAGCACAAGAGCAAGGAGTTCATCATCAACGCACCATTTGTTACTTCTTGGAGAGTGGTGTCTCCTAGATTGGCTAGGTGTCACTTGGGAGCCTCCGACAAAGATTGTGGAGTTGAACCAAGGAGTTTGTTAGGGCAAGGAGATCGCCTACTTCGTGAAGATCTACCACTAGTGAGGCAAGTCCTTCATGGGCGACGGCCATGGTGGGATAGACAAGGTTGCTTCTTCGTGGACCCTTCGTGGGTGGAGCCCTCCGTGGACTCGCGCAACCGTTACCCTTCGTGGGTTGAAGTCTCCATCAACGTGGATGTACGATAGCACCACCTATCGGAACCACGCCAAAAACATCCGTGTCTCCAATTGCATTTGAATCCTCCAAAACCCTTCCCTTTACATTCTTGCAAGTTGCATGCTTTATTTTCCGCTGCTAATATACTCTTTGCATGTTTGCTTGCTATGTCTTGTGAATGTTAAACTTGTGCCTAAACTCCACTTAAACTTAAATTTGCTAAAAACTGCAACTTTGGTACTTAGTGTCTAATCACACCCCCCCCCTCTAGACACCTCTTCTCAAGGTCCTACAAGTGGTATCAGAGCTGTGGTCTCCATTGCTTTGGTTTAATCACCATTGGAGGAAGATGGATGAGTCTACTTTGGGGAGTCTTAGATATAGAATGCCTATACTTGATGGAGAGTATTTTCATGAGTGAAAAAATTAGATACTTGTAATTTTCAATCAATATCATTTGAACAAGTACATTGCTAGTCCTTGTGCACCTTGTGTTAATCCTATGCATCCTACTCTTGATGAGTTGATTGACATGATTAGGAATCTTAGAACTGTTAATCTTATCACTAGAGGCTTGCCTAGAAACTTGATTATAAACTTGCCTACTCTTGAGTGTGCCTACACTATATGGAAATTTCTTCAGGAACGATTTCCTAATTATTCCTTGAAAAATCTATATGAAATTCTTCATAAGTCTATTGCCTTGACTAAGATGAACTTCAATGATCCTATGTTTGGCAACTGTCTATTTGAACTTACAAATCTTATGCGTGCCAAAGGAAATGTTGGGATTATTAGCGATATTATTTCCGAAGCCACTAGAATTCATAAGCAAGATTATTGTCAAACTCATACTAATGGATCACTCTCACTAGGAATTGATCCACCACATGACGATGCTGAACATGGATACTATGATGAGGATGATGATGATGACTTTGATCTTGATGATGCAATGAGACATTTTGGTCTTATGGCAAATCTTCGGGGATATATGGCAGGAGGAAAGGAATGGGTCCTTGAGAGTGGATGTACCGATCACATGACCAGAGATAAAGACATGTTTCGTGAGCTTGCTGAAAATGATAGTCCTTGAAAGTATGTCACTTTCGGTAACAACTCAAAGGGTAAGGTGGTTGGCCTTGGTAAGGTGGCCATATCACATGACAGATCCATTCAGAATGTTATGCTCGTTGAATCTCTTGGCTACAACTTACTTTCAGTATCTAGACTTGCTGATTTCGGTTTCAATGTCCTATTTACTGAAGTAGATTGCCAAGTGTTTCGTCGAGACAATCATAAAATGGTCTTTATCGGCATACGTAGAGATGATCTATACATTGTTGATTTCACTAAAAAGGCTCAACCTAAAACTTGCTTCATTGCTAAATCCTCACAAGGTTGGTTATGGCATAGACGACTAGGTCACGTTGGCATGAGAAACCTTGACAAGCTTATTAAAGGGAATCATATCCTTGGTGTTAATGATGTCATATTTGATAAGGATAGACTTTACAGTGCTTGTCAAGCAGGTAAACAGGTTGGAGGAAGGCATCCTGTGAAGAACATCATGACCACAAGGAGGCCACTTGAGCTACTTCACATGGATCTCTTTGGTCCCAACGCTTATAAAAGCCTCAGTGGAAATTCTTTTGGTCTAGTTATAGTTGATGATTTTTCAAGATTTACGTGGGTATTCTTTCTCGATGATAAATCGCAGGTCCAAAAGATCTTCAAAAACTTCGCTAGGAAGGCCCAAAATTAGTTTGAAGTGAAGATCAAGAAGGTTCGCAGCGACAATGGAACGGAGTTCAAGAACACAAATGTGGACACCTTTCTTGACGAAGAAGGGATTTCACATGAGTTCTTGGCTACGTACACACCTCAACAAAATGGAGTTGTTGATAGGAAAAACCGGACGCTCATCGAAATGGCGAGAACGATGCTTGATGAGTACAAGATACCGAAGCACTTTTGGGCAGAAGCGGTTGAGACAGCTTGTCATGCAACAAATCGCTTGTATCTTCACAAGCTACTCGACAAGACGGCATACGAGCTCCTCACCGGTAACAAACCCCAAGTTGGATACTTTCGAGTATTCGGCTCAAAGTGTTACATTCTTGATAAGCATCGTCGTTCTAAATTTGCACCTAAGTCTCATGAAGGTTTCCTACTAGGTTATGGCTCAAACTCTCACACATATCGTGTCTACAACAATTTCACCCGAAAGGTTGAAGAGACGGTAGATGTGAAGTTTGATGAATCTAACGGCTCGCAAGTAGAGCAATTTCCAATTGATGTAGGAGACAAAGATCCTTCGGAAGCAATCCAAGACTTGTCTGTTGGCAAGGTTCGTCCAACGGAGGTGAAGGAAAGTACCTTGTCCGTCCAACTAGAAGCTTCTAGTTCACGACAAGGTGAACCAAGAGTTGATACGGAAGCATCCACAAGTGGGACACACCAAGATGAAGAAAACGAGGAAGTGCATCAAGAACGTCAACAACCTCCTTCTCCACCACGACAAGAGAACGACAACGCCAACAATGAAGAAGATCAAGAAGAAGAAGAAGAAGAAGAAGAAGAAGAAGAAGAAGAAGAAGAAGAAGAAGAAGAAGAAGAAGAAGAAGAAGATGTTCAACCAATACCCAAGCAAAAGCTTTCACGAGTTCAAGCAAGGATTGCTAAAGACCATCCCGTCGAGCAAATCTACAATGATATTCAAACCGGGAGAATCACTCGCTCTAAAACTCATTTAGCTAACTTTTGTGAAAACTATTCTTTCATCTCTAGCATTGAACCTATGAAGGTCGAAGAAGCATTGGAAGATCCGGATTGGATAAATTCTATGCATGAAGAGCTACACAACTTTGAGAGAAACCAAGTTTGGACATTGGTTGAGAAGCCCGACAACAACCACAACATCATCGGTACCAAATGGGTGTTTCGCAACAAGCAAGATGAAGATGCACAAGTAGTTCGCAACAAAGCACGTCTCGTCGCCCAAGGCTACACACAAGTCGAAGGTATGGACTATGGTGAGACTTATTCTCCCGTTGCTAGACTTGAGTCTATTTGCATCTTACTTGCCTATGCTAATCACCATGATATCACATTGTACCAAATGGACATTAAAAGTGCTTTTCTAAATGGTGAAATAGAGGAGGAAGTTTATGTTAAACAACCTCCCGGCTTTGTCAATCCTAAGAAACCAAATCATGTTTACAAACTTCACAAAGCTCTTTATGGTCTTAAACAAGCTCCTAGAGCTTGGTACAAATGCTTAACGAAGTTTCTTCTTGGAAAGGGACTTGAAATTGGGAAAATTGA
Organism: Triticum dicoccoides; assembly: GCF_002162155.2. NCBI lineage: Eukaryota > Viridiplantae > Streptophyta > Magnoliopsida > Poales > Poaceae > Triticum > Triticum dicoccoides. The sequence continues at coordinate 656,620,047 of NC_041385.1, forward strand.
TTCTACTCTTTTTACTAAAAGGGTTAATGGAGAATTATTTGTATGCCAAATTTATGTTGATGATATCATATTTGGGTCAACTAACCTTCATTTTAGTGAGAAGTTTGGAAATCTAATGTCGGAGAAGTTTGAGATGTCAATGATGAGTGAACTCAAATTCTTTCTTGGGTTGCAAATCAAGCAAACTAAGGAAGGTACTTTTGTCTCTCAAACGAAGTACACTAAGGACTTATTCAAGAAGTTCAATATGCAAGAATGCAAAGGTATGTCTACACCCATGCCTACTAGTGGACATCTTGATTTGACCAAAGATGGTGAACCAGTTGATCAAAAGGTTTATCGCTCTATGATTGGTTCATTGTTATACCTATGTGCTTCACGTCCCGATATTATGCTAAGTGTGTGCATGTGTGTAAGATATCAAGCTGCTCCTAAAGAATGTCATCTTAAGGCTGTGAAAAGGATAGTGAGATACTTAATACATACACCAAATTTTGGCATTTGGTATCCTAAGAGGGCCTCTTTCGATCTTGTTGGCTACTCTGACTTACACTATGCTGGAGACAAGGTTGATAGAAAGTCCACTTAGGGTACTTGTCAATTTCTTGGTAGATCTCTTGTGTCTTGGTCCTCCAAGAAACAAAACTTGGTATCCTTATCTACCGCCAAAGCAGAGTACATTGCCACTGGTTCATGTTGTGCTCAATTACTTTGGATGACCCAAACTCTTAAAGATTATGGGATATATGTGAAACATGTTCCATTGCTTTGTGACAATGAAAGTGCTATCAAAATTGGACATAATCCTATGCAACATTCTTGAACTAAGCATATTGAAGTTCGTCATCATTTCATTCGAGATCATGTTGCTAAGGGTGACATTGATCTTAAGCATGTTCGCACCGAAAAGCAATTAGCGGATATATTCACTAAACCTCTTGATGAGAAAGTGTTTTGCAGGTTAAGAGGAGAACTGAACATCATTGATGCTTCAAACTTGGAGTAAAAACTCCATTGGATACATGCAAGACATGAGCTTATGACTAATCCTTGATATTTCTCTTATGATGAAACTCTTATATCTTGGACATATTTGCATCTTGCATGTTATCTAACCCATGTAGGTACTTGGTTGAATCAAATTCAATGAGATTGTAACCAACTCACATCTTGAGCAATCTCTACATCACCAAGTCTCTATACAAAGGTGGTTGAAGACAAGGAAGCACGGAACCATTCAAACATATCCTTTGAAAAATTCTATGTTGAGCTTCATGATTGTCATTTTTGGATACACAAGTGCTCTTCCTTGCAAGAACTAACCCATGTAGGTAGATGGACTCAAATTCCAAGTGGTGCTCCCAACTCTTGATGAGCCACATCAACCTTGAGCAACCCACATAAGTTCAACTACATGATCAACACCACCAACCAAGGTATGTTATTCCATCTCAGAGAAGCTTTACTCCGAGTCATGAGCTAAAGCAACTCGACAAGATGAGAATACATCAAGATGCTTAAACGAAAAATGGTAACCCCATTTTGAGCTTAAACGATGAGTATGACCTATGATCAAGTGATCTCACTTGACTCCTAAGTCAATATACTCTAACATAGGTGACTTTGTCGCCGACCATCTCTAGATGAAGTTCTCTTGTGTTCGTCTCTGTGTTTTTGCATTTGTCTCTTACATATTTGTCTCCCCTTTCAAAAAAAACTTCATCTAGATTTCTTTATTTTCTTTTTGTTTGCTCTGCATTTTATGCATCCAATTCATTGCATATCATTTATTTAATTCCTTGCAAATCTGTGTGAGATCTTATTAGTCTAGTGAGCTGAGGTGACAAGTGTTTTTCTCTGTGATGAACTCGGTTTCACCGATTTGTGTTTTTGGTCCAACCAAATCCTTTCGGTACCACCGAAGCATACAACTCGGTGCCACCGATTTCACAACAGTAAAAACAGTTTGCCACTTATTCTGTGTTTCGTCTGTTCAAGCTCCACTCAATGAATCTTGTCCTCTACAAGCATCACATTTTCATAAATGCTTTGTGCTGTGACTCAAGTATCAAACCCATTCACGTCAAATTCCATAAGCCCTTCTTGGAAATTGATGTCAAAGGGGGAGAGAGAGATCACATCAAAGCTTATCATTTAGAGAGAGATCACATCAGAGAATATCACTTCCACAGGGGGAGAGAGAGATCTCTAGGGGGAGAAAATACTCAAGTAGAAAGTATTTATCAAGGATCCCAGATGCTTGGTGTTCAAGAGGAGAGATACCACATGTCTTATTGAGGGGAAAGACATGTTCATATGTGCTTATTTGCATTAGTTTGCACTAGCTCTGTTCATTCATATTCTTCAGCTCTGATTTTCTGTTCCCTATCTTCTCCCAGTATCCCATGCTAGATTCAGGGGGAGCAAGACATCTAAGGGAAAGAAATCATTTAAATTCATTGCATATCTTTACTCTTGGGGACATGTCTAATCCAATGTGGTACTTAGTACTCACTCTCTACATGTCATCCCAGTCTTGGTATTCTTTTGGTTTCTTCTGCTTGCTCTGGCTAGTAGATGTATTTGTGTTATGTAACCTTGTTTACGCAGGTTCATTCCATCCTAAGCCAACTCAAGACTACAAGGTAAGTATATGCATCATAATCATGTGTATGAGGAATTCTTGCTGATGTACATACTGTTTGCAAGAAGGACTCATAAGCATGGAGGTATTTTCTTTAATATTCTTTGCTCTGATGCATATGGCCAAGACACATGTAACACATTTCTTACTCTGTCATGGTTATGCTCTCACATGCTTCTATATTCTATATTTCACATGATTGCATACATGTAGGGGGAGCCTATGCTTGTTACATGTCTTTCCAAAGCTTTACTTGCTATTCTTTATATCCTTTTCTAAAGCTTTGATGTATGTTGCCATCAATTACCAAACGGGGGGAGATTGAAAGCACAAGTTCTCCCTAGGTGGTTTTGGTAATTAATGTCAACATATCTCTTGTTGGACTAACCCTTTTTATCTAGTATATTTCATACAAGTTCAACAATGAAGTGGCATGGACTAAAGGATGTGGAACGCCTTCAAGATGCTAAGGACAAGGGATTGGCTAAAGCTTCAAGCTCAAGACTCTTCATTTTACATTTTAGTGATCCAAGATCACATTGAGTCTATAGGAAAAGCCAATGCTATCAAGGAGGGATGAGGTGTTGCTTAATGAGCCTCTTGCTTCATTTTCTTAGTGATATGCTCCAAAACCCTCAACTACTTTCTCACATCCACATATGACCTAAACCTAAAGCCCAAATCGGTCACACCGATTCTTTCTATCCGGCGCCACCGAGTTCAGATGTCATAGCCACTGCCACAAACCCTAGGCAAATCGGTCTCACTGATAGGGATCTCGATCTCACCGAGATGGGATTGTAATCTCTCTGTGTATGTCCATTATCAAAATTGGTATTACCGAGTTTGAGCAATCGGTCCTGCCGAGATTACAATGCAAACTCTCTGGTTAACTTATTACCAAAATCGGTCCCACCGAGTTTGAGTAATCGGTCCCACCGAGTTTGCCTGACCAACTCTCTGGTTAGCTAATTACCAAAATCGATCCCACCGAGTTTATGTAATCGGTCTCACCGATATTACGTTATGACCTAACCCTAACCATATCGGTCCTACCGAGTTGCATTTCGGTCCCACCGAAAATCCTAACGGTCACTAGGTTTACTAAATCGGTCTAACCGAGTTTGTTGATTCGGTCCCACCGAGATTGGTAAATTGTGTGTAACAGTTAGATTTTGTGTGGTGGCTATATATACCCCTCCACCTCCTCTTCATTCGTGGAGAGAGCCATCAGAACAAACCTACACTTCCAACTTACCAGTTCTGAGAGAAAACTACCTACTCATGTGTTGAGGCCAAGATATTCCATTCCTACCATATGAATCTTGATCTCTAGCCTTCCCGAGTTGCTTTCCACTCAAATCTTCTTTCCACCAGATCCAAATCCTATGAGAGAGAGTTGAGTGTTGGGGAGACTATCATTTGAAGCACAAGAGCAAGGAGTTCATCATCAACGCACCATTTGTTACTTCTTGGAGAGTGGTGTCTCCTAGATTGGCTAGGTGTCACTTGGGAGCCTCCGACAAAGATTGTGGAGTTGAACCAAGGAGTTTGTAAGGGCGAGGAGATCGCCTACTTTGTGAAGATCTACCGCTAGTGAGGCAAGTCCTTCGTGGGCGACGGCCATGGTGGGATAGACAAGGTTGCTTCTTCGTGGACCCTTCGTGGGTGGAGCCCTCCGTGGACTCGCGCAACCATTACCCTTCGTGGGTTGAAGTCTCCATCAACGTGGATGTACGATAGCACCACCTATCAGAACCACGCCAAAAACATCCGTGTCTCCAATTGCGTTTGAATCCTCCAAAACCCTTCCCTTTACATTCTTGCAAGTTGCATGCTTTATTTTCCGCTGCTCATATACTCTTTGCATGTTTGCTTGCTATGTGTTGTGAATGTTAAACTTGTGCCTAAACTCCATTTAAACTTAAATTTGCTAAAAACTGCAACTTTGGTACTTAGTGTCTAATCACCCCCCCCCCC
>NC_041385.1:656625040-656701605 GCF_002162155.2 Triticum dicoccoides
TACAACATGTCTATGGTTAGGAAACATAACCATCTTTGATTAACGAGCTAGTCAAGTAAAGGCATACTAGGGACAATATGTTTTATCTATGTATTCACACATGTACTAAGTTTCCGGTTAATACAATTCTAGCATGAATAATAAACATTTATCATGAAATAAGGAAATAAATAATAACTTTATTATTGCCTCTAGGGCATATTTCCTTTAGTCTCCCACTGCCACTAGAGTCAATAATCTAGATTACATAGTAATGATTCTAACACCCATGGAGCTTTGGTGTTGATCATGTTTTGCTCGTGGAAGAGGCTTAGTCAACGGGTCTGCAACATTCAGATCCGTGTGTATCTTGCAAATCTCTATGTCCCCGTTCGACACTTGAGGACAGATGGAACTGAAGCGTCTCTTGATGTGCTTGGTTCTCTTGTGAAATCTGGATTCCTTTGCCAAGGCAATTGCACCAGTATTGTCACAAAAGATTTTCATTGGATCCGGTGCACTAGATTTTCATCAGATATGAACTCCTTCATCCAAATTCCTTCATTTGCTGCTTCCGAAGCAGCAATGTACTCCGCTTCACACGTAGCTCCTACCACGACAATTTGCTTGGAACTGCACCAACTGACAGCTCCTCCATTCAATAAAATATGTATCCGGTTTGCGACTTAGAGTCATCCGGATCAGTGTCAAAGCTTGCATCGACGGAACCGTTTATGCCGAGTTCTTTTTCACCTCCATAAACGAGAAACATATCCTTAGTCCTTTTAGGTATTTCAGGATGTTTTTGACCGCTGTCCAGTGCTCCACTCCGGGATTGTTTTGGTACCTCCCTGCTATGCTTATAGCAAGGCACACATCATGATGCGGAGCATGCCACGATCATCCCCATGGACGTTTCTACATCTCCCGTGACACCACTTGGACCAATGACAAGAGCTCAAGCAAAGGCTATCAAAGATAAGGTGAACTCACTCCTCTCTGAACTCCCACTTCCTACTTATGAGACATGGCTACTACCTCATGTGGAGACCCTATGTGTGATCAGGTATTTGGAGGAAAGCCACGGATCAGCTACACCCAATGGACAAGACGACGAGGACACCAAGTTCAATGGACAAGAAGAAGGACCGCTCAAAACTCCCAGTAATCGGACGACCGACGCCGACCGGACGGCTGACGCCTGGAGGCTCCAAATGACCAGCCAAGTCCCAGCCTTCGCACGCTACAGCGGCCGGACGACCGACGCCAACCGAACTCCGACACCTCCCAGCGCCCGGGCGACCGAGCCTCTCTGTACGACCGGCACCACCACACCCGAGCCAAAACATCGGAAGAACGGAGACTTCTGGACGACCGACAATTCTTGACCAGAGCCGAAACATCGGACGCCCGACCGGCACCGGACGTCCGGACCCTCGTGAGCCTTCGGACGACTAGTGACCGTCGGACGTCCGACGCCTGTGAGTCCGACCGTGTGTTGGGCCGAAGCCACTTACCCCTTTCGTCCACTTAGACTATAAATAGACCTCCTCCTCCCTCTTTCTAGGGGTAGCATTGTGATAGCTCATACTTTGAGATAAAGCTTTGCTCATCCATCCGGATCTACTCCACCGCGAGGGACCGACACCTCTTCGGAGAAGATCCACTTGGACTCAAGACCTCCTCTTGGAGAATACCATCCTCAAGACCTCCTCTCGGAGAAGAACCGGTGACCCTATGTATCGTCCCTTGTTGGATTCGGATCTTGTAGCCTTTTGTGTTTCGAGGATCTAGCACTTGTGTGACTATCTTCTTGCCGGTTGAGTGTTTTTTATTGTGTTTCCCTCGTGTTCCCTGTCGGGTGGTAGGTGCAACATATGCCAACGGGTGGCTTATCATTGTGGGAGCCAGTAAGACGTCGCCGGTGCCTGGAAATGGGATAAGGCGAAGACGTGCACGCCGGCGAATCTTACCCAGGTCTGGGGCTCTCCTAGGAGATAACACCCCTAGTCCTGCTCTGCGGGGTCTCCGTGTGATCACTAGATCAAAACAAGTAGCTACAAGAGGCTCCTTGAGCTGTTTTTGCTAGAGGAAAAAGAAGGGCAAGGCTAGCTCTCCTCTTCCCTCTATGTGGTGTCTAAAACTCTCAGAGATCAACCATTTGCATGGGTGCCCTGGGGGGTTTATATAGGCCTACCCCCCAGGGGTACAATGGTAATCCAGCTGGATGTGGGTCTAGGCCGTCAGTGTCTATAGTCGCCGGCTTCTCCGCTGGCCGCTGGGGCCCACCGACTGGTGGGTCCCACCAGCTGCCGGCCTCTTGGCCGACAAGCTAGGCCCACCGCCCGAGGGTCTTGTTGGCTGCTGGTTACTGTAGCCTTACTCTTGGTGACGATGGCTTTGTCAGGGTAAGCATGGCTACAGTGCCGCCGCCTGGCGGGCATTCGCTGTAGCCTTACCCCATCTTGTCTGCTTAATAGTGCACAAACTTCCAGGGTGGGGGCGAGCCGACTACAGGGAGCCAGCCTCCCCCCAGGCCGATTGGTCAAGCTCGGCCACCTTCTGGTATCTCCCTTGCAGGAGGGGGCCCGCCACCTGCGGGCCGTACTGATAGCCTGTCGTGGGTGATGTCATGGTCAACCTGGCAACAGTGCCGCACCGGATGGGGAGTGGCCGCCCCATACGGTGCATTGTGGCCACGCTTGCTCCGGGATTCGGGGGTGGCAGGCTTCACTATAGCCACGACCCGTCTCATCATTGTTATGCGGGTGCAAACTTTAAGGGTGTGAGCCAGGCCGCCTGCTAGGAGTCGACCACTTTGGTGGCCGGCTGCTAGGAGTAGGCCCTCTTCAAGAGAGCCCTTAGAACCTTGCCGCCTTCCAGCAGCGGTCGGTGGGACGGCCGGGCAAGAGAAGGAGGCCCTGCGTCCTGGATGTTTAAGGGCTCAGTCGGCCCGATATTTTTTAAAGAGCCAGGGGGCTACCCGTGGTCATTTACTCGGACAGTAGTCCCCGAAGCTGGTCGGGCTTCGCGGCTGGAAAAAGGAGCGAGAAGCCCAAGCAGCTTCCTATCTTGAAGAGCCGACAGCTAGGAGCCGGCCACAATCAATCATGCCGCCTGGTAAGTTTGGAGACCGAAGGCGGGAACCAGCTGGCGCGCACGCCGGGCGCCGGGCCGGCCGCCCACCGTCTACGCGCCATGTGGCACCCTTCGGCTGGACCAGCCTGCCAGCCCACGCGCGCAACAGGACGTCGCCGCAGGCTGGGGCCCGCCACTACCATGCCTCGGCCCCTGCGTAGATCCTCTGTGGCTGTCGGCGTTCTGGGAACGGGGGTCCCCAGACTTGCCTGCCTGCGGCCTGCGGCGTGGCTCAAAGGGGAACCAGCACGGCCCATCTTCATCAGCACAAGCTCAAGACCCTCGCGAGGGGCCAAGCCTCGCGGGGCGGACGACAAGGAGCTTCCTCAGGCACGGCCTCGTCAGGCTGGCTCACGAGGAGGCGGAGAGTTCAAGGCGGGGTACCGCGCGAGGTGCCCATGACGCAAGCCATGACGACCAAGGGCGCCGGACGGGCGCCAGCCCGCGCAGTGTCCTTCTTTCCTCTTTGGTGCAAGGGGAGCAAGCGCAGGTGAGAGCATCAAGCAAAGGCATCTGTTTCGGTGCAACAAGACCAAGACCAGTCCAACGGCAGGATGGAGGTCACCGTGGAGCCCAAATCGGCGTCACCACCAGAGCCTTTGGCAGGCGAGGACCAACTTTAGTCAGGATAAGTGTACTAGATGTTCCCCTTCAAAATGGCCAATTGTTGGCGCCCTTCCCGCTCAATTTTTGGGAAGAGGCCCAGGGCCTTCGCCTATAAATAGGACTAGCCACCCACAGGGTAGGGGGATCCGATCAGATCCGAGCTGATAGGAATCTGGAGATAAGATAGGCATCTAGAATCAACCCTTCCAAAGTGACGACGCCACCACAAGAACAGACCCTCGCGAGGCTGTTCTTCCCTGTATGGTTCATCATCAGCCCAAGAGGCAATCCACCACACCACACACTGGAGTAGGGTATTACACCACAATGGTGGCCTGAACCAGTATAAACCCTGTGTCTCTGTGTTGTTCTCCTCGTAGTTTTAGTTCCTAGCGATTCGGCGATGAACAGGTAGGTAGAAGGCGAAACCTCCGCGCGCACCCCAGTGTTCGAACCTCAAGGGTCTGCCGGAACCCTAAATCCGACATTTGGCGCGCCAGGTTGGGGTGCTCCGGAATTCGTCTTCCGTCGCCCTGTTCTTCTCCGACCGTCGCGACCATGTCTGACGCACGCCGGGTTCGCACCGAGCGCCGAGCCGTTCTCGCTTCCCGCGTCGCCCAGACGGCTCCCATTGGCAGGCGCCCTCGTCGTTCCCCATCGCCTACCGTCAATGCCGCCACCGGCCCGGTGGGGAACGAGCAGCAAGCATCGTCCCAGCACCCGTCCATGAGATGAGACGGCCGCACCGCTACGCCCTCGCTCACCCCCGCTGGTTCTTCATCCCGCGCGCCCCGCGCGGCCATGGAGGCTCAAGCTGCACTCATCGTGGCAAACGAGCTCCTGCGCTACCGCCCAGTCGACAACATCTACGAAGAATGGCTCGACTGAGTCGCCGAACTCGTCCGCGCCGCTGGGGGCTCCCGCACACCATCCTTCTCGCTGCACCGCGCCCCGCCATGGGCGGGTAATGAAGTTCCTGGGGCGCCTCAGCCGCCTCCCCCTCAAGAAGGCGCCCTGGCTCCAAGGCGCGCGGCACCTGGGCAGAACCCACCCCGTCAGGAACCAGCGCGGCACGAGCAGAGCTGCCAAGAGGTCCCTCGCCCACGAGAAGCTACCCGAGCGCTCCCTGCTCCGGCTCGTCCCGACCACGCTCCTGCTCCAGCACGTCAAGACCCCGCGCTGCACCCAGCTGCGGCGCACGGGGACCCGCAAGACCGAGCCCTTCATCCTCCAAGGCCTCCTGTGGCCACGGCGGGCTGCCGCGCCTTCACCACCGAGCTATGAACCGTCGCGTGGCCCGGCAAGTTCAAGCCAGACCTGCCTCCTCGCTACGACGGCACGGCAGACCCTGCAGAGTTCCTCCAGCTCTACGAGCTGGGCATCGAGGCTGCCAACGGAGACGAGAAGGTCATGGCGAACTGGTTTCCCATGGCTCTCAAGGACGGGGCCCGCACCTGGCTCCTGAACCTGGCCCCAGGCACGATCTCCTCCTGGGACGAGATGCGCACCCGCTTCATCGCCAACTTCCAGGGTACTCGCGACCGGCCACCCGCCGTGAGTGACATGCGCCGCATCAAGCAGCAACCAGGGGAAACCCTGCAGAAGTACATCCAGTGCTTCAACAACGCGCGCCTCAAGATTCCCAAGGTGACCGAGGAGGCCATCATCTCAGCCTTCTCTGACGGCGTATGTGACGTCAAAATGAAGGAGGAGCTCGCAATGCATGAAGATCTGTGCACTTCCTTGGAGCTGTTCAACCTGGCGACCAAGTGCGCCAGGGCTGAGGAAGGGCGTCTCTCCCTCCTCGAATTGCCTGCCGCAGACCCTGAAGAGAAGAAGCCCAAGGCCAAGGACGTGAAGCGCAAGGGGGCTGCCATACTCGCGGCAGAACCAGACACCAAGCGGGGCAGAGATCAGCCTGAATCCTCCAAGGGCAATCGGTACTACGTGTACCACGTCCTCCACACCCATAACACCAATGAATGCCAAGAGCTCAGGGCCGTGCGTGAAGAACGGACTGGCCGGCGTCCCGACCGCAACGACCGGGGCTACGGCCGAGCAGGAGGAAGGAACGCAGGACGCTGGGAAGACCGCGGCCCACGTCAAGGGTGGCGCGACCAACCTCGCGAGGATCGCTGGCAGGACCCGCCTCACGAGGGACGCTGGAGGGATCAGCCTCGCAAGGATCGCCCGCAAGGTAACGCAGGCCTCCCTCCGCTACGGCCGCAGCCAAGGAGAAATGAGGACCGTCATCAGGACGAAGGGGCTGGGGGCTTCCAGGAACCACGTGTGATCGCCTGCATCCTAGGCGGAGCTCAAGCCCCAGCTTCTCAGCGCATCTTCAAGCAGTTCGCCCGCGAAGTAAACGCGGTCCTTCCCAAGCTCGAGGCCACGCGCCCTCTCAGGTGGTCGGTGTGTGCCATCACGTTTAGCTCAGCGGATCAGCTCAAGTGCGCGGCCACAGCCGGAGTCCTCCCGATGCTTTGTTCCCCAATCATAAGCAACGTGCTTGTCACCAGGACCCTCATCGATGGCGGGGCAGGGCTCAACGTCCTGTCCATGGAAACATTCAACAATCTCCAAGTGTCCTACAGTCAGCTTCAGCCCAGCAAGCCTTTCTCCGGAGTCACCGACGGCTCCACGGTCCCGATGGGCAGGTCCGCCTCCCTGTCACCTTCGGGGCACGCGACAACTACCGCACCGAGCTCATCGACTGCGAAGTCGCCCACATTCGCTTGCCGTACAACGCCATCCTCGGGTACCCAACGCTGGCCAAGTTCATGGCCATAACCCACCACGGCTACAATGTCCTCAAGATGCTAGGAAGTGGCGGAGTCATCACGGTGCCCTGTGAAGAGAGAGACGCAGTTTGCTCCCTAGAGAGAGCCTTTCACGCCGCATCACTGGAAGACCCGGATCGCGGAAGCAGGAGGCTTCCTGAGGCCGCCCCCAAGAAGAAGAAGACATCGATCGGCTCGGCCCCTCAGGAGGCAGGTCCCTCTGGGCCCGCGCCTGCTCAGGGGGAACCTCCTTCCATCGCATAGGGAAGCGCGCCCGTTGCCCTCCTCGGGCAGGGCTCGGGGGCTCTCACCTGGAGGGCCGTCGACCTCGCCAAGGTCACGAGGGAGGCGCTTGGGAACCACATGGAGGCGTGCTTCAAAGCACGTTTCCATCAAGAAGGAGCAAGGCAAGGAGAGCCAAACCCTCAGGAGTTCGTCAGCAAGGCCATTCAGGAGCTACAGGAGTCAAGGGTCATGAGAGGCAGCCGCCGCTTACCCGCTGTGGCCCCCCATCCAGGCGAGGATGGTGGGCTGCGCGTCTGCATCGACATACCAGGGCTCAACCAAGCCGCGTCTCAGGAGCGCCTCTGGCCTTCGAGAGTGGGACGCTACGAGGGCCCGCCCCAAAGCTACGCTTGCATGCCTTATGGCTTGCCGAGCGCGGATGCGGCGTACCAGCGCATCATGAGGGCCATCCTGGAGGCTCAAGAGGTCAGGCGGTCCGCAGCCCTGGTGGATATGGAGACGGTCCGCAAGGAGCCACTAGCGCCTTCGGAGCCTCCCGAGGCCCCAGGGCCTGGGGGCTCATGAGGACCTGCTCCCGCAGCTCACCGAGTCTACTGCATCAACACCCCTTCGTCTTCAGCATCATCAGGTGACATCTTTCTAGTTTCATTTCCAGCTGGGAGCACCCTCAGGGCTGCATTATTCCCAGGCCGTGTGGGTCCGTCCCTGTGGCGTGTATCTCTTTTATTTCATGTTCTTAGCTCACTCTACTGGGGGCGCCCCTCGGGCTGCATTATCCCCAAGCCGCTCGGGTCAGACCCAGTGGCATGTACCCCTCTTGCATTTATCTTAGGGCCATGTTTTCGACCCATCATGCTTGTTGTTTAGTGCCTGTTCATGGTACCTTTTTTCTTCCTGGATGTCGCAAGCTTGCGCGTTAAAGGGGGGGTGCTTGAGCATCACGACTCAGGGCTCCTATCGGCTCTCCGGCCCTCACCCTCTGCTCTGCCCACGGCGTCGCGCCCCGGCATACCAGCGACGGCTGAGACCAGCCCGAGAGCCGGGACCCGAGGACGTAGAGTTTCGACATCTAACCCAAGCTTGCGCGTTAAAGGGGGGGTGCCTGAGCATCGCGACTCAGGGCTCCTACCGGCTCTCCGGCCCTCACCCTCTGGTCTGCCCACGACATCACTCCCCGGCATACCAGCGACGGCTGAGACCAGCCCGAGAGCCGGGACCCGAGGACGTAGAGTTTCGACATCTAACCCAGCTTGCGCGTTAAAGGGGGGTGCCTGAGCATCGCGACTCAGGGCTCCTACCGGCTCTCCGGCCCTCACCCTCTGGTCTGCCCACGGCATCGCGCCCCGGCATACCAACGACGGCTGAGACCAGCCCGAGAGCCGGGACCCGAGGACGTAGAGCATCGGCATCTGGCCAAATTTGCAGGAACACACTTCAAGATAAGGCCTAGAGCCAGGCGCAACCCGCCTTGAGGTAGGGCCCCGTGAGTCCCGCGCTGGCTCACGGGTGCCCAGATACACCTCGTCAAGCCCTACCGTGCCAGCCATGTGTCAGGGTGGGGCTGTACACGCCCCGGGGGCTCCTCCCGGAGGGGAGCCCCCTCCCACGCACCAGTGAAAGCACCATGCTCCGTGCTGGCTGACGACACTGCCAAGGAGCGGCTATGCCCGTACGCATACGGAAGCGCTATGCTGCGCGCTGGTGATAAACAACTGAGGGTGGCACGGGGGGTGGCCCCCGGGCCGCATCAACTTCAGGGAGCCCAGAGCTCAGTGTCTAGCCCCATCGCAACGCCTCCCCTCGGGAGTGCCGTGCGAGGGGGCTGGGCACGGGGGCTACGCCTGGGTCACGCCCAGGCGCACGCCACCCAGCTAGGCCCCCCGGGCCTGGTTCGTCGCGCGTCCCTCCCCGAGCGGATCCAAGGTATGAAGGCCATTTGAGCGTCAAGGGGGACTCCTGAGCATCGCGACTCAGGAGCCTAACTGGTCACGTAGCCCCTCACTCCTTGGTCCCGTCCTGGTTTCCGGTCGGGGCTAACGGCGGTTGAGGTATGCGTGGGGCCGGGCTCTGCAGACGTAGAACGGTAGATCCACCCCCACATCTCACCTCCTTACTTGTTGTTCGAGCGCCAAGGGGGACTCCTGAGCATCGCGACTCAGGAGCCTAACTTGTCACGTAGCCCCTCACTCCTTGGTCCCGTCCTAGTTTCCGGTCGGGGCTAACGGCGGCTGAGGTATGCACGGGGCCGGGCCCTGCCGGCGTAGGACACAAGCAAGTAGGAAGGAAATAGCGCAAATTTTAAGGAATTCAAAAGCAAATATTACAGTCCACACTGTTATCACAGCACCAAATGCAAGTTTTAACACCTCCCCGAGGCCTGATACACGTGCAGAAGCTAAAAGCAGGGCGGGAGTCACAACGGAGTCACTTGCCGGCCTGGAGTTGCGTGGAGCGGGTTCGCCTTGTCGAGCTGTCGGGCTGGCAGCGCTCCGCTTCGGCCTGGTGCTGAAGGCCCGGAACTTCCCCAGCAGAGCCTCCGCACGACCCTTCACGGCCTCAGCAGCGGCAACGGCATGCTCGCCACTCGCTGGCTCCAGCAGGCTGTCGAGGTCGACATTGGGGTCGCGAAGATAGATGTGGGTGAAGACCCGCGTCAGCGCCGCAGAAGACAAGACGCGTGCCTCGGCCTCATCCGTAGGGCCGAGGCCAAGGGCGACATTGTCAAGGGCACGAACTAGGAAAGGAAGCAGCTTGGCGGGGCCGTCCTCCTCACCGGCCAGCGGGCTCTCTAGGCCGCTCTCATAAAGCGTCTTCAGTGAAGCGCGGGCCTTCTCCTCCATCTCCGCAAAGGACACACGATCCTCGGCAAGAACCCGTGCCTTGCCGCCCAACTCAACCTTCCTCGCCTCCAGCTCTCGCTCCTACGCGCCTAGGCGGTCACAGCGCTTCTTGAGCTTGGCGTCCCAGTCCTTGACGGCCGCCTCGCGAGCCTTCATGCCGTCCTCTTGCTCCTGGAAAAGGCGAGTCTCCTCGGCGAGCCGGTCCTGCAGGCCCTTCAGCTCACCCTCCAGCACCTCGCAATGACCTCGGGCAGCAGCCGCCTCCCCCAAGGCGGCGTCGCGAGCAACCTTTGCCCCAAGGACGGCCTGCTTCTCCTCGTCGAAGGCCGTCGAGGCCTGGACCAGCGCCGCCCGAATCGAAGCATCGGAGCGAATCCAGCCAGAGTCTAGCTCCAAGCGTCCGGCCACCAAACGAGGGTCGGCGCTCAGAAGATCCCGACACAGGCGGTCCAGTTCGGCAGCAGCACGATCCAGGATAGTAGGAGGAGACGGGGAAGCAGCAGTCGGCGGGGTAGGAGGAGAAGACGGCAGCATGACCACGGTGTCCTGAGGCGGAGCCTGCTGCGCCCCAGCGGCTGTTGTGGCGGCGTCAAGCGGGGGCGCCTCGGGAGTCGCCAGGGCCATAGGAGTCGAGCTTGCCCCAGCCGGCTCGGCAGGGTCTCGCAGGGACGCCTGGGCAGGAGGGGCCCGTGCGTCACGTTCATCTTCTTTCGCGAGCAGAGGCGCTGCCGCGGATGGAGTCTCAGGAGTCCCCTTCGGCTTCTTTGCCGTGGGCGCCAGCCTAGCCAGGAGATACAGACGTCAAGCCTCAATGACGAAACAAGAAACAAGACAGGGATCAAGCACTTACAGGTCGTCGTCCGCGGACTCGAGCAGCCTCTGGCCGTACTTGAAGCCCAAGAGCCGGTTGCAAGGATCAGCCTCAAGGAGCGTGGGTGCAACTGGGGCGCCTGCGGATCGCCTCGGGGCTGGGGCGGACCCGCGGGGGATCAGCCTAGTCCGGTCTTTCTTCGGGACCCGGGGCAGGCTCCCGCCTCCCTGCTCGTCATCACCCTCGTCGTCATCACTCAGAGGGAGGCGGAGAGCGCGGGACTTGCGCCGAAGAGGTGGAGCCCTTGACTCTGCCTCAGAGTCAGCCCCCTTTTCCCGCTCCCCTTCCTCCCTCTCTTCGCTGGAGTCACCGGAGGACACGTCCACCAGGTCCTCGGGAGCCTCCGCAGGCACAGGCCCATCCCCGTTGAGGACGGGCACGGACCCCACAACCTGCTCCCAGTACTCACGAAGGAACAGGGGCGTCGGAGTGCCCTCCAACCTTGCCACATCGCCCCCGGCCAAAGACTGGAGGACCGCGGCCAGATCCTCATCGGCCAGGGCCGCGGGGCTCGGGTGGGGCCTCCACATTGGAAGCGAGTACTGACGAAGCGGAGCCAGCTGATGCTCTAGGAACTCCCTCAGTAGCGAGGCGCCAGTCAGCTTCGCCGCCGCCATGCTGGCCGGCCTCAGATCCGCATCCATCTTCTCCAACACCAGCCTTGCGCGGGGATCCACAAGCTCTACTCGAGACCAGTCGTCGAAGCTCGAGGGGTGCCCCATGGGCAAGACCAGCCGGGGGTGGACGCGCCCAGCATCAACCAAGACCCACTTGCTCCTGAAGCCCTCAATCCTCTTCCCGGGATTCGAAATGGCGATGGAGCTGCCGTACGCAACAAAGCTCTCACATGCAGAGACGGAACCATGAGAGGGCCGGAGGTAGAAGTAGTGGCGCAGCAGGGCCACTGAGGGCTTCACCCCCACATGAGCCTCGCAATAGTAGGCGAAGATTGCCAGAAGGAGGATAGAGTTGGGGTGGAGATGCAGAGCTTGAAGGTTGTAATGGCAGAGGACAGAAAAGAAGAACTCAGAGAAGGGAGGCACCAGACCGGCGACAATGGCGCTCACGAAGAGCGGATAGAAGGTGCTCCCTTAGCCCTCAGGGAGGGCAGAGCCGGCCTTGAACACCTTCGCCCCGTCAACACCCTGCGCCGCTGCCATCTATCGCACCCGGGCAAGGCTCGCCTCCGACGCGTTCGGCGAGTCCAAGGCGGACGAGTACCAAGCTCCGGCCGGGGCCTGGCGAGGCGCCATGTCTGGCTAGAGCGCACGGGTGGAGTAGATCTGGAGATTTCGAAGGAAGGAGAGGCGCAAGAAAGGGGATCTGAGCAGCAACTGGAGAGATCAAAGGAGGCAGAGGGCAGATGCCGCTCCTTATCAACTCGCGCGGTTGCGGAGCCGCCCACATCCAATCAACCGCCACGCGGCGCCCGAGGCCGCAGGTTGTTAGGGCCCGTGACGCTTCGCACTTGCCCTTTCGCCTCTCTGCTCGGCCAAGTCCGGGCGCGCCTTGGGCCCGGGGGCTACTGTTGGTGTTCTGGGAACGGGGGTCCCCAGACTTGCCTGCCTGCGGCCTGTGGCGTGGCTCAAAGGGGGCCCAACACGGCCCATCTTCATCAGCACAAGCTCAAGACTCTCGCGAGGGGCCAAGCCTCACGGGGCGGACGACAAGGAGATTCCTCAGGCACGGCCTCGTCAGGCTGGCTCACGAGGAGGCGGAGAGTTCAAGGCGGGGTACCTCGCAAGGTGCCCATGATGCAAGCCATGACGACCAAGGGCGCCGGACGGGCGCCAGCCCGCGCAGTGTCCTTCTTTCCTCTTTGGTGCAAGGGGAGCAAGCGCAGGCGAGAGCATCAAGCAAAGGCATCCGTTTCGGTGCAACAAGACCAAGACCAGTCCAACGGCAGGATGGAGGTCACCGTGGAGCCCAAGTCGGCGTCACCACCAGAGCCTTTGGCAGGCAAGGACCAACTTTAGTCAGGATAAGTGTACTAGATGTTCCCCTTCAAAATGGCCAATTGTTGGCGCCCTTCCCGCTCAATTTTTGGGAAGAGGCCCAGGGCCTTCGCCTATAAATAGGACTAGCCACCCACAGGGTAGGGGGTTCCGATCCGATCCGAGCTAATAGGAATCTGGAGATAAGATAGGCATCTAGAATCAACCCTTCCAAAGGGACGACGCCACCACAAGAACAGACCCTCGCGAGGCTGTTCTTCCCTGTATGGTTCATCATAAGCCCAAGAGGCAATCCACCACACCACACACTGGAATAGGGTATTACACCACAATGGTGGCCTGAACCAGTATAAACCTTGTGTCTTTGTGTTGTTCTCCTCGTAGTTTTAGTTCCTAGCGATTCGGCGATGAACAGGTAGGTAGAAGGCGAAACCTCCGCGTGCACCCCAGTGTTCGAACCTCAAGGGTCTGCCGGAACCCTAAATTCGATAGTCGCCGAGGCGGAAGGTTGGCATTCCAGTGGCAGTTTCCGCACGCCATTAAGGCGCAATAATCACGGGTTGTGGGGGAGTGGGCGTAGTTAAACCCACGTCCCCCACGTCTCGCCCCCTCGGCTTCGTCGCACCATGGCTATAAATAGGGGGAGGAGGGGGAGCTGCAGACGCGCGCGCGCTCGATTCCCACTCCGCCATCTTCTTCATCATCTTCTTCTCTGTCGCCGCTGTTGTTTGCCGCCATGCCGCTCCATCGGCCATCTTGCTACACCGCAGCTTTGCTGCTGCGGGGTCGCGCTCTCGCTGTCACCGCACTTTCTCTGTCAGCCTCTTGCCTTCATGGCGCACGCTGGAGCCTGGGACGGCTCCAACATCCATGAAGATCACATTGATTTCCTCCGCAAGATGTGGCGGCTGCCCCGTGAGGACTATGTGAGGGTACGCCTCGCGCCGGAGCGGGAGATCTCGCTGGCGCCGTAGGAGGGCGAGCGCGTCATCTTCTGCTCGCACTGCCTACAAGGCCTCGGCCTGCTGGCGAGCGGCTTCTTCCGGACCTTCCTTGAATTCTACAACCTCCAGCCGCACCACCTCACTCCAAACATGGTGGTGTTATTGTCCGCCTTCATCACCCTGTGCAAAGGCTTCCTCGGCGTCCTCCCCACCATCGAGCTTTGGGGGGAGTTCTTCTACTCCAAGCTTGGCACCGTCGTCAAGAGCATGCCGGCTCTGTGCGGCGCCTTCGTCGCGGTGCGAGGCCGGCTGCTGAGAACCCGTTTCCTCCCATCACACTAATCCAGTCAGTGAAGATGTGGCAGCAGTTGTACTTCTACGTGAAGAGCATCTTCCCAGAGGGCAAGTGGGTCAATCTGCCGGCCCGCCAGCTGGGAAGTGGCCCAACTGGTCCTATCGGGCCAGGTCGCTATCGCCTTCTGGAGCCGCCGCCATCGCGCGGCTCCACGTGTTGATCAAGTCAGAGGGCCTGACTGGGCCCGACTTGCTGACCGCCTTCGCGGCGGGCCGGGTGCTCCCGCTCCAGGGCCAGCCTCACATGATATGCCAGATGAGCGAGCATCGAGATCCAAGCCGGTTGTGCACCAAGGAGATGCCTCACGCGGAGGTAGCTCGCATGGTGAACTATCTTGCGAACTGCAAGCTCACGGAGGAGTGGCGGTTCGGCAAGGAGCCGTATTCACGCGCCGATCCTCTGTCTATGGTAAGTTTTCTTTTCTTCTCTTTTCTTTTGATGCCGAGTTTTCCCTGGCCGGCCTGACCAATCGGCTTATGGAACAGAGCCCCCTCCTCCAGCCGGCAGCTGGTGCCGCCGGGCTGGAGCGTAAATTCCTTGCGGACCCGGCGGAGAGCGATGTGGATGACGCCGACTTGGGGGCGGCCGCCTTGGATGACGACGCCGCGGGAGGGGCGGCGAAGCAGGCGGCTCAGGGCTCGGAGCCAGCCTCGAGGACTGGCCAGACGATGACAAGGGGAAAGTTGCCCCGCGCCACTAGCCGGCGTCCGACCAGCATGGCACGAGCTCGTCTGCCGCGCCGGCTACCCGAGGCGGCGCACAGAAACACCGGGCCGCGCCCATCCTATTCGGCAGTCGGCCAAAGAAGCCCAAGGGCTCGGTTGCGGCGACCAAGTGGGACGAAGCGGCCGCGAAGGCCACCCGCTTCCGTGAGGTGGTGAAGGAGCCGCAGATGGTTTCCGCGTAAGTACTGACTCCCTCACGCATTCTTTCTTCCTTCTTGCCAATATTCTTCTGATTTTTCTTTGTCTTGTATAACACAGAGCTCCGCTCTCTCTCAAGCGGTCTGTCGCCGCCTCCGTGGTTGGGGCAGCGGGATGCTCCACCAGCACCCACCATATGGACCCACGTGCCGAGCTTTAGACGGCGATGGAGCAGAACACGGGGGAGGCGCGTGAGGAGCAGGAGGCGGAGCAGCAGAGGGCGGCTGCCGCCAAGGCAGTGCAGGAGGCGGTGGAGGAGACGGCGAGGGCGCAGGCTGATGCGGTGGCCAAGGCCCAGGCGGATGCTGCAGCCGTGGTGGAGGCGGAGGAAGCCTTGCGCAACCAACCGCTGCAGCTCATCATCCCCCTCCGCTCTGTGGCGCCTAAGATCCTGGTGGTGCCACCAGAGGGAGCCGGCGGCGACCAGTCGGTGATGGAAAGGGAGGAGGGCAACGTCGTCGCCCTAGAGATGGGGGTGATTCAGCCAGCGCCGTCTGTGGCAGACCAAGGCGGCCAACCCAGCACTCCGCCTGCGCCACCGGCTGGAGGCGATCCAGCTACGAAGGCGGACCTCGTGGTCCGATCTCCGGCACGCCGGCACGCAGGGAAGGCGACCTCGGTGCTGAAACTGCAGAAGGCCGTGGGCTCAAGCTCGTTGGCCCAAGAGCTGGAGACGGTGAGCGTCAGCTCGCCGGGGTGGACGCCGTGGGGCGGGACGGCCGTGCTGAACGCGGCGGCGCAGGACGTCCGGACTCGGCTTCAGTCTCAGTCCGCCGCCTTGAAGAACTATAATCAGGAGTTCCTGGCGACGCGGTCGGCCATCCAGGTAAGCCTCTTGCCTTTTGTTTCTTGCTCTTGTATTCTTCCGTGAGGGCGCGTCAGCGCACCCACTGGGTGTAGTCCCTGAGTTCCTAGTTGGCTGCTGAGCATGTGGCTAGGAACTTCTAAGTAAATTCAGTTGCTGACTTGTCTTTACTTGTTCGTCTATCCTTTTTGCAGGATTATCATAACCTCCGTGCGGCCGCCTTCAACTCCCATGCCCGGGAGCTGACTCAGAAGACCGCCGACATGTCTAAGAGTCGGAGTAAGTGTTTCATCTTCTATCTCTCGTGGGGGCATGTCAGCGCACCTACTGGGTGTAGTCCCCGAGATTCGGGCCGACTGCTGAGCAGTAGGGCCGGATCTTTTTTGGCGACTTTTTTCTCATTGTTTATTCTTCTTCGCCATCTTTGCAGAGGCCAATGCCGACATGCGATAGCAACTGGGTGAGGCCTAGACCGTGCTGTGTGCCGAGGAGGCTGAGTGCAGCGCCACGGCTCAGGAGCGTGATTGCCTGGCCAAGAAGTTGGCCGACCAGGAGGAGAGCCACAAAGCGGTCCTGCGGGCGGTGAAGGACAGCGAGGCCACCCTCCAAGCTGAGTATGAGACCGAGGTGGCAAACTGGGCCGAGTTGAAGCAGGCATTGAATGATGGCTACGGCCACATTGAAGACATGGTTGATGGTAAGTTGCCCTCCTCTTCGTCCCTTTGTTTGCCGCCTGCTACTTGGTCTGACTTCTCACTTCACATTTTTCTTTTCTTCTTCGTGCAGAGTACTTCCCCGGCTACTCTGTTGTTGCCAGCCAAGTCATCGAGGCCCAGCGCAACATGCAGAGGTAGGCTGGTGCTGAGATTGCACCAAATGCTCGCCGAACGCTTGAGGAGAAGCTCTTGGCCATCCAGGCCCGTCTCCAGCCAGCTCATCGCATGCTCCGCTGCCTTTAGCGCGTTGGAGCCTAGGTGTTGGCCGCCCTCTGGCCTGGCGAAGTGATTCCCCGCACCCCCAGCCAAACTGCCGACTGGCTGGAGGTGGCGGCCGGCCGCCTCGGGGCTTGGAAGGCTTCTACAGCCCGGACAGGCGCCAGGCAAGCATTGGAGTTCATCTGAGCGTGGTATCCTGGCCTGGACCTATCCCAGCTGGCCACGTTTCGGCAGGAGGCCAACGAGGAACTGGTGGCGGTGCGGCCGGCTATCATTCAGCGTGCTACAGCGATCACCGAGTACACCGACACCAGCGTCTTCATCCCCGAGCTGAACGATGACGGTGCTGCTCTGCCGGCAGAGTGGTTTGGGCTGAACCCGACGGATGGTGAAGACTCGGCGGAGGAGATCGACTCCAGCGACGAGGGTGAAGAAGAAGAGGGAGAGGATGGTGAAGATGCCGCGCCAGATGATGGAGCAGCCGGCCAGCCTCAGCCTGACCGTGCCTCCAGCAGCGAGGCACGTGCGAACACGCCGCCTGCTACTGGCGATAACCAAGCCGAGACTCGCCAGCCGACCACTCCTCCAGCCAGCGCCACCGTCTCCACTGACCTGCCCAGCTCGCCCGTGGCACCCTTGGCCTGAGCCGCCATGTTTACCTTTGTCTTCCTGATCGTTAGTCCTTGAACAATATTTGTTAAATTCGCGCAGTTCCACCCACTGGGGGTTTATGTGAAGTGAGTTGAATGCCGGCCCTCGAGGGCCTTTTGTGTAAATATAATCTTGCTTGTGTTTGGCTTCCGAATGTGCTTACTTTACATCTTTTTCCGGTTGTTTCCTTTGCCGCCCTTCTTTGGTCGTCGCCTTCCCAGCCGGACAGCTGCTTTGTAGTCTGTGGCTGGGAAGTACTTGACCATATGGGAGGGCAAGTACTTTAGCTTTCTTAGACTGTAGCAAGGTAAGTGGGAAGCCGGCCAGCCGGCTGCTTAATAGTCCATTGGCGGGGTAGGGAGCCAGCTTGTGTTATGTAAGCCCATTGGTCCTTAGCCATTTTTCATGTGGGCATCTTTTCCTGCCTTTAACTCTTGCCAGTCGAATAGTCGATTCTGCGAGCTGCGTCTTTTGGCAAGAGAGGGCTTAGGTGCCGGCACACTACTTGTCTGACTGTAGGTGGTGCTCAACATAATCCAAGGCGGCAAGTCCCCGGGCCGACTGGTCGAACCCGGTGCCGTATGAATGGACAAATGTAGTGATACATTCATAGGCATGATACTCATCATATAGATAAAAGAGGGTAGTCCCCGAGTGCTTCTCGGGGGACCCGATGTCTTGTACTTGATACAAAATATAGTGTGGTACATACTGCATTAACTATAAAATCTTTGAAGGAGATTGGCGTTCCATGGGCGTTCCGACTCCTTGCCGGAATCATCTCTCTTGCGTGCCTTGGGCTTATGTGCGTCGATCAGGTAGTAGGATTCGTTGCCCAAGGCCTTGCTGATGACGAAGGGGCCTTCCCAAGGGGCCGAGAGCTTGTGTTGGACGGTTATTCGCTGGATCAGCCGGAGCACAAAGTCGCCCTCTTGGAAGGATCTTGGCTTGACCTTCCGATTGTGGTAACGACGCAAACCCTGCTGGTAGATGGCGGACCGACTGAGTGCTAACAGCCGGCCCTCTTCCAGCAGGTCAATGCCGTCTTCTTGCGCTTCCTTTGCTTCCGCCTCCGTGTACATGGTGATCCGAGGTGAGTCAAACTTGATGTCAGTTGGGATGACAAACTCGGCACCATATATAAGGAAGAAAGGAGTGAAGCCGGTCGGCTTGTTCGGGGTGGTACACAAGCTCCAGAGGACGGATAACAGCTCCTCGAGCCAGCAGCCGGACGAGCGCTCCAGAGGCTCAACCAGTCGGGGCTTGATGCCGGACAGGATGAGACCGTTTGTTCGCTCGACTTGGTCGTTTGACTATGGATGGGCAACGGATGCTAAGTCCGGTCGGATGCCATGTGTCACGCAGAAATGTGCCAATTCTCCTTTGGCAAAATTTGTGTCGTTGTCGGTGATGATGCTGTGTGGTATGCCATACCTAGTGGTGATGTCTGTGATGAATGTCACAACAGTCGGCCCATTCAACTTCTTGATTGGCTTTGCTTCAATCCACTTGGTGAACTTTTCTATGGCAACGAGCAGGTGTGTCATGCCGCCGTGTGCCGTCTTGAATGGCCCCACCATATCCAGCCCCCAGACGGCAAAGGGCCAAGTGAGGGGGATGGTCTTCAGTGCGGACACCGACAGGTGTTGCTTGGAGCTGAAAAGTTGGCACCCTTTGAAGTGTTTGACCAATTCTTTGGCGTCTTCCAAAGCAGTCGGCCAGAAGAAACCATGGCGGAAAGCTTTGGCGACGAGTGATCTTGAGGCCGCGTGGTGGCCGCACTTGCCTTGGTGGATGTCCTTGAGGATTGCAATGCCCTTCTCTGGCTCGACGCGGCGCTGGAAGACTCTAGTGACATTGCGCCTAACGAGCTCTCTGTTCACTATTTTCTATGCTCCGACTCGGCATTGAACTTATCTTGCCGAGATCTCGTTGGCCGGCAGCTCTCTATTTACCAGAAAGTTGAGGATGGGCTGAGCCCATGATGGAGCTGTGACTTCTGCTATTGACAACACGGCTACTACGACCAGGGCGGGTGGGTTGGGTGGTGAAGGGTTGGAGTCGGCCACCGCCTGCTGTATCGTTGAAGTCCCCGGGCCGACTGCCGCAGTCCCCGGGCCGGGTTTTGAAGTACCCAAGTCGGGTTCGACTGTAGGAGTCCCCGAGCCGCGTGCCGAAGTCCCCGAGCCGCCTGCTGAATTTCCCAAGTCGGATCTGACTGCATCGGGGTCAGGCAGTGTGAAGATGGAGTCTGATTCTGGAGACGGCTTGACAGACGGCTTGAGGAGGCGCTGAAGGGAGACGAGGGTTGGTATAGCTTGCCGGGTGGAGCCGATTCGTGCCAGGGCATCTGCTTGCTTGTTGTAGGCCCGTGGCACGTGGAGAAACTCGCACCCTTCAAAGTATCCACTGAGTTGCTGAACGAGGAAGCAGTAGCTTGCCATGTTTGCGTCCTTGGCGTCATAATCGCCAGACGACTATTAGACCACCAAATCTGAGTCACCATAGCATAGGATCCAGCGGATGCCGAGTTCTTTGGCCAACCGGAGACCATGTATGAGTGCCTCATACTCGTTCACGTTGTTGGAGGCGGCAAAATGAATTTGCCACGTGTATTTGAGCTTGTCGCCTTTGGGAGAAGTGAGGACGATGTCGGCTCCCAAGCCGGTGCGCATCTTGGATCCATCAAAATGCATTCGCCAATGAGTGGAGTCGGGTGCTAGCGGCAGGTACTGGGTTTCAGCCCAATCAACAAGGAAGTCGGCCAGCACTTGGGACTTGATGGCGGTGCAAGGCTGATAGAAGATGGTATAAGGAGCCAGCGTGATGGCCCACTTGGCCACCCGGCCAGATGCATCCTGGTTGTCCATGATCTCGGCAAGCGGGGCAGTGCAAACGATCATGATGGGGTGCTCTTGAAAGTAGGGCTTGAGCTTCTTGGCGGCAAAGTACACGCCATAGCTCATCTTTTGGTAGTGGGGGTAATTCTGCTTTGAGGTTGACAGTACTTCACTCAGGTAATACATCGGCCTCTGGACCAGCTGAGCGCTGCCTTCCTCTGGACACTAAACCACGATGACAGTGCTGACCACCCGGCTAGTTGCGGCAATGTAAAGGAGCATGGGCTCTTTCTCAGTCGGTGCTGCCAGGACAGGCGGCGTGGTCAGCATCTTCTTCAGCTTGTGAAAAGCTTCGTCCGCCTGGTCATTCCACTCGAAGTGAGTGGATTTCCTCATGAGTTGGTACAGGGGGAGAGCCTTCTCCCCTAGCCGACTGATGAATCGGTTAAGGGAGGCCAGGCACCCGGTGAACTTTTGGACATCTCAAAGCCGGGTGGGAATCTCCATCCTCTCTATGGCCTTGATCTTCACTAGGTTGCACCCGATGCCGCGTTTAGATACCAGGAAGCCTAGGAGTTGGTTGGCTGGTACTTCAAACACGCATTTCTCAGGGTTGAGCTTGATCTGAAATCAGCGCAAGTTGTCAAATGTTTCCTTGAGATCTTCCAGCAGGGTGCCATGCTTTTCCGTCTTCACCACAATATCGTCTACGTAGACGTGGGCATTTCTGCCGAGTTGCTTGAGGAGTCATTTCTGCATGCAACACTGAAAAGTGGCACCGACATTTATCAAGCCGAATGTCATAGTCAGGTAGCAGAAAGCTCCGAATGGTGTGATGAAGGCGGTCCTCAGGCGGTCGGCTGGATCCAACTTGATTTGATGGTAACCTGAGTAGGTGTAATAGCCTGGCTTATTAGGGATGATAGACTACTCATATCAATAAGGAATTCCTTCTTTTCCGGGAGCCCATTCGGAAAGAACTCCAAAGTTAAGCATGCTCAGCTTGGAGTAGTTTCAGGATGGGTGACCGACCGGGAAGTTGCTCTCGGGTGCGCATGAGTGAGGACAAAAGTGCGCAGAAAAGACTAGTATTGATCTGTGAGGCCAGTCTACATCCCGTCAGGAGTAACGACCACCGGCGGGTGTGTCCGGGGCGTTACAAGTTGGTATCAGAGCCGACCCTCGCGGTTACACAGATGTTTGCGGACAGGTGCGCGGTCATGTTGTTCATGACGTTTGTGACCCGTCGTGGCACACGGCATGGCACATGTGCCGGACTGGAAGTACAGACGTATGTGCCAAGAGGGAACATTCCTGTAGCCCAACGAGGACGTCGGTTCCTCTGAGTGGGGGTGTATGTAATAGCCTGGCTTATTAGGGATGATAGACTACTCATATCAATAAGGAATTCCTTCTTTTCCGGGAGCCCATTTGGAAAGAACTCCAAAGTTAAGCGTGCTCAGCTTGGAGTAGTTTCAGGATGGGTGACCGACCGGGAAGTTGCTCTCGGGTGCGCATGAGTGAGGACAAAAGTGCGCAGAAAAGACTAGTATTGATCTGTGAGGCCAGTCTAGATCCCGTCAAGAGTAACGACCACCGGCGGGTGTGTCCGGGGCGTTACAGTAGGCATCCAAGAAACTCAATAGCTCGCATTCGGCTGTGGATTCTATCACTTGGTCAATCCGGGGCAAGGCAACGGATCTTTGGGGGAAGCTTTGTTGAGGCTGGTATAATCTATACACATGCGCCATTTCTTGTTCTTCTTCAGTACGAGGACCGGCTTGGCAAGCCATTCTGGAAAGAATACCTCCATAATGAAGCCGGCTGCCAGAAGTCGGGCTATCTCTTCACCAATAATTCTTCTCTTCTCTTTCGGTAGTCGGCGGAGGGGCTGTTTGACTGGTTTTGCATCTGCTCGAACATGTAGCTTGTGATCGGCGAAATCTGTCAGAACACCCGGCATGTCCTTGGGGGACCATGCAAAGATATCCCGATTCTCATGGAGGAAATCGACGAGCTCGCTTTCCTATTTGCTGTCCAGATTTTTTCCCACCAGAGCAAACCTCTCTGGATGCTCTAGGTCCAAAGGTATCTTCTTGGTCTCCTTGGCCGGCTAGAAGGAGCCCTGAGTTTCCGAATCCTTGGGATCGGGCGACAGGCCCGGCTGCTTGCCGGCCATGGCCACAACCTGGTCAAGGATGTTTCTCTCAGCAGCAATCACGAGGGACTCGGCCAGCCGGCTGCTGGCTGCAGCGCAGTCGGAGGACTTCTTGTAGTCTCCAACTACGGTGATGATGCCCTTGGAGCTCGGCATCTTCATCTTGAGGTAGGCGTAGTGGGGCACAGCCATGAACTTGGCCAGAGCAGGTCGGCCAAGTAACACGTGGTAAGGGCTCTCAAGATCCACTACCTCAAACCAGACTGCCTCGCGGCAGAAGTGATCCTTGTCTCCAAAGAGAACATCTATCTTGATCTTGCCGATTGGCGAGCATGAAAGGTTGGGTACAATGCCGTGGAAGACAGTCCGACTAGGCGTGAGCTGCTTTGCTTTGATATTCAGCTTTTCCATGGTGTCACGATACAGGGTGTTGATGCTGCTTCCTCCATTGATCAGAATTCGGGAGAGTCGAACAGCTCGCCTCTCTGTTGCAAAGGTGGCATCCAACACCAAGGCATAGGAGCCTGGAGACGGCATCACCTATGGATAATCAGCCCGGCTCCAGCTGATGGGCTTTTCAGACCAATGCATGAATTCTGGATCTTTAGAGGCGACTGCGTTGACTTCTTGGTGCTGTCGGCGCCGGCTGCGCCTGTCATTGGTTTGACTTGTAAAGATGACGTAGGCTGCGTGCTCGTCAGGGAACTCGTCTTGGATTGCTCCGACTGCTGGGAGCGCAACCGGCTGTTGACGAGCCGGACGCGGCAGGCCAGCAGGCGGAGGAGGCAGCAGTCCTTCGCCTTTGGAGATTTGGGTGAGCAAATGACACTTCTGGGTTGTATGGTTGGACGGCTTTGTGCCGCTATGGAACTTGCAGGGAGCGTCGAGGGTCTGCTCATAGGAGAAAGCAGGCTGCCAAGCCAGCCTACCACCTTTCTGACGTTTGGGAGCGGGCTGCCCTTCAGGCTGCTCATCTTCGACTATTGCCACCTGTCGGCTGGTGGAAGCCGGCATTGTGGCCTTGCGCTTGTTGTCCTTCTGGTGCGGGTGCCGATTGGAATCGCCAGCTGGCGTTTTTGGTGCCGAAGGGAGCACCTTTCCAGAAGCATCCACTCGAAGCTTAGTCTTTATCGAGGAGTCGGCTGTGGCATACTTGTCTGCTATGATCAGCAACTCGTTGAGTGTAGCAGTCTCATCGCAGAGAAGTTGGTGCTTAAGGAGGGTGCCTTCTCGGCACCCGGTGGTGAAGTACTCTATCGCCTGCACTTCGTGCACCCCTTCGCAGGAGTTGCGGAGCTCAGCAAGCGCGTTAGGTAGTCGCGGCTGGACTCGGTCGGGCCTTGGACGCATAAGGAGAGTTGGCGGGGCTTGGGTGCCCGCTTGTACGTGCTGGTGAAGTTGCGGTTGAAGACCTCTATGAAATCCAGCCAGTTGTTGATGCTGTAAGGCTTGAAGCTGTTCAGCCAGGTGCGTGTCGTGCCCTAAAGCATGAGGGGGACGTACTTCACGGCAACACGCCTGTTGCCGTTCGTGATGCTGACTGCGGTGGAATAGTCTATCAACCAGTCTTCCGGCTTCACCGAGTCGTTGTATTTTGGTGTGTCTCTCGGGAGCGAGAACCCTTGGGGAAAGGCTCGTCGCGGATGCTAGGGCCGAAGCAAGGCGGGCCAACATCGTCTTCTTCTTCTTCTAGCGCCAGGGATCGCGCCAGTCGGTTGATCTGATGGCGGGCGTCGTTCTCGTCGACTCCTTCGCGGCGGCCCAGTCGGTCCCCGAGTGTTCGGTGCCCAACAGGCGGCATAGAGGGATATCGTAGACTGCGGGGCGGGGGACGAGGCGGGTTATCGCCTTGCCGCTCCACGACTCGGGGGCGGCCATCTTCGTCATGCTCAATGGTGATGCGAGTCCGACTGCGACTAGCAGCCGGCTCCTTGTTGTTTCGCTTGCGGGCGCCACCAGCCGTCGGCGTCCGAGATGTCGCACCGTGCTCTCGGTGAAGGGGGGAATTCTTGGCGTGGGTGCCGGCTTCTTCCCGTTCAGCGGTCACGTCGATGAGCTGCTTGACGCGTCTCGTCATGCAGCGCAACTCATCGCCCTCCAGGCCTTCCAGCTCGTCTGCTACTGCCTGGGCAGCACGCAGGTTCTTGACTGGTCTGGCCTAGACTGGGCGGTCGGCCCCCAGCCTGCTGGCGATGGCCGCACCATGCTTCTTAATGGCGCCAAGTCAGCTAGGCCCCACAGCATCCAGCATGCCAGAGGCGGCACGATCGCTTCGCGTTGGTAAGCTTCGGTGAGGCGTCTCATGGTAGTTATCTTCTTGCCATTCTCGATGAGGGCGAGGCGGCGAGCCTCCAGTGTCTCGGTGTCGGCGTCTTCCGGGATGGGCGCGGACAGGTCGTGCATCGCCGTTTGCAGGGCGTCATGGGAGTTCTCGTCGGAGGCGGCACCATGGCTGATGACCAATACCTCGATGACGGTGTTCTCGTCACTGTCGGCTCGAGGGAGAGGGTCGTTGATCACCACCACGTTGATGGGGAAGGCGTCAAGCGATGCCGTGTCGGAGTCGACAAGCATCGGGTTGGTGGAGCCGATTGACTCCAGGTCGGAGGCGGGCTCGTTGGCAATGCCGATCTTGCCAAGGAGGTCAACAAGGCAGCTCCCGGTGCTGGTTGCACCCACTCCTGGCGCGGGCTCGTCGGAGAGGCGGACCTCGCCGAGAAGATCGGTGAGGCAGCTTGTTGCGCAGGCGGCATCGGCGCCATGCAGCGCATCAGGGCAAACGCCATCGGGCATGGCAGGCTGGCTACGCTCACTTGGGAGGAAGAGGGTTCCCGTCCAGGGCAGGTCTCCGGACGACGGTGCACCTGGCCCCATGGTGGGCGCGAAATATCGGGTGGTAGGTGTGACATATGCCAACGGGTGGCTTATCATTGTGGGAGCTAGCAAGATGTCGCCGGTGCCTGGAAACGGGATAAGGCGAAGACATGCATGCCGGCGAATCTTACCCAGGTTCGGGGCTCTCCTAGGAGATACCACCCCTAGTCCGGCTCTGCGGGGTCTCCGCATGATCACTAGATCAAAACAAGTATCTTCAAGAGGCTCCTTGAGCTGTTTTTGCTAGAGGAAGAAGAAGGGCAAGGCTAGCTCTCCTCTTCCCTCTATGTGGTGTCTAAAACTCTCAGAGATCAACCCTTTGCATGGGTGCCCTGAGGGGTTCATATAGGCCTACCCCCCAGGGGTACAATGGTAATCCGGCTGGATGTGGGTCCAGGCCGTCAGTGTCTGTAGTCGCCGGCTTCTCCGTCGGCTGCTGGGGCCCGCCGATTAGTGGGTCCCGCCGGCTGCCGTCCTCTTGGCCGACAGGCTAGGCCCACCACCCGGGGGTCTTGTCGGATGCTGGTTACTGTAGCCTTACTCTTGGTGATGATGGCTTTGTCGGGGTAAGCATGGCTACAGTGCCGCTGCCTGGCGGGCATTAACTGTAGCCTTACCCCATCTTTTCTGCTTAATGGTGCACAAACTTCCAGGGCCCCCAGGCCGATTGGTCAAGCTCGGCCGCCTTCTGGTATCTCCCTGGCTGGAGGGGGCCCACCGCCTGCGGGCCGTACTGACAGCTTGTCGTGGGTGATGTCATGCTCAACATGGCAATAGTGCCGCGCCGGACGGGGAGTGGCCGCCCCATACGGTGCACTGTGTCCACGCTTGCTCCGGGATTCAGGGGTGGCAGGCTTCACTGTAGCCACGCCCCGTCTCATCGCTGTTATGCGGGTGCAAACTTTGAGGGTGTGAGCCAGGCCGCCTGCTAGGAGTCGGTCACTTTGGTGGCTGGCTGCTAGGAGTCGGCCCTCTTCGAGAGAGCCCTTAGAGCCTTGCCGCCTTCCAGCAGCCGGCCGGTGGGATGGCCGGCCAAGAGAAGGTGGCCCTGCATCTTGGATGTTTGAGGGCTCAGTCGGCCCGATATTTTTTGAAGAGCCAGGGGGAGCCGGTTAGGCTACTCGTGGTCATTTACTCCGACATTCCCCTTGTTTCCCCTCTCGGGTTCTTCGTGTTCTTGGTAGGATTCCCTCTAAACGTGAAAGATCGATCGTCTAGGGTTCTACCCTACATCATCTTGGTATCATGAGCCACGTTGATCACGTTTTTGGAGCCCCTACCCTTTGTTTTCTAGCTTGATTTTGTTGTTTTTCGTCCTAATCCAAAAATCCCCACCAAAAATAGCCCCAATTTTTTTTTGTGATTTCTTGGTGTGATGAAGTTTTGTTGGATTTGATCCGTGGATTTGCCTTGCCATGTGGGGATCTAGCTATCCCCATCATCTCCACCTTTTCCGTCCACAAAATCGCTCATATTTGACCATTTTCGACATCCCCATCTCAAAATCCCGAGTTCATCCCGTGCCCAAAATCGCCCAGGCACCGGACGTCCGACCATCTCTGGACATCCGACGACTTCTGGTCATCCGACCATCATCGGTCGTCCGACCATCCCTGACGAAACTGAATATTTTCAGTTCGGTTTCCCAACCATTCCACCACCATTTCCGCATACGCACCTATGTGCCACCACCGCTTTCCGCAACCACCATCGCTCACCCGTTTAGCACTCCGACAAGTTTTGACACCGTTTTAGTCTTTGAGTTTTGAGTTGCAGTTTCCGTTTCCTAACGTGTTCGGCTACTTAGGGATGGTTCAACAACGACAACACCGCCGCTCATATTCATCAAAGACATCGACTGCTACACAATCTTGACACCTTGACCGTAAGCAAGAGTGGTAACCTCGACGACATATTTGTCTTTCCATGCCATTTGCATTCATAACCACATAGCCTTACTTTTGCGTTGCTTACCCATCGAGACTAGCCGTTGAGTATTGCCGGCAACATGGCTTGTGCACATTAGTGATCATACTCCACATAGCATACATACCATATCATAGTAGTGCATTTCTTGGTATCATCTTTTGTGTCACAAAGTTGTCATCGCATACACAATTGCTATCTTGGTTCGTGAAGTTTTGCATGAGAAAAGAGCTCAAAAGTGAAAGAGCCAAACAAGCTTTTAAGCAACAAGGAAAAGATAAGCAAAGAGCTTATACACAAGAACCATAGCATCATACTACATTAAGATTGTCATATCCGATCATCTTGGATCATACCATCAGAATACCATACATATAGCATATTTGGGATAGTAGGCGTTGCATTTTTGCCTAGTAGGTTGTGCACAAGTTCCATATCCGCCTATTGTGCAAATGTGCTAGTGTCTCTCTAGTGTTGTGCAACAAGAGCATTTTCATGGTCTCCACATTTTGGCTCATCCCTTGGTTGCACGAACCCCACTTATCTATTTGCGTGTGTGTTTTTGTGTACCATATCTTGCTATTGGTCTACTTGTTGCAATTGAAAATTTGTGAATCTTTTCTAACATTATTAAAGCTCACTAACAATTGCATCAAATTTTGTGCCACCATCCTAACCGAGCTCCACCATAAGCTTTTACTTGTGTAGGTGTGAGAACCGACAAGAATTGGTACCAATTGTGATATTTCCTTGTCCACATTTGAGTGATGATTGATCCATCTTCAACATTGGTCAAGGTACATTTGGTATAAGTTCTTCTCTTTCTCCCACTCACATATTTGTTTGGAATGATGGATAGGCCAAGTTCTTCTACCAACCCACTCTTCATCGAGCAAGACGACGACATGTCATCCTACGTCACCAAGAGCCACCTCTTCGGTGCACAAAGAGCTTTGCACCAAGAACAACAAGCAATGAGCGACCGCATTGACAATCTCACCACCGACAAGAGACTACTTTGATAACAAGCTCGATGCTCACAAACAAGAGAACGATGCAAGAATGGACGAGATTCGTGCCGTGTTGGTGAACCGCCATTCTTCCACTTCTTCCTACTCAAGACGGAGCCGCTCGAGTCGACACACCGATGACACCCTCTCCGGCTCAAGTTCACCGACATCAAACACTCTACGTCGAGCCACGTGTCAAGACCGTCAAGCAACTCGCAATCCTCTACATGGCAATCATACACAAGAGCAAGTCGACGAGCAAGCACATCGTCATCGACACCACCAAGTCCCTCTTGCACAAGCTCAAGAACGACAACATCAACGTTACCAAGAGGAAGAGCGAGTGCGGCAACATCAAGACGAACAAGACGCTGAGGCTCAACGTCTTCAACAACAACAACATGAAGAAGAAGCTCTTGAGGCACAACGTGCCCTTCAAGAATCAAGTCGAGCCATTGCCAACCGCAACCGCGATAGGCGCAATCAAGAGGAAGCACTTCGTGAAGAAATTCAAGAGAGTAACTACCAACCAAGAGTGCATCGTCAAGTCCCTCAGGCTCCTCCACAAGCTCGACAAGCTCCTCCACAACCTCAAGTTTAACAAGAGCGAGATGACTATGGAAATCCTCCACACCAAGAGCAACATGAGGTTGATAATCCTCCACGTCAAGGGCATCATCATCACCCTCGAACCCAACACAATGAAGAGCAATGCTACCGCAAGCTAAAGTTCACCATGCCCAAGTTCAATGGAAGCAATGATCCTGAAGAGTACCTATCATGGTTATTGAAGGTCAACAAAATCTTTTGTTTACACAACTATGAGGAAGAGAAGAAGATCGCTATGGCATCACTTGAGTTCCAAGACTATGTGCTCATATGGTGGGAACAAGTCCTTGAGCGCCGAGAAGCACGAGGTGAACCCCCAATCACCACATGGGAGGAAATGAAAGATGTCATGCGCACACGCTTTGTGCCAACCTACTACAACCGCGATTTCTTCAAGAAGCTCCAACTCCTCAAGCAAGGAACAAAGAGTGTTGAAGAATACTACAAGGATATGGAGATAGCCATGATAAGAGCCAATGTCATGGAAGATGATGAGCAAACTATGGCCCGTTTGTTGAATGGCCTCAATCATCCCATCAAGAAGATTGCCGACTTCCAACCCTACTCCAACCTCATTGAGCTCATGCATCAAGCTACCAAAGCGGAACGTCAAGTGCAAGATGACTTTAAGTACGCCAAGTACTCGCCCAAGAGCTATGGTTTCTCCAACAACCAAGCTTCAATGACTCCTCCAACTTCTACCTCAACCAAGCCATCTACAAGCAACGACGACAAGTCGAGTTACAAGAAAACTATGACAACCTCAAGTCATCCTCCTTCTACTACAAGCAACTTCAAGCCGCGCGCTTCATCATCTACTCCAAACAATGAGATCGTCAAGATAAGCTCCATCAAGTGTTTCACTTGCGGCGGACGAGGCCACAAGTCCTTTGAGTGTACCAACAAGCACATCATGATCCTCAACAACAACGGAACCTATGACTCAATGAGTGAAGAGGAAATGGAAGCTCTTGAGCAAGTGGCCATGCACCAGCACGTGAACGAAGATGAAGATGATCAAGTCTTTTGTGATGAGGATTCGAGCCCCGCTCTCGTTGTATCCAAAGTCTTGACTCTTCAACATCAACAAGACGAAGACCAAAGATGCCACATCTTCCACACCAAGGTCGGCATCAATGGAAGGTCCGTCAAGGTCATCATTGATGGAGGTAGTTGTCACAACTTCGCAAGTGAAGAACTATGCTCCAAGCTCCAATTGGTCAAGATGAAGCACCCGCACCCCTACAAGGTCCAATGGCTAACAGAATTTGGCACTATACAAGTTGAGCATACGATCAAAGTCTCCTTCAAAATTGGAGCATATGAAGAAACTTTGGAGTGTGATGTCGTTCCGATGTCCGTTTGCCACCTCCTTCTTGGTCGACCATGGCAATTTGACCGTGGTGTCATCCATAACGGGCATACCAATCACTATACCTTCAAGATGAAAGGCAAGGAATATGTGCTACGACCTATGTCTCCTAGTCAAGTGATCGCCGACAAGCAAGCCACACATCATGGAGAAAAGAGTGAGAAAATGATCCACCAAAAAGACAGTGAGAGCCACAAGCCAAAATCAAGTGCCTCCACGATGAGCGACAAGAAAAACTTAGTCCTATTTGCCACAAAAAGTGATATGAGAGAAGTGTGTGAGAACCCATCACGTGTTATGCACTATGTCCTTGTGTGCAAGGACGAGGCCCCAAAAACTAACACCTCTCACGATCTACCTTTAGTGTTGTCTTCTCTTTTGCAGGAATTCCAAGATGTTTTTCCCGATGAGTGTCTACCTCCTCTACGAGGCATTGAGCACCGAATCAACCTCATCCCCGGAGCACCTCTTCCTAACAAGGCTCCCTACCGCGTCAACCCCGAGGAAACTAAGGAGATCCAACGGCAAGTCCAACAACTCATCGACAACAGTTAAGTACTTGAAAGCTTGAGCCCTTGTGCCGTTTCGGTAATACTTGTTCCAAAGAAAGACGGTACTTATCGCATGTTTTCCAATTGTCGTCCCATCAATGCTATCACCGTTAGATATCGTTACCCTATTCCACGCTTAGCTGATATGCTTGATGAGCTTAGTGGAGCTGCAATTTTCTCTAAAATTGATCTTAAGACTGGCTACTATCAAATACGCATCCAAGAAGGTGATGAATGGAAAACCGCATTTAAGACCAAATTTGGATTATATGAATGGCTAGTTATGCCAATGGCTTTATCCGAAGCACTCGGTACTTTCATGAGAGTCATGCACTTTGTTCTTCGTCCCTATATTGGTGTATTTGTTGTGGTCTATTTTGATGATATTCTTGTCTTTAGCAAATCTCTCACAGAGCATGTCACCCATCTTAGAACTGTGTTGCAAACCCTTAGGAAAGAGTGCCTTTGTGCTAATGTGGATAAATGCCTTTTTGGTGTTGACAAGCTTGTTTTCTTGGGTTTTGTTGTGTCTTCTAAGGGTGTTCATGTAGATGAATCTAAGATCAATGATATTAACACTTGGCCCCAACCAACTAACTTGCAACAAGTGCATAGTTTTCTTGGTTTAGCCCATTCCTATCGTCGCTTTGTGAAGGATTTTAGCAGCATTGCTTCTCCTTTACATTCTTTGAGTAAGAAAAATGCGCCTTTTGTTTGGGGACCATCCCAAGATACCGCATTTAATGAGCTTAAGAATTTGCTTACTCATGCTCTCGTGCTTGCATTACGCAACTTTGACAAACCTTTTGAGATTCATTGTGATGCTAGTGGTCATGGCATAGGAGGTGTGTTAACGCAAGAGAAGCGCCCCATAGCATATTTAGCGAAAAACTTTCCGCAGCGCAACTCAATTATCCCATCTATGACAAAGAGCTATATGCTTTCGTGCGAGTTTTGCATGAATGGGAACATTATCTTCGCCCTCATGAATTTATCATTCATACCGATCATGAAATGCTTAAGTACTTAAAAGGACAAACTAAGTTGAATAAGCGTCATGCAAAATGGAGTGAATTTATAGAGTCTTTTCCTTATGTCATCAAGTACATCAAGGGTAAGGAAAACATAGTGGAGGATTCCCTTTCCCGCGTATGCATGCTTGTCACTAAACTTGAATTGAATGTCATTGGCTTTGAGCACATAAAAGACTTGTATGCACATGATCCTACCGTTGTTATTCCTTATGCTAAGTGTTTGACGCATACATCTTGGGAACGATATTACATCAAGGATGATTATCTTATGAGAGCTAACAAACTTTGCATTCTCGAGTCTTCTCTTCATTTGCTCCTTTTGCAATAGGCTCATTTAGGCGGACTCATGGGACACTTTGGATGTGATAAGACATTCGCCACGCTCTCCAAGAACTACTTTTGGCCCAATATGTTCCGCGACGTCTCACGCTTCACCAACCGATGCTCTACCTATTGCAAAGCTAAGTCAAAAGCTCAATCCCATGGTCTTTACATGCCTCTTCCTATTCCATATCAACCTTGGGAAGACATTACCATGGACTTTGTACTTGGTTTACCTAGAACTCAAAATGGAAACGATTCTATGTTTGTTGTTGTGGACCGATTCTCTAAAGTGGCTCATTTTATCCCATGCAACAAGATAGATGATGCTTCACATATTGCGAATATATTTTGTAGGGAAATCTTGCTCCTACATGGAGTGCCCAAGACGATCGTCTCGGACCACGACGTCAAGTTCTTGAGTTACTTTTGGAAGACTCTATGTGCCAAGCTCGGAATCAAGCTCTTGTTCTCTTCGGCATACCATCCCCAAACCGACGGGCTAAACGGAGGTGATGAACCATACACTCTACTTCATGTGTTGATCAAGAGGAACATCAAGGAGTGGGAGGAGTATCTACCCATCGCCGAGTACGCCTACAACCGCGCAAGACATTCAACTACCGGCAAGTCCCCTTTCGAGATAGTTGTTGGTTCAATATCCAACGTATCTTGTAGTAGGGGTCCTAAGCTAGGCGTCTTGGAGCGATGGTAACATGAACACGGGGTTTTACCCAGCTTCGGGCTCTCTTGAAGAGATAATACCCTACATGTTGCTTTTGATTGTTTTCATATGGGTGTAGTACAGAGTACATGTGTCTACCACGAGATTGTACTAACGAATATGAGATTGTCTATTGACTAGCCTGGCCTCGGTTTATATAAGACACCAGAGGCCTAGGGTTTAGGAGAGTCCTTGTATTGGACGCCAAGTCTTGTGGAGTCTTCCTTGTATGCGGTAGGGGCTGTCCGAACTGGCCCATGAGTAAACGGCCCTGGGGGTCCTCGGCCCAATCCAAGAGATTGGGAGACGACGTGATGGGTACCCCCTAGTCCAGGACACCGTCAGTAGCCCTCTGAACCGGTCTTCAAGTTCGGGACACTCCTTAATTCTTCCGAACTGTTCTTCGTCTTCGGTCGTCGGTCTTGAAAACTGGTTCAACAAATCTTTCCATCTTCGATCTTGAGGATCGCCAAAGTGAATCCGAAGAGTTTACACGTCGGGTATCCGAGGAGCCCCTTTAAGTTCTCGGACTTTATCAATGCCTTGTTATTTTTTACACCACACCTCGGGTTTGCAGCTATTCCCAAGCGGCGGTGTCCTCTTGCCTCCGAGATCCAATGTCGGACTGCATTCGAGGTATATTTTGCAGCCGAGCACCAACGCCGGACTGCTTTCGAGCTCCAACGTTGCAATGTATTCGAAGAGTCTTGTTACAACTGAGCTCCAATCCCGGACTGCATCCGAGCTCCCATGTCGGACTGTGTCCAAGCTCCAATGCCGGACTATGTCCAAGCTCCAACGCCAGACTATATCCAAGGTGTCATAGCTCACCTTGTCCAAAACAGTTGAAGTAGTTTGAAGGGAGTTATCCGAGCTTAGTGCCGGAAATGCCCTCTATAGAGACAGCCGCTTGCATCTGAGCTTTATGCCAGGCTGGTTCCAAGATGACGCACCATCTCGGGCTTGGGCTGATTGTTTGTGGATTTTATTTCCGATTGATGCAATTTACTTACTGACGAGATATGTAGCCAGTAGCCCTCAAGGTGTGTATCAATCTAAAACCCGGGATGCACCTGAAGGATGACACAACACCGCTGATCCTAGTAGCCCCTGAGACTCAGGTTGATTCGCAAAATCGACCTGAGGATCAACTCCTAGCTTGGCAGAATACTTCAAGACACAAAAGGTGGTGTGCAAAGTCCTCGAGACTCAGGTTGGGTGCGGCTGACCAACCTGAGGATCATAATCTCCTCAAAAACTACATTGCAGTTTAAATTTTCTGCATTGGATTGTCAATGCAGTAGCCCCGAGCCACTGGTCGGATGGCAACACCAGATCAGGGGATAGATGTACCCATTTAATATTTGTAAATTATAAGCACAAAGCCCAGTAGCCCTCGAGCCTTAATGTGGGCACGGGTGGCTGAATTAAGGATCGATATCCAGAGTAAAATCACAAATTATGTGTAATGATTCTATGTATCCAAGTACTCTACATCATTAATGTTCGGATCCGCATTGTACAAAACTTTGTTGACCGACCATCGGCTTCGACCTCCTCGGACAGAAGCCGAGGAGTATTTGTCCTACTTTATAAAGGCTTTATGAGGGCAAAGTTTTACGGCAAACAAGGCAATCTGGCCATACGGTTTTATAAACAAAGGTACACAGAGAGATATGTTAGATTACTTTTTAAGGTAAGAAACATCTTCCAAAGAAAATAGTCCCGCTATCGGTTCCTTTCTTTGGGTCGTCATGCTTATCATGATCATGAAAGCTCACCTCCGATCAATGCGGGAGGAAA
Source organism: Triticum dicoccoides (assembly GCF_002162155.2). Classification (NCBI taxonomy): domain Eukaryota; kingdom Viridiplantae; phylum Streptophyta; class Magnoliopsida; order Poales; family Poaceae; genus Triticum; species Triticum dicoccoides. The sequence continues at coordinate 656,659,291 of NC_041385.1, forward strand.
ATATTGAGGATTTATTTTGGGGAAAGTTCCCGAACTCTATGGTATTAATGAACCATAATTTTCACTTCCGTTGTTGCCGACTAATGTGATCATTTAAGATTGCTAGCTTTCGGCTTCACCCAGTCTGAGGTACTAACTCGGATGACCCGGTAGTAACAATCACAGAGGTGCTCCCGTTACCGCCTAGCCGAACAATCGGGAACATAGGGGTAAGCACAGGAGCCAGGCAACCCAGCTTGGCCAAAATCATAAGTCAAATTGATGCATATTTATGGCTTTATAACGATGATTACGGAAGGCAACGCTTGTATAATGAATACAAATGCTGATGATATATACTTATTTTGACTCCATTATGACCGTTTATCAGTTGAAAGTGGCCCATCGTCGGCTTCTACCCCTTTGTAGATACTATGCAGGGTGTTTCCACAATAACAAGACAACCCTTAGCCGATGACTCGGTGCTCGAAGGCGGTTGTGTTAGCGGAAATGAGGCAAACAGATATCTGGGCTTTATAACTTTCACTTAGTCATAGGAGCTTTAAATTGGGGAAGCTAGCTACGAGCCCCCGGTTAGTGTTCAGCGACAGCTGAGGTCAAGCCGTAAACACTTCGACCAATGTTATGAACGGCCCATCATTTAACACAGTCATCGGATCGCTGACCAGTTCGCGCTTATTGTGACAGTCAGTTTTCGGCTTTCTCCACTGAGGTGCTTAACCATGCGAGCTGGAAGCATAATCACAGTGGTTCTCCCATTGCACACCTAGCCTAACAAAGTGGAGTGTAGGAGGCAAGCATAGGAGCCGGGCAACCCAACTATTGACCGAAGACACAATTCGAAACCGATGCATATATAGCAATATCCAAGAATGTTTTTTCCAAATCTCTAAAGGTGTCTGGCGTTGCACTGTGAGACTTATGCTGGAAACACACAAATAGTTTAAAAGTGCCATAAGCTTGGGAAACCAAAAACATCAGTAAAAACTTGACGTCCGAACAAGATCAAGTGTTCGGTGCCAATCCAAAAATTGGAAAAAAAAAATTCTTCTGTCGTGCTTTAACATGACACATCAGATCTCAAGACTTCACGCGGGTCAGCCAACAGCTTCAAGCTCCTTATCCCAAAGGCGGAGTACTTCTTCGAAGCCAGTTTAGCGAACTACACTCGAGCGGCTTTGAGAGAGAAGACAGGCTATCCGGCTATTGACCATATACTCGAGTCAAAAAAGAAGCGGTATAAAAAGACTTTGCAACGACCAAGAAGAAAACACATTTACTATAAAACAGATCATATAAATTTAAGAGCCCCTAAATGACTTGGGTAAAATAATTTTATGTATAATGATTGTATGTACCGAAGTACTTATATCATATCTGTGTTCACCCGAACTTTAAACGCGTCTTAACCGACCGTCGACTTATCCCTCTTCGGTCAAGGGCCGAAAAGTGTTATGTACTCCACCTGTCGAGAATATCGATGGTGTTTCTGATAACCAGGCAATCAGGCCATAAGGCTATAATAGACAAAGCACGCTCAAGGAACTTATGCTATATTACTGATGAAGTGTAAAAAGCATCTTCGAAGAAAATAGTACCCCCACTGATACATTTCTTTGGTTGCTCATTGTTACTATGAGATTTGTGCAATAGATTTTTTGTACTCGTGAGTTCCATTGTGTGCCGACCATGATTGAAAACAATAAGAGCGCTAGCTTTCAGCATCACCCAGTCTGAGGTCCGAGCTTGGATGACCCGATCGTGACAATCGCAGAGGTGCTCCCTTTACTCCCTAACCGAACAATCGGGAACGTAGGGGTAAACACACGAGCAAGGCAACCCAGCTTGCGGAACACTTACTTCAACATGGTGCATATTATGGCATAATACACGAACAAGGAACAAAGCCATACAAGTATAATCATATGCAAGAGGAAAGGCTTCATAAAGGAAGCCCCCAAGTAAACGGGGTATTTGAATTTGTGTGTCACAAACAAAGTTTTGACAAGGAAGTTTTTCACAAGCAGCTTTTTTCTAAAAAAGTATAATGCTTGGTCGAACCGAACACAAATTTAAAATTAAAATTTTTGAGCATGAGAGCGACTTAGCTGGTTAATGTGTTCGACATTGATGACGAGGTCCGGGCTTGATGCAGGACAAGGTTCCAGCCCCCAAGTTGGCCTCGAGGTGGCCGAGCGGAGAGCTGGGAACTTCGAAGTGGCGACACAGCACGACCGCTGTGGAGAGGTGAAGCTCCCAGTTTAGCCGAGGTGACAAAGCAGGTCGGCAGGGTGATGCCAGAGTCTCCGGCCGAGTAGGTTGATGAAGCGGCGAGGTTGGGTTGCCAACACAGGGTAGCGTGCCAAGGCGATGACACAATTAGGTTGTGGATGTCGGCACGCCGAGGTGACAGTGCGGCCCGGTCTAAGTCAATTGCCTGGATAGATAAAATAGTGCAAGGCAGAGATAACATATATATATATATATTAAAAAATCCTTTACTTAATGAATTTAAGTAAAGTAAATAATTAGAGAAATATGCCTGAACGCCAAGGTCATCCCAACAGAGTTGCCGCGGAGATGCTGGCACAAGACGCGCGCTGAGGCGACGCCACAACTTGATCGATGCAGGCAGGACGATGCCATCGGCCCATAGAGTTGATCGTGTGACACAGTCGAAGTTGATTACCTGCACACATAAAATAGTGCAAGCAAGGAATAATAATTGAAAAAAATGACGCATAAGTAGTTTATGCAAAGTGAATAAATAAAGAAACATGGCCTAAGGTCCGAGGTTGGTCTAGCGACACGTTGACCAAATGTGGTGACCGCGCGACCTAGTTCGAATTCATCTGACAGGACGGGCCGCGAACATGGCATCCACTGAACTATGGAGGAAGCCGGGTAGCCGGAAACTGGACTGACCACCATGCTGATGCGATCAACGGATCGAATTGTAACCGGCAGAGAAATCTATAGAGACAGCCGCTTGCATCTGAGCTTTATGCCAGGCTGGTTCCAAGATGACGCACCATCTCGGGCTTGGGCTGATTGTTTGTGGATTTTATTTCCGATTGATGCAATTTACTTACTGACGAGATATGTAGCCAGTAGCCCTCAAGGTGTGTATCAATCTAAAACCCGGGATGCACCTGAAGGATGACACAACACCGCTGATCCTAGTAGCCCCTGAGACTCAGGTTGATTCGCAAAATCGACCTGAGGATCAACTCCTAGCTTGGCAGAATACTTCAAGACACAAAAGGTGGTGTGCAAAGTCCTCGAGACTCAGGTTGGGTGCGGCTGACCAACCTGAGGATCATAATCTCCTCAAAAACTACATTGCAGTTTAAATTTTCTGCATTGGATTGTCAATGCAGTAGCCCCGAGCCACTGGTCGGATGGCAACACCAGATCAGGGGATAGATGTACCCATTTAATATTTGTAAATTATAAGCACAAAGCCCAGTAGCCCTCGAGCCTTAATGTGGGCACGGGTGGCTGAATTAAGGATCGATATCCAGAGTAAAATCACAAATTATGTGTAATGATTCTATGTATCCAAGTACTCTACATCATTAATGTTCGGATCCGCATTGTACAAAACTTTGTTGACCGACCATCGGCTTCGACCTCCTCGGACAGAAGCCGAGGAGTATTTGTCCTACTTTATAAAGGCTTTATGAGGGCAAAGTTTTACGGCAAACAAGGCAATCTGGCCATACGGTTTTATAAACAAAGGTACACAGAGAGATATGTTAGATTACTTTTTAAGGTAAGAAACATCTTCCAAAGAAAATAGTCCCGCTATCGGTTCCTTTCTTTGGGTCGTCATGCTTATCATGATCATGAAAGCTCACCTCCGATCAATGCGGGAGGAAAATATTGAGGATTTATTTTGGGGAAAGTTCCCGAACTCTATGGTATTAATGAACCATAATTTTCACTTCCGTTGTTGCCGACTAATGTGATCATTTAAGATTGCTAGCTTTCGGCTTCACCCAGTCTGAGGTACTAACTCGGATGACCCGGTAGTAACAATCACAGAGGTGCTCCCGTTACCGCCTAGCCGAACAATCGGGAACATAGGGGTAAGCACAGGAGCCAGGCAACCCAGCTTGGCCAAAATCATAAGTCAAATTGATGCATATTTATGGCTTTATAACGATGATTACGGAAGGCAACGCTTGTATAATGAATACAAATGCTGATGATATATACTTATTTTGACTCCATTATGACCGTTTATCAGTTGAAAGTGGCCCATCGTCGGCTTCTACCCCTTTGTAGATACTATGCAGGGTGTTTCCACAATAACAAGACAACCCTTAGCCGATGACTCGGTGCTCGAAGGCGGTTGTGTTAGCGGAAATGAGGCAAACAGATATCTGGGCTTTATAACTTTCACTTAGTCATAGGAGCTTTAAATTGGGGAAGCTAGCTACGAGCCCCCGGTTAGTGTTCAGCGACAGCTGAGGTCAAGCCGTAAACACTTCGACCAATGTTATGAACGGCCCATCATTTAACACAGTCATCGGATCGCTGACCAGTTCGCGCTTATTGTGACAGTCAGTTTTCGGCTTTCTCCACTGAGGTGCTTAACCATGCGAGCTGGAAGCATAATCACAGTGGTTCTCCCATTGCACACCTAGCCTAACAAAGTGGAGTGTAGGAGGCAAGCATAGGAGCCGGGCAACCCAACTATTGACCGAAGACACAATTCGAAACCGATGCATATATAGCAATATCCAAGAATGTTTTTTCCAAATCTCTAAAGGTGTCTGGTGTTGCACTGTGAGACTTATGCTGGAAACACACAAATAGTTTAAAAGTGCCATAAGCTTGGGAAACCAAAAACATCAGTAAAAACTTGACGTCCGAACAAGATCAAGTGTTCGGTGCCAATCCAAAAATTGGAAAAAAAAAATTCTTCTGTCGTGCTTTAACATGACACATCAGATCTCAAGACTTCACGCGGGTCAGCCAACAGCTTCAAGCTCCTTATCCCAAAGGCGGAGTACTTCTTCGAAGCCAGTTTAGCGAACTACACTCGAGCGGCTTTGAGAGAGAAGACAGGCTATCCGGCTATTGACCATATACTCGAGTCAAAAAAGAAGCGGTATAAAAAGACTTTGCAACGACCAAGAAGAAAACACATTTACTATAAAACAGATCATATAAATTTAAGAGCCCCTAAATGACTTGGGTAAAATAATTTTATGTATAATGATTGTATGTACCGAAGTACTTATATCATATCTGTGTTCACCCGAACTTTAAACGCGTCTTAACCGACCGTCGACTTATCCCTCTTCCGTCAAGGGCCGAAAAGTGTTATGTACTCCACCTGTCGAGAATATCGATGGTGTTTCTGATAACCAGGCAATCAGGCCATAAGGCTATAATAGACAAAGCACGCTCAAGGAACTTATGCTATATTACTGATGAAGTGTAAAAAGCATCTTCGAAGAAAATAGTACCCCCACTGATACATTTCTTTGGTTGCTCATTGTTACTATGAGATTTGTGCAATAGATTTTTTGTACTCGTGAGTTCCATTGTGTGCCGACCATGATTGAAAACAATAAGAGCGCTAGCTTTCAGCATCACCCAGTCTGAGGTCCGAGCTTGGATGACCCGATCGTGACAATCGCAGAGGTGCTCCCTTTACTCCCTAACCGAACAATCGGGAACGTAGGGGTAAACACACGAGCAAGGCAACCCAGCTTGCGGAACACTTACTTCAACATGGTGCATATTATGGCATAATACACGAACAAGGAACAAAGCCATACAAGTATAATCATATGCAAGAGGAAAGGCTTCATAAAGGAAGCCCCCAAGTAAACGGGGTATTTGAATTTGTGTGTCACAAACAAAGTTTTGACAAGGAAGTTTTTCACAAGCAGCTTTTTTCTAAAAAAGTATAATGCTTGGTCGAACCGAACACAAATTTAAAATTAAAATTTTTGAGCATGAGAGCGACTTAGCTGGTTAATGTGTTCGACATTGATGACGAGGTCCGGGCTTGATGCAGGACAAGGTTCCAGCCCCCAAGTTGGCCTCGAGGTGGCCGAGCGGAGAGCTGGGAACTTCGAAGTGGCGACACAGCACGACCGCTGTGGAGAGGTGAAGCTCCCAGTTTAGCCGAGGTGACAAAGCAGGTCGGCAGGGTGATGCCAGAGTCTCCGGCCGAGTAGGTTGATGAAGCGGCGAGGTGGGGTTGCCAACACAGGGTAGCGTGCCAAGGCGATGACACAATTAGGTTGTGGATGTCGGCACGCCGAGGTGACAGTGCGGCCCGGTCTAAGTCAATTGCCTGGATAGATAAAATAGTGCAAGGCAGAGATAACATATATATATATATATATTAAAAAATCCTTTACTTAATGAATTTAAGTAAAGTAAATAATTAGAGAAATATGCCTGAACGCCAAGGTCATCCCAACAGAGTTGCCGCGGAGATGCTGGCACAAGACGCGCGCTGAGGCGACGCCACAACTTGATCGATGCAGGCGGGATGATGCCATCGGCCCATAGAGTTGATCGTGTGACACAGTCGAAGTTGATTACCTGCACACATAAAATAGTGCAAGCAAGGAATAATAATTGAAAAAAATGACGCATAAGTAGTTTATGCAAAGTGAATAAATAAAGAAACATGGCCTAAGGTCCGAGGTTGGTCTAGCGACACGTTGACCAAATGTGGTGACCGCGCGACCTAGTTCGAATTCATCTGACAGGACGGGCCGCGAACATGGCATCCACTGAACTATGGAGGAAGCCGGGTAGCCGGAAACTGGACTGACCACCATGCTGATGCGATCAACGGATCGAATTGTAACCGGCAGAGAAATCTACACAAAAAAATTCATGCAAACGAGCAGAAAAATATTCTATGCATATTTAATACATATAGTACAGGTGATTAGAAAAACAAAACCTGATGTTCTCGTTCAGGGGCGTTGGGAACTGAGATAAAAAGGAAGGACTAGTACTACCCGTGTGTTGGGTCCTCGGAGATCAGGTGATCGTTGTAGCAATCCAAAGAGAAAAACGTGTGCTGCTTCTATTGCATGGACATAGGCAGCTCTGGTAGTAGTACTAGTACTTGCATGCGGGAAGTACCCAAAAGAAAGATGGTTAGCAAAAAGCATAGGCTATCTCGTAATTAAATAATAGCCACAAGAAAAAGAGGATCGAATCAGCCTGTGTGTTGCGAGCGATTTGAAGTCTGTGCATTGCATGGGCAGTACTACTGTGCCAGCTCCTCTGCTGAATTACCGCAGGTGGGTTTTTATTTTATAGCAGGTCATGTGCTGCCGCCCATCCAGTGTACGGGCCTGGCCCCAATCGGCTAGCCAGGGGCGCGCAGGGTTTGGCTGCCATGCCTCCTGCCGCTGCTGCTCTCCACATGCGCTTTGCCATCTGTCATCCGTATAACCCGGCACGCCTTTATCCTAGATAGCTTCTATGCGCGGACGCAAATCCGATCTATGAAATATATCACATAGAACGGCAGCGATACTTTTGCCAAATAATTAATCTATGTAAAACAAAATAAATAGAAATTGTAACACCTGATTTGGCGTCTGTTGAAGATCCATCACAACGCGACGACACCTGGCAGACTCTCAATGAAAGCACCAATGTCGGTTTAATATCTGGCATATCTCGTAGTAGGGGTCCTAAGCTAGGCGTCTTGGAGCGATGGTAACATGAACATGGGGTTTTACCCAGCTTCACGCTCTCTTGAAGAGATAATACCCTATATGCTGCTTTTGATTGTTTTCATATTGGTGTAGTACAGAGTACATGTGTCTACCATGAGATTGTAGTAATGAATTTGAGATTGTCTATTGACTAGCCTGGCCTCGGTTTATATAAGACACCGGAGGCCTAGGGTTTAGGAGAGTCCTTGTCTTGGGCGCCAAGTCTTGTGGAGTCTTCCTTGTATGCGGCAGGGGCTGTTTGAACTGGCCCATGAGTAAATGGCCCTGGGGGTCCTCGGCCCAATACAAGAGATCGGGAGACGACATGGTGGGTACCCCCTAGTCCAGGACACTGTCAGTCGTCTACGGCTTCAACCCGTTTTCCCCATTGGACATTCTACCTCTTCCACTACAAGAGTGCGCCAACATGGACGCGAGTGCACGAGCAAGCTACCTCAAGAAGTTGCATGAAGATACAAGGCACACCATCGAGCGCCAAGTACAACGACTCGCGACCAAGCTCAACATCAACAAGAAACCCATGATTTTCAACATAGGAGATCTTGTGTGGCTACACCCTCGCAAGGACCGCTTCCCCAACGAACGCAAGTCCAAACTTCTACCACGAGTCGATGGACCCTTCAAGGTGCTAGCACGCTACAACAACAACGCTTACAAGATCGACCTCCCAAGAGACAAGTAGAACGTGAGCGACATCTTCAATGTCAAAGACCTCTCGCCATACCATGGTGATGAAGCTTTCGATCTGAGGTCGGATCTTTCCCAAGGGGGGAGATGATGCGGAGCATCCCACAATCATCCCCATGGACGTATCTACATCCCCCACGACACCACTTGAATCAATGACAAGAGCTCGAGCAAAGGCTATCAAAGATAAGGTGAACTCGCTCCTCTCCAAACTCCCACTTCCTACTTATGAGACATGGCTACTACCTCATGCGGAGACCCTATGTGTGATCAGGTATTTGGAGGAAATCCATGAATCAGCTACACCCAATGGACAAGACGGCGAGGACACCAAGTTCAATGGACAAGAAGAAGGACTGCTCGAAACTCGCAGTCATCGGACGACCAACACCGACCGGACGTCCGATGCCTGGAGGCTCCAAACGACCAGCCAAGTCCCAGCCTTCGCACGCTACAGCGGCTGGAAGACCGATGCCGACCGGATGTCCGACACCTCCCAGCGCCCGGACGACCGAGTCTCTCCGGACGACCGGCACCACCAAACCCGAGCCAAAACATCAGAAGAACGGAGATTTCCGGACGACCGGACGACCGATAATTCCGGACCAGAGCCGAAACATCGGACGCCCGACCGGCACCGGACGTCCGGACCCTCGTGAGCCTTCGGACGACCGGTGACCGTCGGACGTCCGACGCCTATGAGTCCGCACATGTGTTGGGCTGAAGCCACTTACCCCTTTCGTCCACTTAGACTATAAATAGACCTCCTCCTCCCTCTTTCTAGGAGTAGCATTGTGATAGCTCATACTTTGAGATAGAGCTTTGCTCATCCATCTGTATCTACTCTACCGCGAGAGAACGACACCTCTTCAGAGAAGATCCACTTGGATTCAAGACCTCCTCTTGGAGAAGACCATCCTCAAGACCTCCTCTCGGAGAAGAACCGGTTACCCTATCTATCGTCCCTTGTTGGATTCGGATCTTGTACCCTTTTGTGTTTCAAGGATCTAGCACATGTGTGTCTTCTTGTCGGTTGAGTTTTTTCTCTTGTGTTTCCCTCGTGTTCCCCTCATTTCCCCTCTCGTGTTCTTCATGTTCTTGGTAGGATTCCCTCCAAACGTGAAAGATCTGCCGTCTAGAGTTCTACCCTACATCACATCAGGTCTGGTACACAGCATTGCATACATGATAGAACCTATGGCTGAAGCATAGGGAATGACTTTCATTTTCTCTCTACCTTCTAAAGTGGTCGGGCATTGAGTCTGACTCAACTTCACACCTTGTAACACAGGCAAGAACCCTTTCTTTGACTGATCCATTTTGAACTTCTTCAAAACTTTATCAAGGTATGTGCTTTGTGCAAGTCCAATTAAGCGTCATGATCTATCTCTATACATCTTGATGCCCAATATGTAAGCAGCTTCTCTGAGGTCTTTCATAGAAAAACTCTTATTTAGGTATCCCTTTATGCTATCGATAAATTCTATATCATTTCCAATCAACAATATGTCATCCACATATAAAATTAGAAATGCTACAAAGCTCCCACTCACTTTCTTGTAAATACAGGCTTCTACAAAAGTCTATATAAAACCATATGCTTTGAACACACTATCAAAGCATTTATTCCAACTCCGAGAGGCTTGCACTAGTCCATAAATGGATCGCTGGAGCTTGCACACTTTGTTGCCACCCTTTGGATCGACAAAACTTTCTGGTTGCATCATATACAACTCTTCTTCCAGAAATCCATTCAGGAATGCAGTTTTGACATCCATATGCCAAATTTCATAATTATAAAATGAGGCAATCGCTAACATTATTCGGACAGACTTAAGCATCGCTATAGGTGAGAAAGTCTCATCGTAGTCAACTCCTTGAACTTGTCGAAAATCTTTCATAACAAGTCAAGCTTTGCAAACAATAACATTACCATCTGCGTCAGTCTTCTTCTTCAAGATCCTTTTATTTTCTATGGCTTGCCGATCATCGGGCAAGTCCATCAAAGTCCACACTTTGTTTTCATACATGCATCCCATCTCAGATTTCATGGCTTCAAGCCATTTCGCGGAACCTGGGCTCATCATCGCTTCCTCATAGTTCGTAGGTTCATCATGGTCTAGTAACATAACTTCTAGAACAGGATTACCGTACCACTTTGGTGCGGACCTTACTCTGGAAGACCTACGAGGTTCGGTAACTTGATCTGAAGTTTCATGATCATCATCATTAACTTCCTTACTAATTGGTGTAGGAATCACTGGAACTGATTTTTGTGATAAACTACTCTCCAATAAGGGAGAAGTACAATTACCTCATCAAGTTCTACTTTCCTCCCACTCACTTCTTTCGAGAGAAACTCCTTATCTAGAAAGGATCCATTCTTAGCAACAAAGATTTTGCCTTCGGATCTGTGATAGAAGGTGTACCCAATAGTTTCCTTTGGGTATCCTATCAAGACGCACTTCTCCGATTTGGGTTCGAGCTTATCTGGTTGAAGCTTTTTCACATAAGCATCGCAGCCCCAAACTTTAAGAAACGACAACTTCCGTTTCTTGCCAAACCAATGTTCATAAGGCGTCGTCTCAATGGATTTTGATGGTGCCCTATTTAAAGTGAATGCAGTCATCTCTAAAGCATAACCTCAAAACGATAGCGGTAAATCAGTAAGAGACATCATAGATCACACCATATCCAATAAAGTACGGTTACAACGTTCGGACACACCATTTCGCTGTGGTGTGCTAGGTGGCGTTAGTTGTGAAAGTATCCCATGTTGTTTCAAATGAAGACCAAACACGTAACTCAAATATTCTCCTCCACGATCAGATCATAGAAACTTTATTTTCTTGTTATGATGATTTTCCACTTCACTCTGAAATTCTTTGAACTTTTCAAATGTTTCAGACTTATGTTTCATTAAGTAGATATAACCATATCTGCTCAAATCATCTGTGAAGGTAAGAAAATAACGATACCCGCCACGAGCCTCAACACTCATTGGACCGCATACATCGGTATGTATTATTTCCAATAAGTCAGTAGCTCATTCCATTGTTCTGAAGAATGGAGTTTTAGTCATCTTTCCCATAAGGCACGATTGCAAGCACCGAGTGATGCATAATCAAGTGATTCCAAAATTCCATCAGCATGGAGTTTCTTCATGCGCTTTACACCGATATGACCCAAACGGCAGTGCCACAAATAAGTTGCACTATCATTATTAACTTTGCATCTTTTGGCTTCAGTATTATGAATATGTGTATCATCACTATCAAGATTCAACAAAAATAGACCACTCATCAAGGGTGCATGGCCATAAAAGATATTACTCATATAAATAGAACAACCATTATTCTCTGATTTAAATGAATAAACGTCTCACATTAAACAAGATCCAAATATAATGTTCATGCTCAACGCTGGCACCAAATAACAATTATTCAGGTCTAAAAGTAATCTCGGTGGTAGATGTAGAGGTAGTGTGCCGACGGTAATCACATCATCCTTGGAACCATTTCCCTATGATAGACATCCCTCTAGTCATCTAAATGATCACTTGATCCAAATCAACTAAACCATGTCCAATCATCACGTGAGATGGAGTAGTTTTCAATGGTGAACATCACTATGTTGATCATATCTACTATATGATTCATGCTCGACCTTTCGGTCTCAGTGTTCCGAGGCCATATCTGCATATGCTAGGCTCATCAAGTTTAACACGAGTATTCTACATGTGCAAAAACTGGCTTGCACCCGTTGTATGTGAACGTAGAGCTTATCACACCCGATCATCACATGGTGTCTCGGCACGATGAACTGTAGCAACGGTGCATACTTAGGGAGAACACTTGTACCTTGAAATTTAGTAAGGGGTCATCTTATAATGCTACCGCCGTACTAAGCAAAATAAGATGCATAAAAGATAAACATCACATGCAATCAAAATATGTGACATGATATGGCCATCATCATCTTGTTCTCATGATCTCCATCACCGAAGCATCGTCATGATCTCCATCGTCACCGGCGCGACACCTTGATCTCCATCGTATCATCGTTGTCATCTCACCATCTATTGTTACTACGACTATCGCTACCGCTTAGTGATAAAGTAAAACAATTACATGGTGATTGCATTGCATACATTAAAGCGACAACCATATGGCTCCTGCCAGTTGCCGATAACGTTGTTACAAAACATGATCATCGCATACAACAATTTATATCACATCATGCCTTGACCATATCACATCACAACAAGCCTTGCAAAAACAAGTTAGACGTCCTCTACTTTGTTGTTGCAAGTTTTACGTGGCTGCTACGGGCTTCTAGCAAGAACCGTTCTTACCTACGCATCAAAACCACAACAATTTTTCGTCAAGTGTGTTGTTTTAACCTTCAACAAGGACCGGCCGTAGCCACACTCGATTCAACTAAAGTTGGAGAAACATACACCCGCCAGCCACCTATGCGCAGAAGCACGTCGATAGAACCAGTCTCATGAACGCGGTCATGTAATGTCAGTCCGAGCCACTTCATCCAACAATGCCGCCGAATCAAAGTATGACATGCTGGTAAGCAGTATGACTATTATCGCCCACAACTCTTTGTGTTCTACTCGTGCATATAACATCTACGCATAGACCTGGCTCTAATATCATTGTTGGGGAACGTAGTAATTTCAAAAAAAAAATCCTACGAACACGCAAGATCTATCTAGGTGATGCATAGCAACAAGGGGAGAGTGTGTCCACGTACCCTCGTAGACCGAAAGCGGAAGCGTTAAGTAACGCGGTTGATTTAGTCAAACGTCTTCGCGATCCAACCGATCAAGTACCGAATGCACGGCACCTCCGTGATCTGCACACCTTCAGCTCCGTGACGTCCCTCGAACTCTAGATCCAGCTGAGGGTGAGGGAGAGTTCCGTCAGCATGACGGCGTGGTGATGGTGATGATGAAGTTACCGGCGCAGGGCTTCGCCTAAGCACTACGACAATATATATGACTGAGGAGAAAAACTATGGAGGGGGGCATCGCACATGGCTAAAAGATCAACTTGTGTGTCTATGGGGTGCCCCCTCCCCCGCATATAAAGGAGGAGAGGGGAGGCCGACCGGCCCTCGTTGGCGCGCCCCCAAGAGGGGAATCCTACTAGAACTCCAAGTCCTAGTAGGTTTCCACCAAAAGGGAGAGAGTGGGAAGGAAGGAGAGGGAGAGGGAGAAGGAAAGGGGGCGCCCCCCTTCCTAGTCCAATTCGAACTCAAGGGGGAGGGGGCGCGCAGCCTGCCCTGGCTGCCCCTCTCTCTCTCCACTAAATCCCAATAAGGCCCATTACTTCTCTCGGTGAATTCTCGTAACTCCCCGGTACTCCGAAAAATACCCGAATCACTCAGAACCTTTTTGATGTGCGAATATAACCTTCCGATATATCGATCTTTACATCTTGACCATTTCGAGACTCCTCGTCACGTCCGTGATCTCATCCGAGACTTCGAACAAACTTCAGTCATCAAATCACATAACTCATAATACAAATCATCATCGAACGTTAAGCGTGCGGACCCTACGGGTTCGAGAACTATGTAGACATGACCGAGACACATCTCCTGTCAATAACCAATAGCGGAACCTGGATGCTCATATTCGCTCCTACATATTCTACGAAGATATTTATCGGTCAAACCGCATAACAACATACGTTGTTCCCTTTGTCATTGGTATGTTACTTGCCCGAGATTCTATCGTCGGTATCATCATACCTAGTTCAATCTCATTACCGGCAAGTCTCTTTACTCGTTCCATAATGCTTCATCCCGTAACTAACTCATTAGTCACATTGCTTGCAAGGCTTATAGTGATGAGCATTACCTAGAGGGCCCAGAGATACCTCTCCGAAACACGGAGTGACAAATCCTAATCTTGATCTATGCCAACCCAACAAACACCTTCGGAGACACCTCTAGAGCATCTTTATAATCAACCATTTATATTGTGACGTTTGATAGCACACAAAGTGTTCCTCTGATATTCGGGAGTTGCATAATCTCATAGTCTGAGGAACATGTATAAGTCAAGAAGAAAGTAGTAGCAATGAAACTGTAACGATCATAATGCTAAGCTAACGGATGGGTCTTGTCCATCACATCATTCTCCTAATGATGTTATCCCGTTCATCAAATTACAACACATGTCTATGCTTAGGAAACATAACCATCTTTGATTAAGGAGCTAGTCAAGTAGAGGCATACTAGGGACACTATGTTTTGTCTATTTATTCACACATGTACTTAGTTTCCAGTTAATACAATTCTAGCATGAATAATAAACATTTATCATGATATAAGGAAATAAATAATAACTTTATTATTGCCTCTAGGGCATATTTCCTTCAGAATTATGTCATTCTATCCGTGAATTATATTCTGCCATCATGTTTCCATCGACGGCATGTTTGTGATTTATGGCATGACAACCACTTTAATAGACATATCGTATAGTTATATCATGTCATCTTGTTTACATAGTCATCATATTTTGAAGTATGTCATTCTATCCTGTTTAGTTAGCCATCATACATGTGAAATTGTGTCATGCTATCCTGTTTAATCAGCCATCATATATGTGAAATTATGTCCTGCTATTCTGTTTGGTTAGACAACATAAATGTGAATTATTGCATGCCCTGTTTTCTTCCCTATTATCCATTGCACTGATAACCCACAAGTGTAGGGGGTCGCAACATCTTTCGAGGGTAGAGTATGCAGCCCAAATTTATTGATTCGACACAAGGGGAGCCAAAGAATATTCTTGAGTATTAGCCGTTGAGTTGTCAATTCAACCACACCTGGATAACTTAGTATCTGCAGCAAAGTATTTAGTAGCAAAGTAGTATGATAGTAATGGTAACGATAGCAAAAGTAATATTTTTGGGTTTTGTAGTGATTGTAACAATAGCAACGGAAAGTAAATAAGCGAAGCACAGTATATGAAAAACTCGTAGGCAATGGATCAGTGATAGATAATTATGTCGGATGCAATTCCTCATGTAATAGCTATAACATAGGGTGACACAGAACTAACTCCAATTCATCAATGTAATGTAGGCATGTATTCCGAATATAGTCATATGTGCTTATGGAAAAGAACTGCATGACATCTTTTGTCCTACCCTCCCGTGGCAGCGGGGTCCTAGTGGAAACTAAGGGATATTAAGGCCTCCTTTTAATAGAGAACCGGACCAAAGCATTAACACATAGTGAATACATGAACTCCTCAAACTACGGTCATCACCGAGAAGTATCCCGATTATTGTCACTTCGGGGTTGTCGGATCATAACACATAATAGGTGACTATAGACTTGCAAGATAGGATCAAGAACATACATATATTCATGAAAACATAATAGGTTCAGATCTGAAATCATGGCACTCGGGCCCTATGACAAGCATTAAGCATAGCAAAGTCATAGCAACATCAATCTCAGGACATAGTGGATACTAGGGATCAAACCCTAACAAAACTAACTTGATTACATGATAAATCTCATCCAACCCATCACCGTCCAGCAAGCCTACGATGGAATTACTCACGCACGGCAGTGAGCATCATGAAATTGGTGATGGAGGATGGTTGATGATGACGATGGCGACGAATCCCCCTCTCCGGAGCCCCGAACGGACTCCAGATCAGCCCTCCCGAGATAGATTAGGGCTTGGCGGCAGCTCCGTATCATAAAACGCGATGAAACTTCCTCTCTGATTTTTTTCTCCGCAAAACGGAATATATGGAGTTGGAGTTGAGGTCGGCGGAGCTGCAGGGGGCCCACGAGACAGGGGGCGTGCCCCCCACCCTCGTGGACAGGGTGTGGGCCCCCTCGTCTTCATCTTTTGCCAGTATTTTTTATATTTTCTGAAACTTATCTCCAAGGATTTTTAGGTCATTCCGAGAACTTTTGTTTTCTACACATGAAACAACATCATGGTAATTCTGCTGAAAACAACATCAGTCCGGGTTAGTTTCATTCAAATCATACAAGTTAGAGTCCAAAACAAGGGCAAAAGTGTTTGGAAAAGTAGATGCGTTGGAGACGTATCATGCACCTGTCTATCTTACAATGTTTGTACGTTCAATTAATTTTCTTGTTTATTAGCCATTTTAATTGGAGGGGGTGATGGCAGTATCTGTGGGAGTAAAAACATGGTCTTTAGAAAAGATCGTGCTACCTGTCAATGCAGATAGAACCACGGTTGTACTTGCCCAAGAACTAGCCCCACCATACATAACCCAGACTCACGCAGATTGTACCCGTACCCAGTTGGGCAGAGAACCAGCTACACCCCTTCTAACCCCCAACCCCAGCAGATAGTAACCCAGTTCCAGTTGACACAGCACTGTCTCCACCACTGAGCACCCAAACACGAGCAGTTAGTAAGGAAAATGCAGTGCCCAAAGCACGAGGACCACCACTTCGAACCCCAAGTCAACGCTTAAAGCAGAAGAAGAATTGTTCTCAGGTCAGGTTCCGTAGCTATGGTTCATACTACTTTGCTCTTGCATCACTGTATTTACTCATACCGACTAATTTAACATTTGAAGAATGCAATTAAAACTCCAATGGCGCAACAAGTATGTTTTAAACCTGTTTCTTTAACGTGTTTGCTGTTGTAACTTGCTCCATGTTGATTTCAGTTTCAATTGAATAAACAGTTATGTTCTCATGCCATGCACATTACAAGTGTTGTTATTGTTGTTTAGTTTCGCACACTTATATTTTGTCTATGCTCCTTCGTCTTAAATAGATATGATTCAAATTGTATCTATCTTGATTTGGCAACATAAACTAGAATGATATAGACAATACAGTGACCATACTACATAGACATATGTTTGTTTCACGCTGTTATCCTGTCCACCTTACTACTGAACTGGTTTACCAAAATGAGTTTCATATACTACATGGTCAACCTGTGATGTGCTTGTTTGTTTCTCTTTTAGAACGTGGATAAAATATTGGAGAAGAGTACCCCGTTATGCAATGGTAAAGGAAGTAATGCATATCAGGTTCAAGATAGTAAGACATCCATGTTGGTCTCCAAGAAAGCTGATAAAAACTATATTGAAGACACTGAGACAACCCCAAAGTCTTGTCTTGATGTAGTGTTCGAGTTACTGGCTACTACTACTGGCACCAGCTCTTCGAACTCGATGCCTGAATCAGTTCGGCTTCTTGAGTCTCAACTTCAAGTTGAAAGACATCAATCAGATGTTATGTGACAGGAAGCCGAAGGACTGAGGAAGTCCCTGCAGAATTCAGATGCATACTTTCTAGTGCAATAGCAAGTGCTGGAGGATTTAAGCACCAAACAAGAGAAAGTTAATAAGCTTGCTAAGCATCTTGCCAGCATTATGGGTACCCAGGATATTGTTTCTTGAGCTCTTCTGAAGTGGTTTCAGTTCTGGACTTGTTTTGTTGCGGCATTTATTTGCACTGGTCGCCAACTTTGACAACCAGTGTATATGATATGCTGCTTTGTTCCCTATATTTGCACTGGTGGCGAACTTTGATGCCCAGTGGATGTAATATGTGTAATAGCCGTGATAGCCCAGCGTAAGTTGCTTGCTTATTTCTTTCCTTATTGTCTTTTTTATTTGTTTGCTTGTAGTCAGTGCAGTTCTTTTTCCGCGATTTGCTAGTGGCTGCAATAACCTATTTTTTAAAACTATGCCACAATCACCATGGGCTACATATTTACTTTAGTTACCATGGGCCTCCTACGGGTCATAGAAACAATGGGCCTTCTAAGTGCCATAGAAACAATGGGCCTTCTACGGGGCATAGAAATCATGGGCCTTCTACGGGTCGTAGACACAATGGGTGTTCTATAGGTCGTATCATCAATGGGCCTTCTACGGGTCGTATGATCGATTGGCCAAACATGGGCCAATAATAGACCGCATTATGGTCGTAAATGGGCTAGAGTTGGAATCGTCCGTTCATGGGTCGACCATAATCTGTCATCATTAATCAGTTGTATTTGATGACGCTATGGAAACGGCCCAACGTATTAATCGGCCATAACTGGGCCGACTGTAACCACGGGCTGAATTTGGCCCACAAGCAGAAAATGACAGTAACGGGCCATAAGTAAATAAATGCTAGAAATGAGCCCAAGAATAAATAGGCCCTGAGAAGGCCGAAAGATAACATGGGCTGGAAACGGCCAATGGAATAATGGGCGTTAATGGGTAAAGTGATACAGTGTTCATTACGGGCTAGTTTCACCATGGGTCATTAATGGGCCAAGAGTTACAAAGGGCCTCATATGGGCCGAAAGACATCATGGGCCATACATGGGCCTGAAGTTAAAACAGGCTGGAATCATATTGGACGGCCCAAATGACGCTACTGGGCCTAATTCAGATAGGTCGTAATGGGGCCTGGGTTTAGCGGGCTGTAAATGGGCTATATGCAAACAGGCCGTTAACAGGCTTTCCATGGGCCGGCCTGCCACCTTTTGACCAAGTCAAACGGGCCGGCCTTTTCACAAGAATGGGCATATGTTGGGTCGTGCCACGTGTCAACGTATCATAGGTGCCTTCGGTCCAATGAGGGGATGACATCTGTCCCAACAGTGAGCCGACACGTGTTTCCTCCAGCCAATGATGATTTTACACGTGGAAAATCCCCATTGGTCGGGGATGTTAACGGCTTATCGGATCCAAAACCAGACCCGATAGCTTAACGGCGATCCGTTATGGTGGATGCCACGTGTTAGTCACCCTTGACAAAAGCACTTCTATGACGCGTGATTTATCGTCATGGAAGTGGACACTTCCATGATGATAATTTTGGTAATGTCATGGAACACTTCTTCGACATCACATGTATGACTATCTGATTCTATCATAAAATCGTCATGGATGTACATGCATGACAGAAAACGTGACCTACTATGACAAACATGTATCATCACAGAGTGTATTTTTTTGTAGTGGTATTTGTTATTTGTGTGTAGGTGATGTTTACATAGTGTTGCTTGGTTCTCCTACTGGTTCGATAACCTTGGTCTCATCACTGAGGGAAATACCTATCATTGTTATGCTGCATCATCCCATCCTCTTTGGGGAAATACCGGCGTAGTCTAGCAGACATCAAAAGGAATTTCTGGCAACGTTGCCGGGGAGACATCATCAACATCTACCAGGTTCCTAATCACAAATCTCATCTCTTTGCAATTTACATTATTTGCCATTTGCCTCTTGTTTTACTCTACCCCACTTCACAAAATTTGCCGTTTTATTTGCCCTCTTTTTCGTTTGCCTTTTTCTCGTCAGATGTCTTGTTTGCTTGTGTTGCCATGTGCCTTCAATTTGCTTGCGTCTTCGCTTGCTAAAAATCTATTGATATGGATCCTCATCCACTTGTAATCCTTTTAAAAGATCCAACTATGTTGAACCAATTGCTAGTGAATTGAGAGCACTATATTATCTTTATGAAGTTTTGCTTGAAATTCATGAATCTGAAAATTGTAATGAAGTGCTAAAAGAAGGAATTTATGAAGTGATTCATGATAGCTCCTTAAATGAAAAGAATGATTGTAATGGTGTTACCATAAATTCTATTAATGTCAATTGTGCTAATAATATGCAAAACCCCAAGCTTGGAGATGCTAATTTTGATATGTCTACTACTTATTGCAATGATCATGATTGGGGTGATAATGCTTCTTATGATCTCGAAAATTTGTTCATTCTTCATGATGAATATGCTATTGATAATAATGTTTGCAATAGTATCGAAAGTGGGTTTGGAAGGGTGTCAACTTTCGCTAAAAATAATCCCACATATTTGGAGAGTGTTCAATCTTATGAAATTTTCATTAAAAGTGGGTTTGGAGAGGTCATGACTTTAGTTGATGATAATCCCACTATTTTGGAAGAGTGTCAACTTTGCATGCATGTGGATCATGAAGTGAAAATTTTATGTGATAGTTATATTGTTGAATTTGATTATGATCCTACATGTAATTATTATGAGGGAGGAAAATATGGTTGTAGAAATGTTCATGTTACTAAATTACCTCTCGTTATTTTGAGACCATCAATGTTTTATTCCTCTTCTTTGCATATGTTAGATGTTTCTTGTCTTGATAATTGTTTGCTTATAAAATTCCTATGCATAGGAAGTATGTTAGACTTAAATGTGTTTGTCATATGTTTCTTGATGCTCTCTTTGTGTTTCAATTCTTATCTTTTGTGTGAGCATCGTTGGAATCTTATGCCTAGCTAGGGGCGTAAAACGATAGCGCTTGTTGGGAGGCAACCCAATAAATAAAATTTATTTTTGTCTTATTCTTTCTGTTCTTGAGTGTTTTCCCAATTATGCCTCTGATTAGAAGTGTTTTGTGTTTTAAATTAGTGTTTGTGCCAAGCAAAGCCTTTGGGATGATTTGGGTGATAGTTGATTTGATCTTGTTGAAAAACAGAAACTTTTATGCTTAGAAAAATAATTTTAATAAATTACAGAAACGTGCTTTTGCTCTGTATTAAATTATAGAAACGTGCTTTTGCTCTGTATTTTTTACAGAAGATTGATATACAAATTTCCCACATTGTCCTAATTTTTCAGAATTTCTGGATTTACAGAAGTATTCGAAGTTCCCTGATTGCTACAGATTGTTCTATTTTTGACACATTCTTTTTTCTTTGCGTTATGTGCTTGTTTTGATGATTCTATGGTTTTCTTTGAAGAATTTTTGTCATAGAAAAGTTGGAAAACAGTAGGTATAATGCAAGAATAAAATATGAATGGGTTGCAACAGTACTTATAGTACCGATTTGCTTTCTTATACTAACGGATCTCACGAAGGTTTTGTTGAGTTTTGTGTGATTGAAGTTTCCAAGTTTTGGGTGATGTTACGATGGATGAAGGAATAAGGAGTAGGAAGAGCCTAAGCTTGGGGATGCTCCGAGTGGCATCCCCTCTTTCTTCAAACGACCATCGGTATTTTACTCGAAGCTATATTTTTATTCGTCACATACTATGAGTTTTGTTTGGAGCGTCTTGTATGATTTGAGTCTTTGTTTGTTTTGCTTTGTGTTCTAAGTCATGAATCCTTTCTGTACACACTCATTTGAGAGAGCCAAAATTATGCCATGACTTTTTAGAATTGCTCTCTATGCTTCACTTAATTTTTTTATGAGCTATGTAATTGCTCAAGTGCTTCACTTATATCTTTTTTGAGCACGGTGTGCTTTAGTAAATTTTCAAGAAATTCTCTCTTGCTTCACTTAAATTAATTTGGGAGAAGAAAAAATTATGCTCATGATCTTCACTTATATTTGTTTGAGCTTACCAAAAGCAACACATGAAAATTAGTTCCAAAGTGATAGATATCCAAGAAGGATATAATAAAAACTTTCATGAAGATCATTGGACAAAATAAACTTGATTCCTTGTAATAGTTTTGAGATATGATGATGTGATATGTGAGTCATGTCAATGAGTAATTATGCTTTAGTAAGAATATTGGTGTTAAGGTTTGTGATTCCCTATGCCAGCACAGAAGTCAATAGTCATGCAATGAAATTACATCCTACTTGTGGTGCATTATTCGGTGTTAATTATGCTCAATGCTCGCTTATGAGATTATTCGTTTCTTGGTTGGTCGCTTCTCAATCTTTTGCTAGCCTTCATTTTGCACTAAGTATGACCACTACTTGTGCATCCAAAATCCTTTAAATCAGTTGTGCCACATGAGTCCACTATACCTACCTATATGTGGTATTCTTTTGTCGTTCTAAGCAAATTTGTATGTGCCATCTCTAATTTTCAAAATAAATTTCTCTTTTGTGTGCTCGTACCGCTCGCGAGGCGGTGAGGGGTGGCCAATATTTTCCATGCTAGATATGTTATTCTCACGATGAGTGTTTATTCACTTGTCATTGCACGAGAGTAAGGCAAAGGTATTAGGGATGCCCAGTCCCGAAATGAAAAATGAATTTACTTTATGTTGTCAAATAATAAATTCCTTGGGAAGTGTTGGTATGGAGGGCAACCATGGATACGGCTAGCCATGGGAACTGAAAGTGTGGTTGAAAAAGGAATAAATTTTATTTTCTGTTTGGGAACCGTCTATGATATATCTAGCATGGAAAGAGTTGGGAGCTCTAAGTTGTTTTCGTTGGTGGGAAATGTATGCCTCTCAACATGTTTTTATCTCTCAATTTTTGTTTTGAGCTCTGGCACCTCTACAAATCCCTACTTCCCTCTGTGAAGGGCCTTTCTTTTACTTTATGCGATTTTTTATTTTATTTGAGTCTCCATGTTTTCTTATAAAGCACCAACTAGGGGGCACTATGATCGTACTTGAGCATTGGGTGTAGCTATTATGCGAGTGTGTCTCACAAATGGATAAATGATTGAGCATGATGGGCTAGGGATAACTTATTTTAGCATTGATATTTTGAAAGTCATGGTTTCTTGTTCATATGCTTGAATATTTAAGTCTCATGTCAAAACTAGACTATTTCTTTAAACCATATAAAAGTACAAATGTCCATGGTATAAAGAAAACAATATGAGATGACATGTTAGGCAGCATTCTACATCAAAAATTCTGTTTTTATCATTTACCTACTCGAGGACGAGCAGGAATTAAGCTTGGGGATGCTGATACGTCTCCAACGTATCTATAATTTTTTATTGTTCCATCTTGTTATATTATCATTCTTGGATGTTTTATAATCATTTTATAGTCATTTTATATCGTTTTTTTTTGTACTAACCTATTGACATAGTGCCAAGTGTCAGTTGTTGTTTTCTGCATGTTTTTTACATTGCAGGAAATCAATACCAAACGGAGTCCAAACACAGCGAAACTTTTTTTGGATTTTTTTTGGACCAGAAGACATCTAGTAGACCGGAGAAGCACCTGGGGGGTTCTCTGAGGGGAGCACAACCCACCAGGGCACGCCTGGGGGGCCAGATGCGCCCAGGTGGGTTGTGCCCACCTCAGATGCCCCCTGAACCGCCTCTTTGCTCAATAAATACCCCAATATTCCAGAAACCCTAAGGAATTCGATGAAAATCAATTCTAGCCGCCGTAGAGTCCAGAACCACCAGATCCAATCTAGACACCATCGCGAGGCGTTCATCATGCACATTGGTGCCTCTCCGATTATGCGTGAGTAGTTCTTTGTAGACCTACGAGTGTTTGTTGGGATCCGATGAACTTTGAGTTTATGATCAGATCTATCTTTTTATCCATGAAAGTTATTTGAGTCTTCTTTGATCTCTTATATGCATGATTGCTTATAGCCTATTTCTTCTCTGATATTTGGGTTTTGTTTGGCCAACTTGATCTATTTATCTTGCAATGGGAAGAGGTGCTTTGTGATGGGTTCGATCTTACGGTGCTTGATCCCAGTGACAGAAGGGGAATCGACGTGTATGTATCGTTACCATTTAGGATAAAACGATGGGGTCTATCTCTACATAAATAGATCTTGTCTACATCATGTCATCGTTCTTATTGCATTACTCCATTTCTCCATGAACTTAATACACTAGATGCATGCTGGATAGAGATCGATGTGTGGAGTAATAGTAGTAGATGCACGCAGGAGTCGATCTACTAATCTTGGACGTGATGCCTATATAATTGTCATTGCCTGGATATCGTCATTAGTGAAATCTATCAATTGCCCAACAGTTATTGTTTACCCACTATTTTCTATTTTTCTCGAGAGAAGCCACTACTGAAATCTATGGCCCCGGGTCTCTTCTTCATTATATTTGCCTTTGAGATCTATTTTCCTTTGCTTTTATTTTCAGATCTATTAAACCAAAAATACAAAAACACCTTGTTGCACTTTATTTTATTTGGCGTTCGATCTATCAATATTTACAACTTTCTCCCGTCAACTCGCCAATTTCTGGCGCCGTTACCCGAAAGGGATTGACAACCCCTTTAGCACGTCGGTAGAGGTGAAGGCAGTGGGGGGCGAGCGGGGGCCCGACCCCCCCCCCCATGGTCCCCCCCAACGGATTCATAGGGGACTAGTACTAATATTTTAGGCATAATTATCCAGCCATCAGGCCATTAGTGCATGGGATAAACTCATGTCAAGCCCAAAACGCAAGAAGGGCCAAGGCTACAGCTTCCATACCACGCATATATACGCTGGTACCCATTCAGCATCTGTCCATGAGTCCATCTCAATCGATCAACTATGAACGACACGCACACGACTAGCTTCCTAGAAACCTGGACTCTTTCATCCACGACGCGCCGCTAGCCGCTGGCGCTAGGGCTTCATTGACGAAGTCGCCGGGCGTCGCGCCGTCGTGTTTCGCCCGTCGTCGATTGCTGATTCGTGAAGCTGCCACCGACCGCGCATCAATCAAGTACAGGCAGCCACACGGAATCGCCACAAGCCCACGCCGAATTCCTAACTAATCATGTCCCGTGATCCGAGAAAGAGGTATTATCTACCGACTACAGGTTCATAGTATTGTAGTTGTCACTCGTCAGTTTGATTCAACAAATCAATTGATCAACTGTCAGTACTTACTACTTAGTGGTTAGTGACTTAGTATATTTTGGCACTTGTCACATCAATTCCAGATTACATATCTGCTTTGTACTTATATAAGAACTGCATAGCATAGGTCATGAGGAAGAGGAAGACACCACCCATAAGTAATTTTTTCAAGTCAATTGCTTCAAACTCTACAGTTGAAAATACAAATCCAACCGTGAAGGTCAATGTCACAAAGCAACCCACTGATCATAATGTCCCCAATCTCAGCTCAGTTGCTATGACACCCCCTGAGAAAAATATTGAGGCATCTGTAGAAGTAGAAGTTCTAGAACAACAAAGAATCAGAAGCACACCATTCAAGCGAGACCCTAGAAAGCGCAAACAGATTTGGGAACTCCCTTTTGATAAGCAAAATGAAGCACGCCAATTCTATATTTCTGAAGGCTGATACATGCCATACATGAGAGAGTATCCATATAATGATGATCCACCGAAACATCATCGGCGTTTCCAGTACAGTTGGTTCAAGGATTTTGAATGGCTCGAGTTTTCACTTTACACAAAGCACGCATATTGCTTCCATTGTTTCCTCTTCTCAAGAAAGCCGATTGGGAAGTGCGGCTCAGAAACATTTACTGTTTTGGGCTTTGATAGGTGGAAGAAGGTGAATAATGGGAAAGAGTGTGCTTTTTTAACTCATATGGGTAAAGATGTTGGTTCAGCCCATAACTTCTCAGTTCGTTGTTATGATAATTTTAAAAACGGCATGACTCATATTGATAAGCTGTATGGGAAAGCATCCGCGAAAACAATTTTAGATGCAAGGCTAAGGCTCAAAGTTACAATTGATTCCATCTAGTAAGCAATATTTTTCTTCCATCTTCTGTTACGATAATTAAAATATTGTATCTTGTAGTATCCTAACAAAACAATTATATGATATGATGCAGGTGGTGAACATTCCAGGCTTGTGCTTTTAGAGGGCATCATGAATCTCCGGGATCCATTAACCGGGGTAATTTCCTAGAACTGGTAAAACTTTTAGCTTCTTATAACAAGGAGGTGAAAGATGTTGCCTTGGAAAATGCACCTGGAAACGCAAAGTACACATCTCATCAGGTTCTAGAGGAAATTCTTGCTATACTTTCTTGAAAGGTAAAGAACAATTAGAGAAGAAATTGGTGATAGCAAATTTTGTATAATGGTTGACGAAGCTCGCAATGAACCCAAGAAAGAACAAATGGCGTTGGTCCTTCGGTTTCCTGACACTGAAGGGTTCATATAGGAGCGTTTTGTTGATGTCATTCATGTGAATGACACTCTTGCATTGACTCTCAAGGAGACAATTTGCACTGTTCTAGCAAGTAACAATTCAAATGTGGAAGATATCAGAGGTCAGGCCTATGACGGGGCCAGTAATATGCGAGGGGAGTGGAACGGATTGAAGGCTTTAATTCTGAAGGCGTGCCCTTATGCATATTACATTCATTGTATGGCGCATCAGCTTCAGTTAGCCCTTATTGTAGCATCACGAGAGGTGCATGAAGTGCATAATTTTTTTCAACATGCCAATTTTGTCATAAATGTTGTTAGTGCTTCACCTAAATGCAATGATGAGTTACTAGCAAATCAAGCCGCCGAAATTGCCCGTGAAATTGAACTGGGGGATCTTGATACGGGAAAAGGGGCAAACCAGATAGGTTCTTTACAGAGACCAGCAAACACTAGATGGAGTTCACACTTCAAGTCAATTTGGAGCTTGAGGAAGATGTTTGGTGCCACAATTATAGTCCTATGAAGTATAGAGAATGATCGTTCGGTGACACAATATTTCCATGGAGATGCTGGAGGCGCCCTAAGAAAAATTGTTTCTTTTGATTTTGTGTTCATTTTGCACCTCATGGAGAGGATTATGAAAATCACAGATGTCTTGTGCCAAACACTCCAGAAGAAATCTATGGACATTTTGAATGCATTAGATACACTCTCTAACACTAAGGTGCTCCTCGTTGAACTAAGAGAGGAAGGATGGGAACCTCTCATAGAGGAGGTTAAGACCTTTTGTGTGAAGCATGAAGTTGAGATCCCCGATATGAGTCACAAGTATGTCCCTTTCCTCTACTGTATAATAGAATAATATTAATCACATATGCTTTACTCTAACACATATACTGTATTTGTAATTTACAGGTATGTTGATGTGACTAAGTCTCAGAATAAACATAATAACATCATGGTGCTTCACCACTACAAAGCAGATGTGTTCAATGTGGCGATAGATCAACAACTGGTTGAGCTAAATGACCGTTTTAGTGTTTAGACTACAGAGCTAATGACACTCTGTGCATCCTATGATCCAAGGCATGACTCATTTGACATATCAAAGATTTGCAGGCTTGTGGACAAATTCTATCCAGCGGATTTTTCTAGTCAAGAGCAGGCTCGCCTGGAGTCACAACTTCCACACTATCAGCTAGATGTTTGCAACCATCCAGAGCTGAATTCTTCGTCATCACTGGCTGATTTGACCATTGCATTGCATATAACAGGTAAAGCCTCTGTGTATCCAATGGTTGATAGATTATTGCGCTTGGTCATCACTCTCCCAGTGTCAACTGCAACTGCGGAGAGAGCTTTTTCAGCAATGAAGATTATCAAGACGTGTCTCCGAAGTAAAATGGGTAACGATTTTATTCGACCTTACATGGTTGTATACATTGGGAAGGAAATAGCTGCAAAGTTCAATGTTGACGAGATTATTGATTTGTTTGATCGACCGGCTGGGGGCGTAGATCTGCATTCAAACTAGTAGAAATGTAGTATTTTTATTGTAAAGCTTATACTGTTACATGTTTGATATCACTACAATATTCAAGACTTGAAATATTTTTGTGGTATGTCTCCTATGTGCTTCAATGTGTTCTTCGCCCCCCCCCCCCATGGTGAAATCCTGGCTCTGCCCCTGCACGTCGGGTTGCGAATATTTGTTATTTGTGTGCAGGTGATGTTTACGTAGTGTTGCTTGGTTCTCCTACTGGTTCGATAAACTTGGTCTCATCACTGAGGGAAATACCTACCGCCGATGTGTTGCATCATCCCTTCCTCTTTGGGGAAATACCGACGTAGTCTAGCAGACATCACTAAGCCCTACCCCGACGCCGCCGAGTCCTGCCCCGACGCCACTGAGCCTGCCCTGACACCACCACTCACTGCCCCGACGCCACCCCCAGTGAGCTCCAC
Organism: Triticum dicoccoides; assembly: GCF_002162155.2. Lineage (NCBI taxonomy): Eukaryota > Viridiplantae > Streptophyta > Magnoliopsida > Poales > Poaceae > Triticum > Triticum dicoccoides. The sequence goes on from NC_041385.1 coordinate 656,687,504, forward strand.
GCCCCCTTCCCCTGTGTTGTCGCCGCCCCTGCCCCGCGCTGCCGCGGCTGCCCTGCCCTGTGCCGCCGCCGCCTCTGCATTTTTTTCATAACATTTTCCTATATGTTCATATGTATATATGTATGGATGTTGATGTATATAGAAAATGTTCATATGTATAATATGTATGGATGGATGGATTGATGTGTGTATATGGAAAATGTTCATATGTTCATATGTTTGTAACAAAGTTAGAATTTTTTTATGTTCATGTGTATGGATGGATTAATGTATGTATATAGAAAATGTTCATATGTTCATATGTTTGTAACAAAGTTAGAATTTTTTTGTCCATGTAAAACACTTATATATGAAAATCTAGCAAAATAGCAGAAAATTAACTGTAACTCCGATGAAAATAATTTATATATGAAAATCGATCAAAAAAATATGACGAATACGAATATGCTCTACGTTCGTCCGGCACAAGCAGCTAGCATAGAGAACTTGGAACCGCCCCCCTCCGGTTCATCTGTCCGAAAATGCAGACTTTGGGAAAACATTCCCGCATGTTATCCCCCTTCACCTATATCGTGTAGTGCCGCGTTAGAACACCCCTAACTCTCTCGGGAATTCAACATATCCCCGATAACTTCGACATGAGGGGGGTCCGCAAGTATCTTCGACGACCATGAGAGAGGCGGTCCGCAAAGTATCCTCTCTCGAAAGATAGGACGGCTCATCATACATGAGGGGGGAGGAGTCCTCGATCGACGATCATCTAAAATTGACTGTTATAAAACTTGGGAACTTTGCATGATGTTTTCCACTTATCCACTGCTCATATATATGCATATGATTCCTTGTTGTGATTAAGTCTATGTTTGCCACTAATCCATCTCTCATGGTTGTATATTGCCATGTTATAATGTTTGCAGAAACTATGGACAGAGACTTAGAAAAAGAAGAGTTATTGGGGGATATAATCCGTGACGGAGGTGATGTCACCTTGTCGTTTCTCAACTTCACCAATGATCCAATGGAGGAGGAAGGAGATCATGACAGCTCCCGTGATCCAACAGAGGAAGGAGCCTTAACTGTAGCAAAGTCCGGCGAGGTGTGTGTGTGTGTGTGTGTGTGTGTGTGCTGGCTAGATGCATTAATTATTTTTTAATGTACATATATTGATGCTTCTTTCTTCTTTTATAGCCCTCTGGATCGAGCCAAACTTCAGTAAGGAGACGAGGCCCAAAGAAAAGGTTGGGCTAGGATGAAAGGTTCACGATCAAAGAAGTCTCTCGAGAAGGCCAGCCGATTGCTCCAGACCGGACCAAGAAGAAATGTATACGTCAGTGCGGAGTTATTGTTAGGGACAGCGTCCCGATCAGCATCCAAGAATGGAATAAGAAGAAGGACCCTGAAGTTTCTTATGTCCAGGATAGACAGAAAGATGATCTTTGGAACTCGCTGATGAAAAATTTCAGCCTACCGCCAGAGGAGGATCCGAATAAGCCAGTTATTCGCCCGAAGATCAAGGCGTTTTCTCTTAAGAAGATGGCAGAACTATTCAAGAACTGTAAGAAAGATTTGAAGAAAAAGTTTGTTGACAAAGACAAGACTCCAGAATTCACCGGTCAATATGAGAAGATAAAAGATCACTGGCCCACATTTGTGGCCTACAAGAAATCGGAGAAGGGTCAGCAAAGGTCACTGATAAATAAGGAAAATGCTGCAAAGAAGAAGTATCACCATGTTACGAGGTTAGGTGGCTACAGGAAAGCCCGGCCTACGTGGGACAAAGCTGCGCAAGACCTGCTTGCTAAAGGGGTCGAACCTGCAACATTGCACTGGCCAGATCGGGCAAGGACTTGGTTCTTCGGGGTTGGGGGAACTTTGAACCCAGAATCAGGGAAGTGTGTTTGGACGAAAGCTCAACTTGAAACACCCGTAAAAAAGCTTTAGGAAGCAATCCAGGAAGCGCTGGAAGGGAGGTTCGTTCTCAAGAGAGAGAAGGACAAGTTGTCCAAGGCCCTCGGGAATCCTAAACACCTTGGACGAACACGAGGCACATCAGGCTCCATTCCATGGGTGCATGGTTTCCCGACAGCGGTGGTTATAGAAGCCGTTATAGAAGCCGACAAAGAAAGAAGAAAGAGGAAGCAAGCGAAATGCAGAAGATCAATGAAAGATTAGCGAAACTAGAGGAACTTGAGAGCCAGCGAGTTACCGGCCAACCATCTCAGTGGCACGAAGATCCTTCATTTGACACTGCCCCCGAAGCTACCCCACCATCTCAGCGGAGAAGCAGTGTGGCTTCCACGGAGCTGGTTCAGCCTAATATCACGGCTCCTCGCTACCCGTGGATAGTATCACGGAGAATGAACATTGTGTGCTAATGGCGAAATGCCATAACCTGACCTTGAAGGTGGCGGCCGGCTTTGTCTTACCTCCTCGAGCTGAGGGAACTTTCCATTGCCGTTTGATTCCACATGGCTTTGCTATTGTCGTGGTGGATGAAATAGTTGAGGGATTTGAGGGGCTGGAGCTTGACTAACCTGTGGGTGAAGGGGAGAATCTTCCGGAAAATGCCTTAAGGAGTATCTGCCTATGGAGAAAGGAGAACATCAAGCTTCCAAACTGGACGCCGCCTCAGCACACTCAGTCGGATGAGGCCCCTCAGCAGACTCCTCAAAGTCCGGCTTAGCCGTCTCAGCTGCCTGAGTCGTCTCCGGTGCATGAGCTGTCTCCGTCGCCTCAACCATCTTCGGCAGAGGAGGCCCGTCAGTAGAGTCCTCTTCTGCCTCAGCTGTCTCCGGCACGTCAGTGGACTCTGCCTCCTCCGACGCGTCAGCAGACTCTACCTCCTCTGGCGCCTCAACGGACTGCGCCGCCTCAACAACGGCGGAAGAGAGCCGCCGCTGCCACCGCTATGGTGGCTAGCAGTACAAAAGGCAGGAAGAAATTCAGAGCTGGTCCATGCCTCAAGGCTCCTCAAAAGTTACCATATGAGAGGATTGATGCGGAAAACAAGGACATCGTGGATGCCAAAGTGTAGGCCCATTTTGAACGGAAACCTCCACCTCCAAAGCAAATAATAGATCATGTGAAAGCGAAGCGCTCTCTTGATGCCCTTAGGCAACCACCACCGCCTTCGCCGCAATCACACTATGACCGTTGTATTGAAAAGTCATGTGATGAAGTGCGGCGGTCAAGAAGTACTAGCAGTGCTGCAAGACAAAGCGTGAAGACAATTCCCCAGCTCGGCGAACAGGAGAAGCAATCGTGCCCCCAATCATTATCGCTAATCATCCGGGGCTAGCGCACGGTACCACTCTTGGTGATTACATGGGTGATGATGTACAGTTTGAAATTGCTAAGGTAGTAGCGCCCTTCAAATATGAGCATGGGAAGCCTCTCGCCAAACCTGATCAGCTCCCGCATCTACCAGCGATGATGCGAAAATTGCATAACTGGTACTTGGATACCTGCAGCAAGGATGGGACCGACAGTCTTTTGCTGGGAATTAAAGATGAGCACGACTTCATTGGAGTCGAGCTGATGTACGTTGAATTTGTGGAATTATTTCAGTTATTCAATCAAGACGTCATGGATAAAACTCTCGTGACTTGCTAATGTCTGTAAGTACTATTTCTGAAATTAAGTCTCTAGCTCAGCTCGTTCATTGCATGTATATATAATTATCCTCACTATATTATGTAGATTGAAGATCGTCGAATGCAAAAGAGGACGACAAATCTATGACATTGGGTTCACTAGCCCAAATACTGTAAATGAATGGGCGATACAAAAGAAGGCCAAAGATACTGAGGCTAACTTGCTAAAAAAGCGTTCCTTCGACATCAAAACAAAAGGGAAATAGTCCTTCCTTACAACTTCAAGTGAGTGTTACTGTCTTGTGCATGCATATTTGGTTTCACTTACTCGAGGTTAATTAAGTGTAATTGATGAGTTATGCTTGCGCAGGTTCCACTTTATTCTGCTACCCATTGATCTTGAAAAGGGACTAGTAATTGTGTTGGACTCGAGACGTAAAGAGGCTAAGGAGTGGTCGGACATGAGTGAAATGCTAAGTTCAATCATTATCGCACCATATCAGCAATTCGAACGTAAAGGGCCTCTGGAACCGGGATTGATGACCCGTTTTCTACTAGTGCTAGTCTTCTACACTAAGTGTAAGGGCATACTTCTTCCTTAATAGTTTTGGTGATTAATGACAATGCATTTGCGGACTAGTCGTGTGCATTGAGCATTTCAAATATTCATCTATATGGCACGAGACGATTTCTACCCCTCGGTGTTTAAAGTGAAGACGGTATAGTTCTCTTTCGTTTCAGTTTTGGTGTACTTGAGTCGTAGGAGATACTGTACTATCAAGAGGGGGGCCGTATCGGAAAGGTTAGGGTGGAATCAACACGTACACGTCCCCTTTACACCCCTATTCTTTCCCGCAACATTGAAGGATCCTCGGTTATCTTGGAAGTGGGCAAGATTGAGAACACGCGGTAGTACCGCGGTTCCGAGAGGCAGTACCGCCTCCCGTGTCGTGCTAGTGCTGCCTCGATTCGAGAGCGCCGCCTCTCGTGTCTGGTTGGGCGACAGTAGGGGTGGTAGTACCACCCTACCACCGCTTCTAGTGCCGCTCAGGGGCTCTCTCTCCTGCCCCTTCTCTTCTCTCTGTGTGTGCGTAGCCCCAATGGTACTACCATTGGGGTAAGCGGTAGCACCACTGCCTCAAGCGGTAGTACCGCTCTAGTGAGCAGCAGTACCGCTCTCTGTGGGCTGATTTGTGGGATAACAGTTGGATTTGATTCCCCACTATGTAAGGTCTTCTTCTCCAAGAAGACTCACCTCTTCCATTCCCAAACTCCCCTGTTGCTCCAAAACTCTTTTTCGCCCGATCTCTCTCCCTAGCCAATCAAACTTGTTGATTTTTAGGGATTGGTTGAGAAGGTCCCGATATACACTTCCACCAAGAGAAATTTGATTTCCCCCACTAATCCCTTGCGGATCTTGTTACTTTGGGGTGTTTGAGCACCCTAGACGGTTGGGGTCACCCCGGAGCTACATTCCATTGTGGTGAAGCTCCGTGGTGTTGTTGGGAGCCTCCAAGCTTGTTGTGGAGATTGCCCCAACCTTGTTTGTAAAGGTCCGGTCGCCGCCTTCAAGGGCACCACTAGTGGAATCACGGCATCTTGCATTGTGCGAGGGCGTGAGGAGAATACGGTGGCCCTAGTGGCTTCTTGGGGAGCATTGTGCCTCCACACAGCTCCAACCGAGAAGTACTTCCCCTCAAAGAGAAAGAACTTCAGTGACACATTCTCGTCTTCACCGGCTCAACTTGTGGTTATTTCTACCTTTACTTTGTGCTAGCTTTTGTTGTATTGTTTTCCTTACTTGCTTGTGTTGCTTGTTGCGCTAGCAGCATGTAGGTTTTTCACCTAATTGCATATCTACACAACCTATTTGTTGCTATTATTAATTTGTTTAAGAAAGCCTAAAAATTGGTAGTTGCCTATTCACCCCCCCCCCTAGTTAACCATATCGATCCTTTCACTAAGGCTTCTTCTGCTGATAGACTACCCTGCAAGTTTTTTTACAGAGAGCATATATAGAATTACCAGTTCAGAAGGAATTTCAGACATGGAACAAGCAACACAAAGTTACCTTCTTCCCAGGAACACGAGCAGCACAAGGAGCAGAGGAGCAGCAAGTCCACAGGATCTCTGTGCAGCAAATTTGACAATTTTGACCTCAGGACGAAATCAATTCACAGAGTGAACTGCCCGTGAAACTATTTCACGTCCCTGACCTTTTTGTGTAGCGCCCACCACGAAGGCGCCACACCCTACTATGCAGCGCCTACCTCTGGGGCGTTGCACATCTGTCCACCGTGGCAGCCCCTGGGCCCGCACCCAGCAGTGCAGCGCCTAAGAGCTAGGGGCCACACATTTAAAGTGCAGCGCCTGGCGCTCGGGCGCTGCACTGTGACTTATCCAACCACTCGGCTGGCCCCCCTTCCCCCTCCCCCACTCCCCTCACCCCACACACCCAAGCTTTGCCCCCTCTCCCACTCTCTCCCCCTCTCAAATCCTTTCCCAAATCATGCAAATTTGGCGAATTTGTCCGTGGATTTCGAAGTCAAACCCTCCCTCAAGGTAATCTTCTCCGATCCCCTTGTTTTGATCCAAGTAATGTTAGCATTTTGCTCATTTGTTGCTAGTTTGGGGAAACCCTAGTTTTGTTTGGATCTAGATATTTGCATGGAGATGTGAGATGTTTGTTTGCCAATTTCCTATGATTAGGCTTTGTTAGTATGTTAGGGTTATTCTTATGGGTTTTCTTATGTTGATGCTAGGGTTAGGTTTAGGGCTAGGTTTATGGTTAGGGTTAGGGTTAGGGTTGTTGTTTGATATATATTTTAGGGTTTGTATTCCTTGTTAATCCTTGGATTAGTACTCATGGAAGCAATGTTACGTTGTGTTGTTTGAATGCTTATAGGGATGGGAACATGTGTGTTTGTTCATCATGGGGACAAAGACGCCTTCTTGAAAGGCAATATTGAACTGGACCCGGATGAGATTGACATGGTGTTTGATAGTAGTCCTAGCTATGTGGAGTTGTTGCAACAAGTGAGGAAATATTTGAATTGGCTGGACCCTAGTGATATCGTTGAGTTGGAGGGAAGGCATAATGTAGGTTTTGGAATGCACATCCGTTGGAAGACAATGCGTGTCAACTCGGAGCAACGTTGGGTTGCATACAAGGAAACGGTGGCCGAACCACTAGACAAGGCTCTTGAGTTATTTTTAACGAAGAAGGTTGATTCAAGGTTGCATTTGGACTTGAACCGGAACCCCTCCCCTTTGGTTGCTAGTAGCCCCCCACCCTTGAAGCGAGATGAAATTGTTGAACCTCTTTTGACCCAAGAAGTGAGGCCAACATTGAGCCCGTTTACAAGCAATCAAGCTGAAGCTTTGCAAGAGGAGAATGGTGAGTATGTGGACGATGACAATGAAGTTGATCTCCATGACAACAATGTGGGTGATCTCGACAAATATCATTTGCAAGAGACAATGGACCATTCCATCCCTTTTCCCGTGCATATGCATCGGACTCGGATGACGATGGTCCCGACGAACAAGTTGATGCGGAGAGGGTTCACGGTGAAGGAGGCCGAAGCTTTCGAGAAGGTATTCGGTCGGGATCGTCAGACTACATTGTTCAAGGATGTTAGTCTCGCGGATAAAGCCGTGGTAGATGGTGGCCAATGTATATTTGTTGGGGTTAGGCCAAGCTCTCACCATGATTTGGGAGATGACAAGAACCGGATTGCAAAAGGGTCTAAGTTTGAAACCTTCTTGGAATTGAAGATGTGGCTCGACAACTACTCGGTTACGCATTATCGTCCACACAAGGTGGTGCACTCGGATGTCAATGTGCGCTACACGGTTGCATGTGGATGTGAAGATGAAATATGTCCGTGGATTGTGCATGCAAGACCATGGAAAGGAGGTCCCACTTGGCACGTAGTGAGTTGTGTGCCAACTCACATGTGCCGAAGCAAAAGGGTGGATGGCAAGATTGTGTCACAAGACCACAGACAACACACGTTCGAGTTCATCGCTTACAGGCTCTCCAACTCAATATCCACACTTCCAACAATGAGCGTCCAACATGTCATTGACCTTGTGAAAGCCATCTTTCATTACAAGGTGAAGTACGGCAAGGCATGGAAGGCGAAGCAAGCCGCATTTAAGATGTTGTATGGTACTTGGGAGGAAGCATACAACCGAATCCCTAGGTTGTTTTTAGCCATGGTCGCGACAAACCCGGGCATGGTTCATGTGGTCGAGCCTCATGGGCACCAAACAACGGTTCGTGAAGGAAGGAAAGTCTGAGTATTTAGTCGTGCATTTTGGGCATTCGAGCAATGCGTGAGGGCTTTCGAACACTGTAGGCCGGTCATCGCCATTAATGGCACGTTCTTGACCGGACAATACAAGGGCACCTTGTTGTTGCAATAGCAAGTGATGCCAATAACCGGGTGTTGCCATTGGCATTTGCTTTGGTTGAGGTGGAGAACAATGACAACTAGGAGTGGTTTTTGCATCTTTTGAGGACGAAGGTGTTACCCGCTCAAAGGGAAATTTGTGTCATATCGGATCGGCATCCAGGAATTCTTAACGCGGTGGACATTGACATTCCCGGGCATGCTCCGTTGCACCATCGATGGTGCATGAGGCACTTTTGTTCGAACTTCTATAGGGCATGTGGCCTTAAGGAGTTGTCCGATGATCTTCAAGATTGTTGTCTCGCTTTCTCTGACAAGCGGTTCGCCACTTTGTACCACAAATTGCTCGCACACAAAAAATAGATCCCGGGGGTCAAGACTTTCTCAATAGGCACATTCAATACCGGTGCTGAAGGGATCACTGAGTTCATCATTGGAGCTGAAGGGATCACTGAGTTGCCTTTCCTGACTAATGCGTTGTACTGGTGCTGGGCTAGCTCATCAAAAACAGTCGGATCTTGCAAGATCTCATCAGCATACGCCGGCTTGCATACCTCCACACGGGTACTTCCAAGAAACCATGTGAGATAGTTGTTGAACATGATCGGGCAATGCTCACGAAGCTGGGCTCGTTTTCCAGCCCTAGCTTGCTCCACACTAAGCGCGAACTGTATGACATACTCCCTGTGATGCGTGGCCCAATCCTTGATCTTCCGCTGCTTTTTCTATCCAACCTGCAAGTTAGAAACAGAATATTACCACCATTGAAACCGCCGAGAAGCCGCTAAGTGCTCAAGGTTAATTATATCTTACCCGCGGAAATGACTGGAAAAAACCAAACTGGCGGAACACCCGATGTGGCAGGTGAAGCTCAACCGCCCAGTTGCATATGAGTGGGCACCGCATATGCCAGAGATCCCTATCCCTAGTGCACATCGGATTCAGCCTGAACTCTATAGGGTTACCAAAACTCTCTCCTTTTCCATACGGCTCCCATTCCACCTGCAAAATGGGATAGAATGAAAAATTGATATCGAGTTATGATAGAAGCATGATAATCACTTATGCAATGTTGATTCACCTGCTCAGGCGTGATCACGTCCAGCTCGCTCTTGTACAACTTGTACATGACCGACGGATCATCTGTCGTCTCATTTAACACATCCCACTTGTGAGCCCAAGCGGGGAGCCGTAGTGGGTCGTTTTTGTCGTCCCAATCCTCGTACTTCATGGTCTTCGGTCGTCCAACTGGCAAACGCTCCCAGCTCCATATGGAAAGTGCGAGCATACAACCACCAATACCTCCAGATGGCCTACAACAGGCTTCGTCTAGCTGCACATAAAAGAGAACATGGTTGAATTAACAGCAAGATCGCATTGATAATGTAGCAATGAAGTGAAAAGGAAACAACTTCATACTTGTCGATACAAGTAAGCCAGTGTTGCCGAACCCCAACTCCATTTGCTATCGAAGACGGTCAACGCCTTCAGCCACATCCATGGAGCATTCTTGCATGTGCCATCAGCAAACATAGTCTTGAATATCACGTACCACATGTAGACACGAGCATATGTCTTCACCGTGTCCTCATTAGCATCCTCAGGGCAAGTACCAAAGTTCGATTAATCCACGTGAAAGGAGCACCGGTTGCGACTCTTTCCTTCTTCTTGTCTTCTACTTCTGGCTCCCGAGGCTCCGGAGGAACCGTACCGATAAGGGCATGCATCTGCGCGCCACCCATCAGAATCGGTGTTCATACATAAAGGGTTCCCATCGATAGGAAGACCGGTGATCATAGCCATATCCTGGAGCGTCACGGTCATCTCCCCGGTCCGAAGATGGAAAGTGTGTGTCTCCGGCCTCCAATGATCAATAAGCGCGATGAGTGTTGCAGCATTGTTGGGTGGCGTCAGCCGGCTGACCAACTGAATGAAAGGGAGAAGTCCTGTCTCCCTTACATACGGTGTGTACCGCTCATCATAGCGCATCCACCCAAGGGTGACCCCGTGAGACCGAAGCTTCAAAGGTACAAGCTCCTACAAACAAACAAACAAATCATTATATATGGGGCATTTGTGTTTGAAATAAACATGAAATTCATAACACCGACAACTTTCATTGTTACCCGTTGCTCCACCGACATAGCGTACGACCGGTGTTGTTTGTCCCAATGATCATCGAGAAGCCAAACCATCCTAACAATTTGAAAAAAAAACTTTCTTGTCAACACAATTATCTTTTAAATACAGATAAACTAAAGTACGGCTACTAGATGCAAAATTCAAAGCATATGTATCCAAAGCATTCTTGTCAAAACAAATATAAGTTCAACACACATAAACTAAACTAGGCCTACTTCATACAAATAAACTTTTCCGTATAAATAACATGTCAACCTATGTATCCAACCATATTTTTTCAAAAAAATAAATTAAACTAGGGTTCCCCAAATCAAACAAACATGAGTTCTAATACATGCAAGATTCTAATCTAATCAAATCAAACAAAGGTTCCCCAAATCTTCAAAATAGTATATTTTCTATGGATAGAAAGAAGGGGATCGGAGGAGAGTACCTTCTAGGATGGATTGGTGACGAAATCCACGGACCAAATCGTCAGATCTGAAGGATTTGGGAGAGGGGATTGAGAGGGGGAGTGGAGAGGGCCTCCGCCGCAGCTTCTTCTGTTCTTCTGTAACCGCTGCAATGGGGTGGGTGGGGAAGGAGAGGGCCGCCGCGGCTGGATCTAAGTCACAGTGCAGCGCCCGACGGCTAGGCGCTTCACATTACATGTGTGGCGCCTAGCTCCGAGGCGCTGCACTGCTGGGTGCGGGGCCCAGGGCTGCCACGGTGGACTGGCGTGCAACGCCCCCGTGCTAGGCATTGCACCGTAGGGTGTGGCGCCTGCGTGGTGGGCGCTACACAAAAAGGTCAGGGACGTGAAATAGTTTCACGGGCAGTTCATTCTGTGAATTGATTTTATCTCAAGGTCAAAATTGTCAAATTTGCCTCTCTGTGCGGCACCACATGGATCAGGGTAGAGGAACAGTAGCACGGTCACGGCCACGGACAGAGCAGCAGCAGAACGGGCAGAGCGGCAGCACCGGTGGAGAAGAGCAGCAGCAGCACGGGCAGAGGAGCAACAACAACAGAAGCAGGGGAAAAGCAGGAGGATGAACTCCACCGGCGGCAGGAGAGAAGCATCTGAATACCTTGTCTAAGTTGGAATATTTACTAAAACTAGGTGAGTGCCTGTGTGTTGCACCGGAAAACCTCATTTATGCATAGATATTGAGGTGATACTATCAAGAATCAACTCAACCAAAACTGCATGCAAATAGTTCTCCTTTTGTTACAGGATCATACAAACCCAATGCATGTATTTGTTTAAATAAAGATATATCATGGTATATAGTTTACTCTTACAATCAAAAGACATTTGAACTATCCATAAATGTTCCTTCATATCTAATTTCTAACAGTCAAAAAGTCTAATGCTTTCAAAAATATATGTACTAATTAATCAAGAAAAAATCATTCTTGAACCCCTACATGTTTGAGTCAAAAAAATGAAACCAGTATAATTATTGAATTCAGTGACCATGGAATATAATTTATTTCACCGCGTATCTGCATGAGAAGAATAGTAGTGATTACTGGTAAAGCATGAAACTGTACAAAATAGCTTAGCCAGAGAAAAACAATGATCATAAATTTATGCAAGATAATAATGGATGAGAACACAAAAGGGAAAAGGCTCAAGCTTCTATGTACCAAATGAGACAGAAAATCATATTCTTATCCCAAAGTTAAATTAACAACCGCGACATTTATCAAGAGATAAAAAAGTTAAAATAGAAAAAAAATCATTACATATACTTTGAAATGAGATGTTCAACATTACATTCGCAGCTTTCAGATTTTGCAGCATAAAATATACTGGACAATCAAATCATGCTGGCGGCTGGTATCTAGTTTCGGGAGTGCTCTGTACCATCATAAACTTCTTTAACAGAAGGGTCTTCTCCAAACTGTATTGAAAAAAGCCACCCCTTTGTTTGTACAAGAACAATTTATCCCGCGACTGTTTATAGTTATGGCTAAGTATTACGAAAAGGGTGTGCAGTATAACAATGAGGCATTTAACAAAGTTGTTTCATGCGGCTCAATGATGTGATGTTACCTATAGGGCCTCAGTCGTTTTCTCCCCGAAACAGGGTTGTGCCGCCACGGCTTACATGTCAGTCACTCGCTTGAACACCTCTTGTGCCATCCACCAGCATATGGTGCAGACATCAATGATCTGCACAACGAGTTAGAGCAACATTGAAATTCCTACGTAAAGATATGTAAGGAAGCAAATTGATCGACTATACTCCTGGACAGACATAAGTGAGGAAAACAAGAGTGTAAAAGATAAATGATACTCACGATAAAAACTTTCAAGAATTTTTCAGGAATTTCAAAAAAGCACTGTCGTACAGTAACTCCACACACGGTGTTCCTTCCCTCCTGGTGCATGCAATACATACGAGCTTGTAAGCAATAGAATGTTCAGAGCATTGTGTTCATATGCCAATGCCCTCATCTTGACGTCAGAACCTGCTCATGTAACATCTTAATTATGTATGCAGTATTTTTTCACTAATTACTAATTAAACACAATATCGACTTGGTTGTGCAAAGTAATTGATTTATTTCATTTAGGCTGATAAAATACATAAACCCCTGTTCTTGAGTTTTAGGGAAACTTCAAATCATGAAATTTATTGACAACTATACATTGATTGGTGACACTTAATTCTCAAAATCCCAATGCAGATCCTTGCCGGCAGATTAAATACCTCTCCCTAATTGTTACCACAGGCCGCACATTCGTAACAAAATCGAACTCCAACTCACCCGCTACCCACTCCCGCGGTCGTGGGGAGCACAAGCAATTCAGCAATGGAATCAAGCATAGCAACACCCAATATGCTCTCATGGTGCAGGATCCCAAGCCTCCATCGCCAAGCAGCCAGTGCTGCAATAGCGCCCGTGGATCAGAACGTGGGCGGGATCGAGACGGGAGGGGGTCTAGGAATTTAGGGGAGGGGAGGGGCTGGGTGGGGATCACGGGCGCTTACCCATATCTTGGAGTACGGGACGCCAGTCCATGCCACGGTAGCGGCGAGCTGCCGTCGTGGTGTTGCTTGGGCCGTCCTCCTTACACCACCAGCAACGACGCCGTATCTCGTCAGTCGCTGCCTCTCCTCCTGGGTGTGGGGCGGTGGGATCGAGACAGGTGGGGAGGAACCGATGCTCCTGGGGCAGAGCGGGGCCCGAGGCTTGCTGCCGATGCAGGTCAGCGAATAGGTTATGGCAGCGGCGGAGGAGACACCCTTGCCGCCACCAGACATGTCCTGCCTGAGCACAAACTTCCAGAACCTCCGCGGGCTCCCTGTGTCATGCCCGTATCGAACCGCTCGCTCGGCGAGCCGACCAGCACACCACGGCCGCAGGGTCCCTTCGCCGGTCGTCTCGCACACCGACCGCGCCTCTACCGGCCAGTACGACGGCTGCTCTCCTCTCTGCTCTCGTTCATTCTCTCTCCCAACATCTTCAACGACAGCACAAGAAAAGCCCCTCCTCTAGATCAGATCGAGCGAGGCAGTAGAAGATCGGGCAGGGCAGGTTTGAAAAGAATAAAAACAGGAAACTGAACGGGAGTCACGGGAGCAATTAGTTAAGCGAATCAGACGTGATCAACCTGATATGAGAGAAAACCGCTCGAGGATGGAAAGAAAATCGATGGAAGGGTGGCGGTCGTAGGAGAGGTTGGACGAAGCGGGGAATGTAAGAGGAAAAACGGAACACTACTTTTCTTTTAGATAGTATATTATATCTAAAAGAAACAAGAAGAAACAAGAAGTACCGGCCGGCGAAAAGAAACAAGAAGTAGTGGACGAGCCGAAGCGAGCAAGTAACGCCCAAATTCCGGTCACTCTTTCCTCTCTCTCCTTGGTCCTTCCATCGTTTTCCTTAGCCGGCGACTTGAGGAGTAACCAGGTTTTCCTCCCTCCCTCGGCGACTTGAGGATTGCCCAGGTTTG
>NC_041385.1:656701934-656718527 GCF_002162155.2 Triticum dicoccoides
TTTTTCTTCCTGGTCCCTTGATTCGTTTTGGTTGTGTCTTACACGGCTCGCATCTGAATACCGGTAGGTCCGCAGTAAATCGATTTGTTCCAAAATCGTATTGTCAGATAGGTACTCAGATCGACTGGTATTTTGGGAGCGGCGGCCATCAGAATAGTTTTGCACCCAATGGTAGTTGTTTGAGGTGGGCTTTTCCCAGCAATTACCATTGTATTCTTCATGGTCAGTAAAGAAAATGTACAGAGCGTTATTAAATTCTCCTGCTACCATGTTCTGATGTATTACGGGCATTTGACCCTGCGCAAAGTTCATGCTAAATGGATTGTATGTTAATCAAACTACCGGCAACAGATGTTGAGATGAACCAAATAGTTATGCGAAAATTTGATTATTTAGATCCTTCTGTGCTCATGTAAAAAAAGGCTCCTTTTTTGCTGGGCTTTCATGATAACATGATTACTTCATTGCAGATCTAGCAATTTTACTCCAGTGATGAAAACGAGTGCCCCCATGGTTTGTGGGCAGGGACCTAGGATTAATTGGCGTTCCGTAAAACCTTTTAAGACGACAAGATCCAAGGATCTTCAGCTTCATCATCTACCCACAGTAAGTTAAATTCTTGCATCTTCGTTAACGGGCAGTAGCACGTGTATATCTTTCTTTTTCAGTGAAGGGCGATAATACTTGTTCCTCACACATTAATTAAGGTAGAACTGAGACTTGAACACATACGATATCTTTTTGGTGGCTCAAACGCATTGAGGAGAACCGCTGATTTGTTTTTTTTATTCCTTCCACAGGATGTACTGCATGGTATACTATCGCGATTGACAATGAAAGAAGCCGTGCGAATGAGCATGCTATCTAGGAGGTGGAGCAGGCTTTGGAAATGCTACCCAAAGTTAGTGTTCACCAGAGCCACGATGCGTTGCAGTAACGCCACGACAGGCCCTGCAAAACCCTTGCGGACAAGGTTTATCAGGGGGATCAACAGCATCCAGCGACAACTCAAGTCATCTAACCTGAATAAGTTTGTGGTCAAGTTTGCGCTTCGCAAAAGGCACACACCTCACATTGATAGATGGATCAATTTCTGTGCCTCGTCGATGGCGAAGCATGTTGTTCTTGATTTATGTCCAGGGCCGAAGGGCAGTACCGACACAGATGACAAGTACAGTTTCCCGCTGCATCTTCTCGACACCTCGGGTGGTTCTTGCGTGAAGTCTCTTAGTCTGGGGTTCGTCTATTTACCACTGCCTCCTGATCACCGTGGATTTGCCAACCTTAAGAAGCTCTCCCTAGAAATAGTTCATGTCACAGGGGATCTCGGGTGCCTGCTCCCAAAATGCGCTGTTCTTGAGTGGCTAAGCCTCACCAGGTGTAGACTGGACGAGCTAAGCATAGGCAAGGAACTGAGCAGGCTCCATTGTTTGCAGGTCAAGTACTGTATGCTGCAGAAGCTGCATGTCCGAGCTCCAAACCTCACCATGTTTGCGTTCGCTGGTCGTGTGATACCTATATTGCTTGGTGAATCTGTGAAGATTTCGGAGGCGACGGTCGACTTGGTCACATCCTCGGACTGCTTCAATTACGTCTTCACTGATCTTGTCGATGCTCTTTCGCATGTTCCGTCCCTCTCCATAGGCTTCCGAATTGAAACCAAGGTTTGCTCGTTAAACACTGGAAGGTGCCTGCCTTCATGATCCAGCTTCATTTCTTTGTGCTTTATGAGCCAGTCATTGGCTCATTCTTGTTTCACTGCTGCCATGCTTGCCTTACAGGTGATAAATTTTGTGAAAAGTCGGACCATGCTCACAAATCTGAGACATCTGGTCCTGAAAATCGATATTGTTGGGCCGCCAGAAGTCACTGGTGGGATTCTTCGTTTGGCCTATCTGTTGGAGTTAGCCCCTGCTTTGGAAGAGTTCGTACTCCATGTAAGTGATCTCACATTACCATGGAAAATTCTAAAATGATCTTGGGTGCATTTGGTCAGAAAACAAATGGAAGGTTGGATTTTTTTTTTTTGGAAAAGATAATCCTAGATGTATAATATTGAGGAATTGTAGGTGTATGAGCAATGTTTTGTGCAAATAATTGGCAGGGGTATTTTTTGTCCTAGGTCGGCGAATAACTTTATATACATATTTGTGTTGCACGCCAATGTGCTGCAAACTTGATGAGTTTATATTATTTCACATTGGAGACGCATGGTGTTCATAATTTCTTAGTACTCCCTCCGTTCCTAAATATTTGTCTTTTTAGAGATTTCAACAAGTGACTACATACAGAGCAACATGAGTGAATCTACACTCTAAAATATGTCTATATACATCCGTATGTGTAGTTCATTTGAAACCTCTGAAAAGACAAATATTTAGAAACGGAGGGAGTAATAGATAGATGTGGCTGGTTAGTACTCCCTCCGTCCCATAATATAAGAGCGTTTTTTACATTAGTATAAGAGCGTTTTTGACACTACACTAGTGTCAAAAACGCTCTTATATTATGGGACGGAGGGATATATTATATTACGTCCATGCTCGAGCCTCAACAAGCTATCATATAGTGAGATTCTTTTGTCCAGATGACCTAGATTTACCATCAGATTTCTCAAAACTTTCATTGGAGACTGTCTATATTTGTCTAAAACGACATCCAGAAAAGGAACTATACACCTATGATTGTTTTCCTGAATTTTTTACACCTAAATGTGCTAGTATTGAATTGTCTGGAACTCTTGGCCTTCTGCTATATAAATTTCTCAAACTTGTCTCCCTTTTGCCATTTTCTTCTTGGCGTTTCTCATGAACCATATATGGGATGCCAAACACTTGATCAGTTTTGTTGGCTCTAAATATAATATTTTTCTGGTTAAGTATGTCTAACACACCAATACGATCAT
This sequence comes from Triticum dicoccoides, assembly GCF_002162155.2. Taxonomy (NCBI): domain Eukaryota; kingdom Viridiplantae; phylum Streptophyta; class Magnoliopsida; order Poales; family Poaceae; genus Triticum; species Triticum dicoccoides. The sequence continues at coordinate 656,704,840 of NC_041385.1, forward strand.
GCAGATGCATTGTTTTGACTCTGCAATTGATGGTGAACCAAGAGAAGATGCCTACCGGCCACATCCTCACCGTCATCTCAAGACTATCAAAATGACGGGGTTCTATGGTTTACTTGGTCAGGTTGAGCTAGCACTCTACCTCCTTCGGAATGCGACTTCTCTCGAGCGTATGATCATAGATCCGGTGGTGAGGAATAACTGGCCTATTCCACCCATGGGTGGAGCAAAGCAAAACATAGACCGGGGCACGTCGATTGCCCTCAATAAACTTTCGAGGCAAGAGTTCAGAAAAGTCCTTGACATTCTGTATTAAGAGGATATGAAACTATGTTGCAGGTGTATTTTAAATTATTTGATCAACGTAGGAAGAGATGGCAATAGATGTTTGTTTGAAGGAAGGAGCTCAGGAAAGGCCGTCCTGACCATCTGTCAGAGAAATAGGAAACTGAATCACGTGTATCTTTATTTATCTTGTGTTTGTTAGACTAGCTGGTAGGACGGATACTTGCCAATGCTAAGCCAGGTACAACGTCTGCATAATGTTATCATACAAGTAATAAGAGTATCTTCAATGCTGACCCGCAAATTTGCTTCGGCATCTGTCTGTGGACACTGATGCCAGAGGCCATCATTCAATGTTGACCGCATACATTTCAACAACTTTTTAAACTAACCGGATGAAATTCCTACAAACACGGCGGATTTCATATAAATTGGACGACATTCATGCAAACACGGTGAATTTTCATTATTTCAAACAATTAGAACAAACAAAAAAACGTTCCGACCCTAAACCTATCCTACGGTGGTCGTAGGCGTCCAAGCCATTGTTGTTCCCTTCCTGGGGCCGCCTCCTCCATTTGTCATCTTCATGAGCACCGGCGTAAGACCGATGAAGTGAAATTGCGGTCTCCGTCAAGGAAGACTTAGAACATGGGAGACGGACCGGCACACGTGGGACATAAGGCCTTGCCGCCTCCCATGGCTTACTCATCCTTGGAGGAGTCCACGCCTTGTCCGTCGCTAGTGGACGCGAGGTCTACAATGGAAATGGTGGCGCGAGCACTCTCGTTGTCGCACTGGGCCGCTCGAAAGTTCGTCGGCAACGCGTAGGAGGCGCAGCTGGCATTGTTCTCGTCCGCAACCGCCTGCAGATGCGCCTCTATGGCGGCCGCTTCCTGGCGGGTGGCCTCGTAGATCGCACGCTGCTCGCGACGAAATTAGAGTTCACCGCGGCCATGGCTGCCACGGCCTCCTCGCTCGTGCGCTCACCTTCGATTTAGCCCTCCGCCAGCCGGTGCTATTCTAGGAGAAACAGGTTGTACCGATGTTTTTCTTGCGCCTGCTGGAACGCCGACATAGACATCGGCGCAGGCTGCTCCTCCGCCATGGCGGCGTTGAAGTGCCCATGTGACTGCTCCATGGTAAATCCGGCATGCACAAATGCGGGCTCCAGTGCGGTGCCGTAGGACCCGTCTCCATGGTGGGGTCGTTCTCGTCGTTGGAGACTTCGGTGGAGCTAGCCAGCATGACATGAACTAATAATGTCCTCCAGGCCGATCCAAGATCTCTCAAATTTCCTTTGATTGTTTACATCTGAAAAGCAGGTGAACTTTGTACTAGTACAGGTTGGGACTGACTTGGCGGCCTTTGCTTGCCACGCAAAGAACGGCGGCAGCTGACCAGGCCTCTCGGCGCGCGCGGATCCAGACGCGAGACCAGGACATGGGGGCCCCGCCCCCGCAGGCTAACTGCTTACCCAGCAGCAGCAGCCACCACGGCCACACACACAACCGCGCCCGCCGCTCCCGAAAAACTGTTGAGTAAATAGACAATTTCTCGATTAAATTAATTCATGAGTAAATCACTAGCATGGCATTGACTAAGTTGATGACGTACTGACTCTGATCTAAACATGCACGTACTAAGCAAACAGTAGACAAATCTACACATACTGCTAGTACTGCTAATATGAAAATAATCAGGAGCGGGATAAACGAGTTATACCCTCCAGTAGGCCACGCAGAGGCCGCGGTTTTGGTGGCAGCAGCGGCGTCCTCGGCGACCTTCTTGTCGGCTTCAGCTTTCTCGGCGGCGGCACGGGCGGCGGCGGTGGACATGGTGATGATGAAGGCGACGCGGACGTAGAGGAAGTAGACGATCGGAAGCGAGCAGTCGCGTAATCGCTGCCCAAAAACCTATTCGCCCCTCACCCCGTACAGGAACCAGAAGGGCGTGGTTTCGGAGACCTGCTCTCCCATCGACCGTGTACGTGGCGGACGGGATGGAGTCACCGGCGGCAGCAGCAGCAAAGGAACGACGGTGGGCGTGCGCGTGAGCAGATGTGATCTGTTCGTGGCGGCTAGGGTTAGGAGACACCGCATACTTATAGGCGCAGCCGCGTGGAGAGACGTGGGCTCGACCCACGTCCGAGTCCGTGACAGTCCACGATCCGACGTCTCAGATCGTGGCCCAGCTGTCAGAAAACTCTTCGTTAGTGACTGGCAAAAATAAGCGCGTAGGTGTGAGCTCGGCTCGGCTCAATCCCGCAACCCGCGGCGCGGCGCGTCGTGGCGAGGCGGGCGGCGGAGGAGGAGTGCGCGAGGGCCTCTTCTCTTCTCAAGCTCCAATAGCATGTAGAAGAGAAACCCTTATAAACCACTCCAACTCTCCTTCCACTTCCGGGGTGGGACTAAACTTCCCACCACACCTAGTGCCATATAACCCACATGGGCCCTTAGAGATTTTTCAGAAATTGCAATATGGGCCTAGAGCCCATCTCAGATTTCAGCAATCCCCCACCAGATCTCGAGGGCCCATTGTGTCCTCTGTTCCAATTGCTGTTTCGATATACCAGTGTTTCAGTAAAGACCTGTTAAGGTTGAACTTCACCTAGAACAAGTGGCTACACTCCTTCACAACTGAACAATGGACTATGCCTTGAATTGTCAGTTTGGCGTAAAGAAGTTTCACTACATGTCTTACTAGTACTAGGCTGCCGAAGGCTGACCCCTCGGGTGGAGCATACAAGTCACACTCCTGGCCTATTCATGAGCTTACTAGAGATCACCCCAATCTCATAGACTGTGACCAGCAGTCGGGCTCATATAGGTGTGTTCCTCCAAAGATCGCTCTGTAGGATAGCATCTTGCTTTTATAAGCTTTGGAACACATTGAGACCGTAGTCATCCTACCATACAGTATCAAGAGTATTGCATCTCCAACGGAGTGGGTTAGTATAGTTACTCTCCTCAGTTCACCACTGACTTGTTTTCCCAGGTCCTAGTTCACGGGATCTCCGATCACATAGGTTGGGTTACCACCATGGCAACTCATGTGGGTCTCATACCCATCTCCCTCGATGCATTATCTATCACAACACGTGATAGCCCTTTTGTAAAGGGATCTGCCAGATTCTTAGCCGTATGGACATAGTCCAACGCTATCACTCCGGAGTTTCTTAATTTTCTGACAGCTTTTAATCTCATTCTTATGTGTTTGGTGGACTTCATGTTGTCCTTTGAACTCTTCACCTTGGTGATGACAGTCTGATTGTCACAGTTCATAAGGATAGCCGGAACCGGTTTATCAACCAATGGCAAGTCCATCAAAAGATCTCGAAGCCATCTCGCTTCAACACCAGATGTGTCTAATGCCGTTAATTCTGCTTCCATTGTCGATCTCGTTAAGATCGTTTGCTTGCAAGACTTCCAGGAAACAGTGCCACCTCCAAGAGTAAACATATACCCAGTTGTGGCCTTCATCTCATCAGCATCAGAGATCCAATTCGCATCACTATACCCTTCAAGTACCGACGGGTATCCGGTATAGTGAAGTCCATAGTTCATAGTACCTTTCAGATAGCGCATAACTCTCTCAACAGCATGCCAATGTACATCACCCGGTTTGGAAACAAACCGGCTCAGTTTGCTCACAGCAAACGCGATGTCAGGCCTCGTTGCGCTCGCTAGGTACATCAGTGAACCAATGATTTGAGAGTATATCAATTGATCTTTAGCCATGCCTTTGGACTTTCGAATCAATACGCTAGGATCATATGGTGTTTGAGATGGTGTGCAGTCCGAATATCCAAAACGACTCAACACCTTCTCAACGTAATGGGATTGCGGAAGTGTGATCCCACCCTCATTATCTCTCAGTAGCTTGATGTTCAAGATAACATCAGCCACACCAAGGTCTTTCATCTCAAAGTTCTGAGATAGAAACGATTTGACCTCCTCAATGACTTTGAGGTTTGTTCCGAATATCAGTATGTCATCAACATACAAGCACAGTATAACTCCTTCGCCCCCACCATGGCGATAGTATACACATTTGTCAGCCTCATTAACAATGAAACCAACAGATGTCAGAGTTGTATTAAACTTATCATGCCATTGCTTAGGTGCTTGTTTCAGGCCATATAAAGATTTTATCAACCTACACACCTTTCTTTCCTGACCATCTATCACAAAGCCATCAGGCTGTTGCATGTAGATTTCCTCCTTTAGCTCTCCATTTAGAAAAGCCGTCTTAACATCCATCTGATGGACGAGAAGACCATGTGAGGCCGCCAACGAGAGTAATACTCGAATGATGGTCAGTCTAGCCACAGGTGAATAAGTATCAAAGAAATCTTCCTCTTCTTGCTGGTCATAGCCCTTGGCCACAAGCCTAGCCTTGTACTTTTCAATCGTACCATCGGGCCTAAGCTTCTTTTTGAACACCCACTTACATCCCAGTGGTTTGCAACCATAGGGACGGTCAGTGATCTCCCATGTCCCGTTAGCCATGATGGAATCCATCTCGCTACGGACCGCATCCTTCCAGTAGTCAGCTTCTGGAGAGGCATACGCTTCTGAAATAGAAGTGGGAGTATCATCCACGAGGTACACGAAGAAATCATCACCAAAGGTCTTTGCAGTCCTTTGTCTCTTGCCCCTATCAAGGGTTTCCTCGTCATCCTCCTCGGGATTTTCATCATGTGTTTGTTCATAATATTCCATAGGGATGGCAGGTTCAGGAGTCTCCTCAGATTCCTGTCTAGAAGTGCTTTGCATATCTCTCATAGGAAAAATATCCTCAAAGAATGTAGCATCCTTAGACTCCATAATTGTACCGATCTTCTGGTCAGGTACCTCAGATTTCACTACTAGAAATCTATAGCCAACGCTGTTCTTAGCGTAGCCCAAATTAATGCAGTCCACGGTCTTATGTCCAAGCTTACGCTTTTTGGGGATCGGCACGTTGACTTTCGCCAAATAGCCCCAAGTGCGCAAGTACGAGAGTGTCGTCCTTCTCTTTGCCCATTTCTCATAGGGAGTGATCTCACTATCCTTTGTCGGAACTTTATTCAGGACATGACATGCCGTCAATATAGCCTCCCCCACCATGCCTTGGATAAACCCGATGTATCTAACATGGCGTTAACCAAATCAGTTAGAGTACGGTTTTTCTGCTCGACAACCCCGTTTGACTGGGGTGAATAGGGAGGCGTCCTCTCATGAATAATGCCGTGTTCCGCACAGAAGGAATCAAACTCACTCGAGAAGTACTCTCCACCACGATCTGACCGGACTCGTTTAATTTTCTTTTCAAGTTGATTTTCAACTTCTGCCTTATAGATTTTAAAGTAGTGTAGAGCCTCATCTTTAGTATTTAACAGATACACATAGCAATATCTAGTGGAATCATCTATCAATGTCATGAAGTATCTCTTTCCACCTTTAGTCAACACACCATTCATCTCGCAAAAATCAGAATGTATGAGTTCTAATGGTGACAGGTGTCTCTCCTCCGCGGCCTTATGAGGCTTGCGAGGTTGCTTAGCTTGCACACATGAAAGGCACTTAGAACCTTTGGCTAAAGTGAAACTCGGGATTAAATCCAACTTGGCTAGCCGCGTCATAACACCAAAACTAATGTGACAAAGACGTGAATGCCAAACTTCAGATTCATTAACATTTGAATGAATATGGTTCACGACTTTATTACAAAAATCTGCGAGGGAAAGGCGGAACATCCCTCCGCTCTCATAACCTTTTCCAACAAAGAGTCCATATTTTGCAACAACTAATTTATTAGACTCGAAAACCAACTTAAACCCTTCTCTACATAGAAGGGAGCCACTAACGAGGTTCTTCTTGATGGCGGGGACATGCTACACGTTCTTCAGCTGCACGATCCTTCCCGAAGTAAACTTCAGATCGACCGTGCCAACACCATGAACAGAAGCACTCGCGCCATTCCCCATCAATACGGACCCGTGACCTGTGACCTGGTAAGAAGTGAACAATGAAATGTCAGCACACACATGAACACCTGCACCTGTGTCCACCCCCCAATCGTTGGGTTGAAACACTGAAAAAACAGTAAATAAATTACCGTACCCAGATGCACCATTCTCATTGTTGCCCACAATCATGTTGACAGACTTGGAGTCCTGTCCTGACTTCTTGTACTTGTTTGGGCACTTGTTGGCCCAATGTTCAACCGAACCACAAGTAAAGCAGCCCTCGTCCTTCTTGTTCTTCTTGAAGGTCTTCTTACCCTTCTTCTTAAAGTCGGTATTGTGTTGGACACCGTTCTTTCCCTTGGGCTTGTGGGAGTTGAAGTTCTTCTGGTTCACCATGTTGGCAACAGAAGTCCCTTTGGCCCCTTTTCTGTGCGAGGCTTTTGCCCTCGAATTCTGCTCAACACTCAGATGGCCAATGACATCCTCCACAGAGAATTCACGCCTCTGATGTTTCAGAGTGGTGGCAAAGTTCCTCCAGGAATTAGGGAGCTTAGCGATTATGCAGCCCGCGACAAACTTGCCCGGTAACTCGCACTTGAGAAGCTCAAGTTCCTTAACAATGCATATTATCTCATGAGCTTGCTCCAATACAGGACGGTTTTCAACCATCTTGTAATCGTGGAACTGCTCTATAATATACATCTCGCTCCCTGCATCGGCGGCCCCGAATTTAGATTCGAGCGCCTCCCACAAGTCTTTGGTGACATGCACATGTAAATATGCGTCGACCAGTTTATCTCCGATCACGCTAAGAACTGCTCCGAGAAACACAACGGTAGCCTCCTTGAACGCCTTCTCCTGTTCAGGAGCAATCGTTCCCGTGGAGACACCGGTGACCCAGAACACGTTCATAGCCGTGAGCCATAACGTGGTCTTAGTCTGCCAACGCTTGAAGTATGTACCGGTAAACTTATCCGGTTTCAGTGCAGCGGCAAAGCCACTTGCCGCGAAATTCCTACACATAATAGGTTTTTGGATTGTTGAGTAAATAGGGAATTTCTCGATTAAATTAATCCATGAGTAAATCACTAGCATGGCATTGACTAAGTTGATGACGTACTGACTCTGATCTAAACATGCACGTACTAAGCAAACAGTAGACAAATCTACACATACTGCTAGTACTGCTAATATGAAAATAATCAGGAGCGGGATAAACGAGTTATACCCTCCAGTAGGCCACGCAGAGGCCGCGGCTTTGGTGGCAGCAGCGGCGTCCTCGGCGACCTTCTTGTCAGCTTCAGCTTTCTCGGCGGCGGCACGGTCGGCGTCGGTGGACATGGTGATGATGAAGGCGACGCGGACGTAGAGGAAGTAGACGATCGGAAGCGAGCAGTCGCGTAATCGCTGCCCAAAAACCTATTCGCCCCTCACCCCGTACAGGAACCAGAAGGGCGTGGTTTCGGAGACCTGCTCTCCCGTCGACCGTGTACGTGGCGGACGGGATGGAGTCACCGGCGACAGCAGCAGCAAAGGAACGACGGTGGGCGTGCGCGTGAGCAGATGTGATCTGTTCGTGGCGGCTAGGGTTAGGAGACACCGCATACTTATAGGCGCGTAGGTGTGAGCTCGGCTCGGCTCAATCCCGCAACCCGCGGCGCGGCGCGCCAAGGCGGGCGGCGGAGGAGGAGTGCGCGAGGGCCTCTTCTTTTCTCAAGCTCCAATAGCATGTAGAAGAGAAACCCTTATAAACCACTTCAACTCTCCTTCCACTTTCGGGGTGGGACTAAATTTCCCACCACACCTAGTGCCATATAACCCATATGGGCCCTTACAGATTTTTCAGAAATTGCAATATGGGCCTAGAGCCCATCTCAGATTTCAGCTGAAACAAGTACAGCCAGCGTTCACTGTGCTGCTCAGCTGCCGGCTCTCCGCTCCCGAGGAACGCGCCAGGCGCCGGCGCCACGATGGAAGCCGCGGCGGCCGCGGCGTGCCGAGGAGGCGTGGTGCTCGCACGGGCACGCCCTGGTCACCGGGCGCGGCGCCACGGCGTAGGCGCGGGAGCCGGACCCGCCGCCCGGCGGAGGTTCCTCGTCGTGGCGTCGCTCGGAGAAGCCCCCTCCGCGCCCTCGCGCAGCGCCGTGGCGGTCGCGCAGGAGGTAATTTGCTCTGAGATTCTGGTGCCAGTGCCTCACTGGCTCTGCTCTGCTCTGCTCCCGCGCAATCACGTCAGCTCTCCTCACATACGAAATCTGTCGGTTCGGCGCAGATCGCGCAGGCTGCCTATGAGGACGACGTCGCCTCCGTCAGAGTTGTACTGATGATGGCCTTCGGCCCAGCCTCGACCGCAGTCCTGCCGCCCCCCGACGGTGAGCTCCACTTTCACTCGTGCGTACGGGAACATGCCACAAAAATCTGGTGCGATTTATTTTTTTTGAGGAATCCGGCCAAGGTATTTTGACTGCTGCCTACCCTCGCCAGATCATGTGAATACGGTGAGCGTCACGTTCGTGCTGGAGAAGAAGTGCGCGTTCGGCCAGCGGTTCCTCGTCGTCGGCGACGACCCGGCGCTCGGCCTCTGGGACCCGGCCAAGGCGACCGCTCTGGACTGGTCGGAAGGCCACGTCTGGACGGCGACGACGGTAATCTCCCCTCCCAAGTCCCAACCAGTCACTCACATTCTTTCACTCTCACCATCGTTGGTCTGGGCTAGGATCTGCCAGCGAACAGGTTGGTCGAGTTCAAGTTCTTGCTGCAAGACCCCTCCGGCCATGTCCGCTGGCAGCACGGCGGCAACAGGGCTCTGCAGATAACCGAGGCCTCCAACGCGTTGGTCGTGTACGAAGACTGGGACGACGCCGGGTGCCAGGAAGTGTCGGAGGCGGCATTACATCTGCCGATCGGAGCGGAGGAGACCGACGTGCTGCTGGCAGATGATGGCCGGACCGACGACGATCAGGAGACCTACGAGGGCTTCATGCATGCCGAGGAGTCACCTGCGGCTGTAGGAGCTTCTCTGGACGCGGAAACGATGTGGGTACATGGAGCGAACCGGACACAGGTGAAATGGATTCCCCCACTCTCATTTCGTTGATATATGACCATAAGACTGCTTCATCCTAGCTGCAGTTTACCTTGCAGAAAGACGAGAAGATCCCGGAGGAGCTTCGCAGAAGAGCAAACATGGCAGCAGCACAAAACGGCAGCCTTGCTTCTGCGGGAATAAACGGCGACGACATCATCTTGTACAAGGAAGCTGCGAATACGCCGGCCAGGATGTTCGAAAATGACATGGTCTGGATGAGGAAAGCCCTCCAGGGGTTGCTCCGGAACCTTGGTTTCCACATCGGCACAACAAAAACATGAAAAATAAGCATCCTGTGTACGTACGGTACAGATCATATAATGTTTCTTACTCCTAGTTGAGAACCATTTTTCCTTTTCACGATGCATGCAACCCCGGAGGAATGAGATTGCCGGGAGCTGCAACGCAAACAGTCGCTGCACCTGCACACTGTTGCCGGTAGGAACTCCTCCGATGGAAGCTGTTAATATTGTTATCAGTGGTTTCGACTTCTTATCTATTACTCCCTCCCTCCATCCCTCCCAAAATTTAAGACTTTTTTGACACTAGTACTTATTTCAAACAAGGAGCAGACTCCGGTTGCTATTCCGTGATGAGTATAGCTAGAAGTTATACTGAATGCAAAATTGCGGCATATATATAAAACAGAACAAGGGCGATTTCGTAGGCGGACAATCATGGTCTAGCAACATGTACTCGTGTCTATCTGTGTAAGGGCGTGAACAATGGTTGGTAAAATAGTAATAGGTATTATCTTACATCCGTCACGTAATATATATGGCAGTGAAAAATGTTGTACAATGAATTATCTATGTCTTATTATTAATAACTATAACTAGATATGAATACCAATCACCTACGGTTTGATGGTTACGAGGGTGGTTGTACGCCGACTCATCAAGGATCTTGTCACATGTGTCTCGTAAAGACCAAATATTGTTTCAAATCTATGACAGTGACTTCATTAATCTCAAGACTTGTCAACTCAGTCTTGAAAATACTCATAGAGATAGAATGTGTCTTTTATAAGGATATTTGACGGTGACTTCATTAATCTCAAGACTTGTCAACTCAGTTGTTTTTTATAAGGATTAGTGTATGTGCGTGTATGCTAGCGTTTGTACTATGCTTCTAAAAGAAAATACTTCTAAATATAAGTTTTTGTAGAGATTTCACTATGAACCACGTACGGATGTATATAGATGCATTTTAAGTTTGGATTCATTCATTTTGCTCCGTATGTAGTCCACCTAATGAAATCCCTACAAAGATTTATATTTAGGAACGACAGCTTGCTTTGTACTGTTGAACAGTGTCTGAATGTCTAAAACGTCCTATAAAAATAAACAGATAAACAGATTACGTAACATTCATAAATCATTTCATTTTTTTCTCAAGCATCGATGCTTATTTGGAGAATAGATGCCTAATCAAGAGATAAGCACTAGTGCTTAAAAAACCAATTTATTTTTCTAAGCACCTTACATCATAAGGAGCTTCGATCCAAAACCAGCACAAGCACGACCGACAGAGAACATCATCACCGCTTATGAACATATAAACTTTGAAATCAGCACGAGCATTCCAGTTTCAATGCCCCTGAACAATTTACAAGCAACCGCATCCGTCAGGTAAACAGTTACTATTCACGACTAATCCTACATTCCTACCTGTTTACAGCCAACTACGCCAGCATCCTACCGAGATGACTACGGCTGCAGTTGTAGTTGCCCGGAGGCAAAATAGTCTACCAGAAGATTCTCCAGCGAAGGTGGTCACAAGAGCACCACGTCCCGCTCTCCGTAATGCCATTTCCAAAAGTTGCCTGTCCGAAGGCTAAAGGTGTGCTGATAGCCGAGGGATTGATTTCACATTCCGCTTTCTTTCAACTCATTTGGTTGGGGCCAGAGGGTGAAGAAATCAACTGCTGCATCTGCAACAAATATAGAAACAACAGAATTTGTAACACGACACTGTTATTTCAAAAACAATAGCATCTCAAAAAGGAAAACTGGTTCTAGCACTAAAACTAAGTACTAAACACTGAAACAAACGCTAGGTTAACTCAAGAAAGAAATGCTAGGTATCCAGAGCATGCTGTTGTACGAACAATAATTTACCTTATTGGTCTCAAATGCTTCTTAATCTGTGGGTCAGTGGTTGTTTTCAAGAACCTCAGCGCATCTTCTGCCGCCTGAAACAACATAATGTCCCAAAAAACAGGGGAAATTTTATGTTAAAAGATGAGAAAGTCATTGCACGTAACCTAGTATAGCGGAGCACAAGAAAATAAACTAGATGATGGCATATTGCTAGATGAGCCATCCGTTCGTGCAATATGCCATCATCTAAATGTACTAGCGAGTAATGACTGAACCATTTGTGGAGTGGGCCCCCAATAACTGTGCATACACTAAAATTCTAGGTAGATGGTTGCAAATATTTCAATCTACTCCCAACTTATACCAGGTTTTATGTCCAGCAACAGAATGTCATGTAGACATATATACATACAATGCACAACCTTTGAAATACTGCAGATGTCATATTGTGCCATATCAGTGCATTGTCTGATGCAAAAATACTTTAATATGGCAAGGGCACAAAAGCATAAAAAAGCCACGAACAAAAAGGGCAGACCACTAGGAAGTATGGTACCTGAAGCTTCGCGAAATCTTTGTTCACACCAATACCATTCCCAAGAATCTGTCCCGCTAGTTCAACCTTCAAAAGGTTAACAACAACTGCAATGTTAGTTGCATTAACAAGCTCACAGAAGGAACATTTACTATACATACAAATGCTGATTAGAGACTATCAAAATCAATTTGGTTTACTATAGAATCACTGGGAAGTATAATTTTCAAGGATTAAAATATTTATAGTTTGAAGACATAGCAATCAGGTGGAACCAACAAATAAGAAGCAGTACAAGCCAGGTTGAAAGAAAGTTGGAATCTGAAACCGGTTTGGTCCAACTTTGAAGACACCAGTTTGTTTCAGTGAGAAGGTCGTCGGCCTTCTGGCTTATACTGCAACCCTTTAGCAGACCCAGCGGATCATTTACCAATACTGGCAGCACCCACCAGCATACAGCCAAAGACAGGTACTGGGCACAGCCGCACAGATGAGAACTGGTCACAACTGTAACACTCAGGTACATTGCAGTATAAGCCAGAAGGCCGACAACTATTCTTGTAGAACTTTATAATAGCGAGAATATATTAAGCTATTAAAGTTAGTAACCTGGAAATGGTATTCTTCATTGGTTGCTGAGCCAGGATTCCGGACTTGATCTCGAAATACTACATGTTGATCCTCCAAGCACTAGAGGCAGTGAAAGCACATTAGAATTCAATGAGGCAAAGAATAAGAGTACATCACATTTAGAAGGTACAGTACATCAGAAATTGAAATATCAGGTGTAGCATCATGTCTTACAAGTTCTCTAATAAGACTTAATACAGAGGGCAACCTATCCACATTTGAATGATCCTTCTGTTCTGATTTACTTCCAGATGGTTCTTGCATGGCAGTATCACCATCTGAATCCAGATCGTCTTCCAGAAAGCCATTTCCATTCCTAGAAGACTTGCTTGTGTCTTTGTTAAGAACTCCAGCGATAGGAGCAACATATGACAAGTAATTGCCTACATGTCAGTCAGTTCAGAGAATTTAGGAGAAAACAAATTTCTAGTCAATGAACTAGAGCAAAGAAATATTCAGTGTATTGCACGATGGAACATTGAACTCGTCGTACTGGTTCGAGTAGGTTATCAAACTACAAAAATGTAAGTTTGCGTCACCAAAAACATTCAAGTGAATGATGAATCAATGAAGGTCATTTAATAATGCCAGCTTGGTTATAACAATGACCTGCAGTGCAACCGAGCCAAAAGACACACAGGACATTCCAACACAGAAATAACACTAAAATAATCTACATAGTGGAGGGGTCAGGCTGCAAATACCTCCCTCCCCACATGTCTGTCCATGGTTAAATTAAGAAGATACGTATCGCTTAGTAGACCCAAAGTCACCAACAGACACCACCAATTTTCCCACCCGAAGTGCAGGAACCTATGCAGTGAATATGAAACTGGTGATGGAAATCCAGGAACCCCCAGCCAAGTTGGGTGTTTTGCAACCACCTCCAACATTAATGCATCATAAGCAGGCCCAACCTTCCATATCAACCAGATGTGAGGTGAGAGCAACGTGTCTGGCTTTGTCATGTCCAGAGGTTCACCAGATGTGAGATGAGAGCGATGTGTCTGGCTTTGTCGTGTCCAAAAGGTAGGCATGATGGTGAGGCAAGGGACAGGGGAGTTCGTGCGTGCGGCACAGGGTTTGGAGATACAGCGG
>NC_041385.1:656718740-656726885 GCF_002162155.2 Triticum dicoccoides
ATAAAAGCATCAGAGTACCTCCGTGTGCCAGTGGCATTGCCATATCATCATCCTAACCGGGTTGGCCACTAATTGACCTTCAGATATTCACTTGAACGCCTTTTGTGGCCTAAGCATGCTAGTGGGAGTATGGTGACCTGGTTGGATCAATGTCAATGTGACAGGTCTGCTGACCTGCAGTGTGATTTACTCGCAAATTTTGTACACAAAATGCTCAAAAGTAAGCAGTCATTGTTGTTATGCAAAGCTGAAAAGGGACCTGTCTATGCTACTGGTGAGTAATAACCCAATCTGCCTTCATTCACCAGAAGAGTGAATGATGCTTGAGCAGCTCTCTAGCAGTTACTTACTATAAAATTAGTTTGGTGCCCATGCTGGTGGTGTTAAGATACAGAAAGTTATTTCCTTATGGTGGTATTAAGATATATAGAGTTCATTTTCCATGTCCCTACGCATTCATGTTAGCAAGACCAAGGTGGATGGCTCATTAGAAATAGCCAAATGTGGTAATTGGTTTATTAGTGAAGGATTGCTTGGAAATTCACTGAGCTGTGTGTGTGTCCACAACTACCATTTTTGGTGATCTTGAAATATGCAAGGGACATGCACCCATTTACCAGTATTGAGCACAAACAATGAAACTCATCACCAGCTTTTTATTATGTTGCATAGGAGTGCAATTTGTGCGCTTGGTTTGCACTCTGGAAGACAGGCTAATGTGCATGTGCACCAGATATCCTGAATGATGAATAAGTCAAGATCTCCCTATTTCCATAAAAGCAGTAGAGCAAAGGACATCATTTTAGTCATTTTATTTTCTCAGGTACACTCTCCAACAATAGAAGTTGAATGATTGCAAAGATAGCAATAGGGAAAATAAAATGATTGTTGTGCTGACGAGCTTGCGTAATTCAAGACGTAAAGAATATACACTCACTTTGCAAATTTTGGAGAGCTTTTTCAGCAGCTTGTACTTGAGCTTCATCCCTTGTTTTTCCAATGCCATTTCCAATTTTTTCATTACTAAATAGAACCTGGAGAAGCGCATGTACAATGAAGTTGAACGAATTAAGCATAAATTTGGCAACATTGATTATATAAGTCTTAAGACAGCTAATTGAGTTCCTGTCAAATTAAAAGCTAATTCAGAGCAGCTCCAAAATAAGGTGGAATCTTGGACAGATTAGGTTCATTCATTAGCATCTACTCCCTCCATGTATGTAGACTCCATCAAAATACATGGTTCATACTCCCTCCGTCCCAAAATTCTTGTCTTAGATTTGTCTACATACAGATGTATCTATTCACGTTTTAGTGTTAGATACATCCGTATCTAGATACATCAGAATTTTGGGACGGAGGGGGTATTATACAAAATTACAATTACCAGTAAGTACTTTTGAAAACAAATCTAATGATACCAATCTTGTGTCGTAAAGCCACATATTAACAAAGTAATTCTTAGGGGTTAGTGAAACCTAATATGCCCTACATACAGGAATGGAGGAAGCATTATTGAACATCTGGATGATCATCAGATCATCATGAACCAAACCACTAGAATAAAATTAAGGTTTGAGTATTAAGGTAATATAGTCCATTATCTCTTGAATGGATATTTGTCATGGTCTGGGCTCTTGAGTACAGATTCAAACCAGGTTGTTGGCGAAATAATTTGGTATTACTGTAATCAGTTACAAATGCGAAACACCAACCTCAACGGAAAATTGCGTAATTTTGCTGGTGCTTACAGTCGACCTAAACTCCACCTATATGAAGCAAGAGCAGGGAATTAATTCAGAAAGTCAAGAACAGGAAAGCCAAACATACACCAAAACATTAAGGAAACAGCAAACCTTCGAGTTGCATAGTCGTCCAATCTCTTGCAATACCGTGACAAACAAAGAAGGGACAATTGCCATTGAGCCCCCATTGGGTTGCACATTTGAACTGCCTAGAGTTCCCCGGATTGGCACTCGTGCATCATCTACACCAAAAGGTTGGCATAGATTCCATTTCAGAATGTATGCAGTGAAATTAAGGTACTAAATCCATTTCAGAATGTAGATTGTATTTTGACTATCCAAGTATGAGCTTTGACCATTAGTTTATTGACAATAGTTCTTAATGGTTGCAAAATCACAATCATAAGAAAATACCTTTGAAGATGAATCCTATAGTATCAATTTCTTGCAACATAGCCCACATATTATTTGATTAGTTAGTGGTCAAAGTTTGAATTTGGGTAGTCAAAATGCACCTTACATATTGAGTGATAACAGAACTACTTGAAATGCATAATGATTGGTACTCCCTCCGTAAAGAAATATAAGAGCGTTTAGATCACTCTTATATTTCTTTACAGGGGGAGTACGAAAGACAGATGAGCAGATTCCTTAATATGCTTAACAAGATGGCTCTGAACATGTACATGCACTCCTTTCTTTCTTTTTCATTCTTATAATAAAATGTTATTGTGGATTCCCATTCCTGGTTCCTAAAAACTAAATTACTAACTGAAGTCACAACTCCAAAATTTGAGTAAATATAAATATAAGACAATATTAGTACCGTAATCTTTCCTTGACAAGAAAATGTATATCCTCAAAATGAAAATACCAGACTAATACAAGACGAGGAAAGGCCAGAAGGAAAAAGTCCAAAGACAAGTGACCAAAATAAATACAGTATTAGAAGTACCTGGTGGACGGATTGATGACGATATCTGTTTTTGGTCCGCCTGGTATGCCTGAAATAACATTTCACCTTCATCCTTAAAAGTTCATTCCAAATTAAGAGCTTAATAAGGTTCATTAGTCCAGTTTGGACTAATGTTCTTAATAAATAAATAAATATGGTCCAAGCTCAAGCCAAAGTAGGGCTTACTTTATTTTTGAATGTCACAAAAGGTAGGTTTTATTGATAATTAAGCGAGCAGCATTGGAGCAATCATATGATGCCACAGAACAGTGCTTACCCATAGCAAATATGGCATCATTAGCCCATTTGCCATAAGTAAAAGAACACGAAAAGGTTTCCTATCAAACCAATTAAAGCAGAAACATCGCATCAAAGCTTACCCGCCCATTCAATCTCTTCTCTACTTCAGCTCCACTCATACCCTCAGGTATAGGGGCAGGATCTTTATTGCTTTGTGGAAAATTAGGGTCCTGGAAAAGAATTAGCAGACAACATAAAGCTTCAAACGACATAAATGCTGTACATATACGACATGAAAGTATCAAGAACATTACCTCGCAGACTAAGTAGTCACCGACATCTGGAGCATAGGGAAGATCCAGTAACTCATTTTCGTACAATAGTTCAAATACTTTCTTCAATAGATTTTCATCAAATTCCCTTTTTTATCAAATCAGAGATAATATTAAAGTTGTAAGTATGATATCATCAGAATGCATAGATTGTATCTCAATAACGATTTATACCAACCTGAAGAAACCACCACGAACATTGCAAGCAACATTTCTCGCAACACAGAGCACTGGAACAGCGTTTGCCATCTAAGATATGCAAGGAAATACACACATCATTCCAGCACAGCAATAATGTTCAACAGAGAACATGTAAGCAACAAAAGAAATACCTCGGCTTGTGGGGCATAGTATGGAGCATAGGCAGGGACGACATGAACTCGATGCTGATCTTTCTCATCCCAAACTTGCAGCCTATCATCAATCACCATGGCCATCTTTGGATGGCATCCTCCATCTCTAAAAACATGCTGCAGGGACTTCTTGGAACCTGTCAATGAGTAAGATAAGTGGCTAAGCAGGTGAAATTATAACAAACATGATCAAGAGCTGAACATGAGGCTATAGGAAGTAAATATTGTACCATTCCATCCACACAATGGTGGAAACTAGCAGTTTAACTGGAAACAAGAATACAGACAATGTAGCACTAACAAATCGAACTACTCAAGTATTACCTTATTTGAGTTCATAACTTATAACCGTACAAATCAAGCAGTAGCACAACTATATCGTTAACACAATCAACATTTTGGAAATCATTATGCAGAATTTCTTGGTACTTACAAAAATATAGATAAGGCATACATTCGGATTGGGCATTTTACAATGGCTAGATTGTGTTAACGATGATATTTATAGAACCGAACAATGCTGAGACAGTAGAGCACTGCACAATAGCTCGAAAAATTAAATTTCAAACTCTTGAAAACTCACCTGCTTTTACACATACTACACGATCTGAAAGATTATTCAAGCTGATCAAATTAGCTTCTGGATCAAGAAGTCTCCATATCTCAAGAGCATAATCTCTTTCAGCCATTGTACACACATAGACCTCAAATCTTTTGCGTCCCTTGGCAGTTAGGTAACTTCTCAAATCCTCCCAGGCAGGCCTTAGCTTCACAAAAACACTGGTATCGCGAATCTACGTGCAATATAACAATGAAACGGGTAAGAGGATTAGTAAAAGGAAAACAAAGTGCAAAACGCTGAGGCAACTAAAAGAATAAAATCTAATCAATGTCTTTATTCTGATGCATCAGAATATAAAAGTTTGTGGAGAAATTAATGTTGACCCCATACGTATTTCACTGCTAGATACATCCATTTGAGTGTCAATTAATATGGAATGGAGGGAGTATCATTTTCTCCAACCATGGCATAGGTTAAAATGTAAATATATTCTACCTCCATAGCCATCCCGTCCCACCCAAAGAAAATCAGCAGCAAAATTCAGTGATATAAGAGCAGCAGAACAGATACTACCAAGGTTAACCAAGTCGTACCTCTGGATTGATGCGGGTGAGAATAGCATTCCTCTCGGGCAACCTGATTACAGGCCGAACAAGACGCTCCTGGACACCAGGCATAGGCTGAACCTCCTCCTTCTGGGTGCCAACAATTCTGCCATTGTCTGTAACAGTATCTGTGTCAATGAACTCCTTGAGAAGCTCCCTGTCCTCAATATAGCGCTTGATTTCTGCAGACATCCCCGCTACCCTAACAGGGTCATCCTCAATGTCCATCCTACGGGAAAGCATCTCGATCCGGCTCTCAAAGGACCTCATCGTGTTGGCGACGATGAGGGTCTCATCAAGATCAAACACAATAGCAAGGCAGCGGAGGTTGAGCATCCCAACGGACGCTGCATAGAGCCCAACGCGCACAGAGCAGCACCAGAAGCACGGTATCTTCTCCACCTTGCTCGGCATTGCCACCAGGTGCAGCTCCTCGTCTCCGACCACCACAACCGCGCTCTACACAAGGAAAAGGACGACACAATTTTACAAACCCTCCCCCAAATCTACCTAACGAAATTTTGCACACTACATAATGCGGAGAATGCTTCAATCCCTAGTAAACAGGATGCGATTCAGTAATAATGGAGTAAATAACATTCCGCGGACAGTCGCTGATTTCGCTTCGATTTGAAATGGGCGTGACGGGCAGGCATACTCGTTGCTTGTACGGAAACGAAACGGCGGGGGGCGAGGCGAGGCAAACCTTGTACTCGTTGAAGCAAGTGATGTAGAGGCGGTGGAGGCTGGGGTGGGGAGGGAGCGGCCTGGCCTGGAGCTTGCAGCGCACGGAGAAGGGCGCGATGGTCTGCAGGATGGCGAGGGGCGGGCAGCGCTCGCTGGCCGGCGAGAGGTGGCTGATGCGGATCTCGTTGCTGGGGAAGGGCAGGGCGCCCTCGGGGCCGGGCTTGATCGAGAAGACGTCGACCTCGCCGAGGAACACGTCGCCGTGGAACATCCGCATGATGGCGGCCCTGCCGGGCGGGGCCGCCGCCGCGGAGGCGGAGACGCCGGGCACGGGCAGCAGCGGGGAGGGGCGGAGCATCTCCGTCGCGGCGCGGGGGGCGGGGAATCGGAGGGGCCGGGGAGCGGGTGGGGGAATGGAGGGAGGGAGAGTGTGAGAAGCCCACGCCCGCCGTGTGCGCGCCCCCGCTTCGCCTCGGCGGACGCGGGTTTTGGTGTTTTGGGGGAACGGGGGCGGAGGGGAACTGGGCGAGGGGTGCCTCTGGGTGCGCTTATATAGAAGTTTCGGGGGCCGGGGGGAGGAGGAGGGTTCCGCCCGCTCGGTCCGGCCGCCGGGTCTGGGTCTGGGTCTGGGTCTGGTTCCGGTCGCTCGGACCAGGTCGGGTCGCACGCCCTGCCGAGCCCGAGCCTGGGCAGGGACGTCACTGTGTGGGCTTTGCGGTGCCGCGTGGGAGCCACTGGGACTGCCTCGCTTTCTTCTGACTTATGCATGTGGGCCATGGCCGTGCCCGACGGGATTCTTTTCTGTTTCTTTTTCTCGTTATTTTATATCCGTTGATTTCGTAGCGGACAGAGGAATCATGCGGCGATGGATAACGGGGCCGAGCCTTTTGGACTGGCCGGAGATTGGGTAGAAAGGCTCAGTTATATGCGGATAATGACCAGTTGATATAGATTAAAAAATACACTGGCACAGTGGCAATCCCATATAAAAAACAAAATACAGTGGTAGTCCGTAATATTGGTGTGACTGCTCGTGCCGCAAGTCGAGGGCGAAACTGCACGGAAAGAACCATGGGCATGGGGCAACAAGCCAACAACGATTACGTAAGAGGAGGGAGAGGTGGTCTACTCCAGGCTGGGTCGCTTAGCTGATCAGTGACGAAATTCAGTGGAGCCAAACAATCAATTGTTTCATTTTTTCTGCGTGTGACTGGACCCGGAGAGTGGTCATTGATTGGTACTACTACCAAGATTATGAATAGCAGCCATGATTGAGGATGAATAGATTGGAAGTTTTTTCGCAAAAAAAAAGATTATGAATAGCAGCCGTGCAGTTCAGAAATGGCACCATCATGCATGTCGTTGAATGCTCGGGCCCACCGTGCCAGTGATACAGCCATACAGGCTCGTCATCGAGAAATGTGCGGAGCTCACAAGGTAGAAGGCATGGAATGCAAGGACGCACGCCAATTCAGTTCAGTTTCTACACGCCTTGGTGCTACACGGTACGAACTCATCAGAACTGATCAACTGAGGGTAAATAGATGAACTGCAAAAAATAAAAACAGAGCGAGAGGGGGAATATGAGCACAAGAACCGTTCCTGGGGTTACAAGTTACGAGGAGAGATGAAATTCCGAGTGTAACCGTTTCACCCGAGAATATTAGTGAGACTGACTAGAAAAGTACAAATTCGACACCCGAGAATAATAACATGAGCAACCGTTTCACTTTTCTAGTCATATTATTCTCGGGTGTATTGAACTGTTTTCGATTTGCTGCAAAATAGTATGTCTAACCATATTTTCAAATGATTATAAATAATAGCATGATTTTGGACTTCGTGTCACGACAACATAAAGTGCGTGCATGACCGTCGCACTTTTTTTTTAAACCGAGGCAAAAGATTTGCCTCATATATTAATCAAGCAGAGAAGAGGTTTTGTTACAATAGGCACCCTTACACGGCATGAGTGATTACTCGCGCAAAATAATGGCCCCTAATTTCTTTGCCCCGGCGGTGACCCAAAGCTTTGCCTCATTGGCAATGGAAGCTAGTAAAATAGGCGGTGGAGCACACTTATGCCGGAAGACCCGTGCATTCCTTTCGTTTCAGACGGTCCACGACACGAGCATAGTCATCGAGGCCATCGCCTTTCTGTCGGGTACTTCTGTGCCGGTCAAATTTTCCCACCAACTCTTGACTGAAGCCTCCAAATGCCATGAAGAGGTGTCCAAATGCGTAAGCTGAAATTTCTCAATGACCATCTTCCAAAGGCGGATGGTGTAACGACACTTCAAAAAAAGATGAGGACCGCTCTCTTGCTCCCTTTTGCAAAGAGGGCAAAGACCGTCGCACTTTGAGATTGCCCATAAGCATGTCGTAAATTATCTAAACAAAAAAACATCTAATATAATTTAGAATGATAAGACTTACAATTGACAAGGGTGTGATGGCGCATTCTCGTTGGCCACCGCTCTTGCGCGCCATGTGCCTTCATGGGCCCCGCACTTAGTCTTTCCTCATTCTCTTTGGAAGAATCTGGTTTTCTTCCCCTTCACACGCTGTCTGCTTCTTCCTCAACTCTTCTTCTTCTCACTCACCTCTCTTCTCGCATCCACGTTAAATGTGATATCGAGGTAAATAGGTGATGTTGCAAGGCTATG
>NC_041385.1:656727042-656727613 GCF_002162155.2 Triticum dicoccoides
CACACACAGACAGACAACCACCTCGGGGCCACCATTGTTACAACCCGGTACTCGTTAGTTCAGTTTCTAGGCACCTTGATAGTACAAGGTACAAACTCGCTATAACTGATCAACTGGGGGTAAATAGACGAGTTGCAACAAAAAAACAGAGCGAGAGGGGAATATGGGCACAAGAACCGAGGTTGTGGCTACAAGTTATGAGGAGAGGTGAAATTCTGCGTGTCAGGGAAAATTTGGAGCAGTGAGATTGACAATAAAAGAACAAATTTTACACCCGGGAACAATATGCTACTCACAACTCAGGCCATACTAAGTTATTTCTGTTTCGGTGCGGAATATGTATATCCATATTTTCCACCTACTTTTCCAATTAATTTTAGATAAGACATGAGTTTGGAGCGACTACATACCACATAGGAGATAACATAAAGTGCACACATGACCGGTTCGTTCGGAATTGCCCATAAATAAATATGTCGTAAATTCTCTAGACAAAAAACACCTATCAGAATTTAGAATAGTAAGACTTACGATTGCGCAACGGTTCAAAATAGCTAGATGCCCCCCCCCC
>NC_041385.1:656727826-656728097 GCF_002162155.2 Triticum dicoccoides
CCCCCCCCCCAACAAAAAAAGGTAAATGTTCGGAATTGTTGGGTGATGATGCACTCGTGTCGGCCACTGCTCTTGCGTGTCATGTGCCTCCATTGCCCCGCACCTACTCTTTCCTTATCATCTCCAAAAGAAACTGGTCCACATCTTTTTCTTTCCCCGTCGGGCGCTTGCTCGCTTCTTCCTCATCTCGTCTTCTTCTTCTCACTCGCCTCTCTTCTCACATCCACGTAATGCAACATCAAGGTGAACAAGTCACGTTGCAAGACTATGT
>NC_041385.1:656728331-656778285 GCF_002162155.2 Triticum dicoccoides
CAACCACCTTCGAGCCACCATTGTTGCAACCCCCTACCTGTTAGTTTAGTTTCTAGACGCCTTGATACTAAACGGCGTGAACTCACCGAAACTTGTCAACCGAGGATAAATAGATTAATTGCAAAAGGACAAGAGGGGAGAATAAGGGCAAAAGAACTGATGTTGAGACCATGAGTTTTGATAAAATGTGAATTTTCACATGTGTCGGGAAGAAAATTTAGAACTACAAGGCTGAGAAGAAAAGACCAAATATAACACATGAGAACAACATGCTACTCACAACTCAGGCCGTACCAACCTGGTTTTGTTCTTGTACAGAACATGTGTATCCATACTTCTTGTTAGGGGGATAGACCTCGGGTAGCCTCATCAACACTTAACCATATTTCAAGATGTCGGGGCTGACCAAGACCCTCAGTCTGACTGGTCGCAAGGCTGACCTCCTGGGCCGGCCCGAACCAGAGGGTCGTCTCCTAGAAGACGGCGGACCCCAAGAAGGCGGGCGGAACCATAGGCCCGCCTCGCAGAAGACGACGGACCCCAAGAAGGCGGCTGGAACCAAAGGCCCGCCTCCTAGAAGACGGTGGACCCCAGGAAGACGGCGCGTTCCACAAGACAGCGAGGGCACGAGCCAGCTCCTAGAGGCGGCCCGCCCCCTCCCTCGGAGTCTGAGCCCGACCAAGAGACAAGCTGGGGTATGGCCACAGTGTGCCATGCCTCCCCCAAATCCCGGCCGCATGGCTACAATAAGCGCCATCAGGTGACCGCCAACCCGCCCAGTGCGGCACTGTAGCCATGGCGTGCCCGACACGGCCTCCGTCAGTAGCAGGGACGGTGCAACGTGAAGGGACGCCATTGGGGCCCGCAGGCGGCGGGCCCCACATGTCGGCCGGTTCCTTGGCAGCCAGCAGGGCCCACCAGAGGCGGGCCCTAGCAGCCGGCGGAGAACCCGGCCCCCATAGACACTGGCAGCCAGGACCTACCGCCCGGCCAAATTACCATTGTACCCCTGGGGGTTAGCCTATAAAAAACCCCAGGACACACCCATGCAAAGGGTTCCTCTCTAGTTCCATCCATTCCATACCACACACCGCCGCTAGAGGAGAACAGAGCTAGCCTTGCCCTTCTTCCTCCTCTAGCCAAACAGCTCTAGGCGCACCATTGTACACCCTGTGATATAGTGATCATGCGGAGACCCCGCAGAGCAGGAGTAGGGGTTTCATCTCTTAGGAGAGCCCTGAACCTGGGTAGATCTCGTGTCCGTCTGAGATATAGCCTTGTTGGCATGCTTCAAGACGAGTTTCCCGAAGAGAACGCCACCTACGTCGTCTTCATGAGCGAAGCCGATGACAAGCACAGTAGATGGCAACAGGACCGCGAGGTGAATGTTGTTAGCTTAGAGGTTCCCTCCTTCATGCACTGGTCCGAGAAGCCCATCACCTAGAGCCAAGCTGACCACCCGACTGTGATGCCCTTGTTGGGTGCATACGCCTTGGTGCTGGAATCAACCTTCTCAACGGAGAGGCGGACTTGTCGTTTCGGCCGAGTTCTGATAGATGGCGGCAGCAGCATCAATATACCGTACCGCCAAACCATGGAGCGGTTGGGCATCAAGGCCAAGCAACTTCAGCCTAGCCGGACTGTCTTCCACGACATAGTTCCCAGCCTTTCCTGCTCTCCAATCGGCAAGATCAAGATTGATGTCCTGTTCGGCGACAAGAACCACTTCCGCCGCGAGCCAATCTGGTTCGAGGTGGTTGACCTGGACAACCCCTACCACGCGCTCTTGGGCCGCCCTGCGCTGGCAAATTCATGATGGTCCCGCACTACGCCTACCTGAAGGCCAAGATGCCGGGTACCAAGGGCATAATCACTGTTCCCGGCGACTACTAGAAGTCACTAGATTGCGCCGCTGCCAGCAGTCGGCTGGCCGAGTCCCTTGTCATCGCTCAAGAGTATGCCTGGCCAAATGTTGGGCCGGGCCAAACAAAGCCTGCTGCAAAAAACCGGGCCCGGGCCCGGCCCGGCCCGGGCGTCGGGCCTAAATATCAGGCCCAGGCCCGGCCCATCAGAGCAGAAGCCCGTTGGGCCTCGGGCCATCGGGCCGGGCCCTTCCTTAAATCGCAAATTTGTCAGGCCCGAGCCCGGCTAGGCCCGGGCGTTGGGCTGAAATCTCAGGCCCAGGCCCGGCTCGTGGGCAAGGTCGGGCCGGGCCGGGTCGGGCTTTTTCGGGTCGGGTCAGGCCGGGCCGGGCGGGCCGGGTATCCCATGGCCAGGTCTACTCAAGAGAAGCGTCTCCTCGACCAGATGGTAGCCATGGCCAGCGAGCAGCCGGCCATGCCGACTGATCCCAAGGATACGGAAGCAGGGGCCTCCTTCCAGCCGGCCAAGGAAACCAAGAAGATCACCTTGGACCCGGCGCACCCGGAGAGGTTTGTTGTTGTAGGGACTAACCTCGACAGCAAATAGGAAGGCGAGCTCATCAATTTCCTCCGTAAGAATCAAGACATCTTAGCATGGTCCCCCAAAGACATGTCGGGTGTCCTGAAGGATTTCGCCGAGCACAAACTACATGTGAGGCCAGAAGCTAAGCCGGTCAAGCAACCCCTCCGCCGCCTATCAGAAGAGAAGAGAAGGATCATTGGTGAAGAAATCGCCGAGCTTCTCACAGTCGGCTTCATCATGGAAGTGTTCTACCCGGACCGGCTTGCCAGCCCAGTCCTCATCTTGAAGAAGAATAACAAGTGGCGTATGTGTATCGACTATGCGAGCCTCAACAAGGCCTGCCCTAAGGATCCGTTTGCTCTGCCAGGGATCGACCAAGTGATAGAATCCAGGCCGGCTGCAAGCTGTTTTCCTTCTTGGACGCGTACTCCGGTTACCACCAGATCAAGCTAGATCCGGCCGACCGCTTGAAGACCGCCTTCATCACACCATTTGACGCCTTCTGCTACATCACCATGACGTTCGGCTTAAGGAATGTCGGCGTCACCTTCCAACGATGCATGCAGAAGTGCCTCCTGAAGCAACTCAATTGTAATGCCCACGTCTATGTGGATGACATTGTGGTGAAGACGGAGAAGCACAACACCCTCCTGGAGGATCTCAAGGAGACCTTTGAAAATTTGCGTCGTTTTCAAATCAAGCTCAAACCGGAGACGTGTGTCTTCGGAGTACCAGCCGGCCAGCTCCTTCTCTTCCTTGTCTCTGAACGCGGCATCGAGTGCAACCCCGTGAAGATCAAGGCCATCAAGCGGATGGAGAGACCCACCAAGCTGCATGACATCCAAAAGTTCACCAGGTGCCTGGCATACCTCGGCCGATCAGTCAGCTGGGTGAGAAGGCACTCCCCCTGTACCAACTCATGAAGAAAACTACTTGCTTCGAGTGGAACGACCAGGTAGACGAAGCTTTTCTTCAGCTCAAGCGCATGATGTCCATGCCGCCTATCTTGGCGGCTCCGGCTGCTAAGGAACCTATGCTCCTCTACATCGCCGCCACCAACCGAGTCATCAGCACGATGATCGTGGTCGAGCGCCCAGAAGACGACAAGGTGCAGCTGGTCCAGAGGCCGGTGTGCTATCTGAGCGAGGTCTTGTCTGCCTCCAAGCAGAACTACCCCCACTACAAGAAGATGTGTTACGGCGTGTACTTTGCTGCCAAGAAGCTGAAGCAATATTTCCAAAGAGCACTCCATCATGATCGTCTGCATCGCACCCCTTGCTTAGATCATGGCCAACAGAGATGATTCTGGCCGGGTGGCCAAGTGGGCCATTGAGCTGGCTCCCCACACCATCCTCTACCAGCCCCGCACCGCCATCAAGTCCCAAGCGCTGGCCGACTTCTTAGTCGATTGGGTCGAGTCCCAGTACCTGCCACCAATGCCGGATTCTAGGCACTGGCGGATGCACTTTGATGGCTCAAAGATGCACATCGGCTTGGGAGTCGGCATCATCCTCACCTCTTCCAAAGGCGACAAGCTGGAGTACACGCTGTAGATCTACTTCGCCGCCTCCAACAACATAGCCGAGTACGAGGTGCTCATCTTCGGGCTCTGACTGGCCAAGGAAATCGGCATCCGCCGCATCCTCTGCTACGGCGACTCGGACTTGGTGGTACAGCAGTCGTCCGATGACTGGGACGCTAAGGTCGCCAACATGGCAAGCTACTGCTTCCTCGTCCAGCAGATGAGCCGGCACTTTGGTGGGTGCGAGTTCCTCCATGTGCCACGAGCCGACAACAACACAACGGACTTCCCATAAAAAATGATGCAGCGGACGCCCTCACCCGCATTGGCTCCACCCGGCAGGCCATACCAACCGGTGTCTCCCTTCAGTGCATGCGCAAGCCGTCTATCAAGCCCTCGCCAGAGTCCGACTCCATCTTCATGCCGGCTGACCCTAGAGCAGTCGGATCCGGCTTGGGGACTTCAGCAGCCGGACTAGGGACTTCAACAGTTGGCCCAGGGACTTCAGCAGGTGGCCCAAGGGCTGCACCACTAGCACCCGGCCCAGGAACTCTAGCAGGCGGCCCGGGGGCTGCAGCAGTCGGCCCAGGGACTTCATCGGCACCACCAGGAGCGGCTGGCTCCAGCCCGCCGCCTCCCAACCAGGCCACCCTCGTGTCAGTTGCCGTCTTCATAGTGGTGGCGGCCCCATCTTGGGCACATCCCATCCGCGACTATCTGGTAAGCCGCGTACTACCAGCAGAAGAAGTGCTAGCCCGACAGATCCAGCGCCGAGCAGGCTCCTACACCATCGTCAATAGAGAGCTCGACAGGCAGAGCGTGACCGGTGTTTATCAGCGCTGCATGGAGCTGGAGAAGGGCATGGAGATCCTCATAGATATTCACCAGGGCGAATGTGGCCACCACGCCGCCTCCAGAGCCCTTGTGGCAAAAGCCTTTCGTCATGGTTTCTTCTGGCCGACTGCTTTGGACGATGCCAAAGAGTTGGTCAAGAAGTGCAAAGGATGCCAGAAGTTCAGCACCAAGCAACACCAGCCAGCCTCTATCCTCAAGACCATCCCCATCACCTAGCCGTTTGCTGTGTGGGGTTTGGACATGGTGGGTCCATTCAAGACAGCACGTGGCGACATGACTCATCTGTTGGTCGCCGTGGACAAATTCACCAAGTGGATAGAAGCCAAGCCAATAAAGAAGCTAAACGACCCGACAGCCATCACATTCATCACCGACATCACCGTTCGATACGGCGTCCCCCACGGCATCATCACCGACAACGACACCAATTTCGCCAAAGGCACCTTGGCCTGATTCTGCGCAAACCAGGGTATCCGACTGGATCTAGCGTTCGTTGCCCATCCATAGTCAAACGGCCAGGTGGAGCAAGCAAACGGCCTCATCCTATCCGACATCAAGCCCCGCCTGATCAAGCTGCTGGAGCGATCGGCCGGCTGCTGGATCGACGAGCTACCGGCCGTTCTCAGGAGTCTTCGGACCACGCCCAATAGATCAACCGGCTTCACGTTCCTCGTGTACGGTGCCGAGGCTATCATACCCACGGATATCGAGTTCGACTTGCCTCGCGTCACTATGTACACAGAGGCGGAAGCAAAGGAGGCACGAGAAGACGGCATCGACCTGCTGGAAGAGGTCCGACTGCTAGCATGCAGCTGGTCCGCCATCTACCAGTAGAGCCTGCGCCGATACCACAACAAGAAGGTCAAGCCGCGCAAGTTCCACGAAGGCGACCTTGTGCTCCGCCTGATCCAGTGATCAGCCGGCCAACACAAGCTCGCAGCTCCTTGGGAAGGCCCCTTCATCATCAGCAAGGCCTTGGGCAACGAATCATACTACCTCATCGACGCCCCAAAGCCCAGGGCACGCAAGCGAAGCATAGCCGGTGAAGAGACGGAGCGGCCATGGAACGCGAACCTACTCCGCCCGTTTTATAGTTGATGCGAGCATATGTACCACACCAACTTTTGTATTAAGTAAAGACCTCAGGTCCCCTGAGATGCACTCGGGGGCTACCTTTTGATCTATGAGATAGGCTTATGCCATGATTTGAGTTTTTTCATACATTCCTGCCCCGTCCGGGTTCTGGTCAGCCGGCCCAGGGGCTCGCCGCCTTGGCCTAAGTTCACACTAGCCGGAGCCGACTAGTAGTGTGCCGACGCCAAAGCCCTCTCTTCGTTCCAAGTCACAGCTCGCAGCACGGCTGTCCGATTGGCAAGAGCCAAAGGCCGAAAACGCTGTCCACACGAAAACCGACTAAGGAAAACGCCAACTAGGGCCAAGCCAGCCTCTCGCCTCCCTCGTCCGGCTGCTCAGCAGCCGGCAGACCAACTTCTCACTTGATTAGCTATGCTCTAAGCGGCAGAAGTAACTTGCCCATTCTAAACGACCAAGTCCCTGACCCAGCCACAGACCGCAGAGCGGCTGTCCGGCTGGCAGGGAGGCGGCCAAAGGAAGGCGGCAAATGAAAAAACCAAAGAGAGAAAAGCAAACTCAAGCTAGAACCCGACAACACATGCAACAATGTGGGGGATTTAAACTTTATACATTGCAAAAGGGCCCAAGGCCAGCATTCATCAAGTTTAGAAATACACCCCAAGTGGGTGGAACTGCACATAACTGACATTGTTCTCAAATACAAAGACAAAAAAAACTTGAAAAAATATAAACAGGCCATCTAGGCAGACGACCCCTCGGGCTGCGCGGACTGGTCGGTGGCAGGCGTAGCTCTAGCTGGTGGGGCTTCCGGTTGCAGGGTCTCGGCTTGGCTGTTGATGGTGGCTGATGTGGTCTTCAGCGGGTCGCTAGTCGGCGCTGGGTCGGGCCGAGTCCGGCTGGTCGCTCCGCTGTCTGGAGCAACGTAGCTGCCTTCCTCGTCCTCGACGTCCTTGTCGCCTTCGTCGCTGGAGGTGATATCCTCCGCCGAGTCCTCCCCATCCGACAAGTTCAAACTAAACCAGGACGAAGGAACAACGACACCGTCATCTACCCGCTCTGGGAAGAAGGCGTCAACATCGGCATAGTCGGCGAGAGCCGACGCCCGGATGGCGATGTTCTCGCGCTCCGCCGCCAGCTCCGGCAGCGCCTCCTGGCGGAAGGTCACCAGCTATGCTAGGCGCATGCCAAGGTACCAGGCCTTGACAAACTCCAGTGCCTTGGCGGCCCCAGCCCACACCGCGGAGCCCTTCCAGGCTTCTAGCCGGTTGGTCGCCACCTCCAGCCAGTCGGCCGTCCGACTGGGAGTCCGCGGGATCGGACCACTGGTCACAAGGCCTCCAAGACCTGCGACCCGACGCGCTGAAGCCGGCGGAGCAGGCGGCGCGTCGGCTCGAGGCGCATCCGGATGACCGCAAGTTGTTCGCTGACTGTAAGGCTCCTTGCCGATATGCCACTCCTCCTCACTAAGCTTGCAGTTGCAGAAGTTATTGACATGGCGGGCCACCTCCACCCTGGGCATCTCCTTGGTGGACATCCGACATGGATCTCGGCGGCCGCTCATCTGGCTAATGAGGTGCGGCCGAAGCTGAGCGGCGACATCCGACGCATGACAAAGCCGGCTAGCAGGTCGGTCGGCTTGAGCCCCTCCCGGCTTGTCATCTCTTCTAGCCGGGCGAGGACACTAACAATATGGAGCCGACAGGGGGCGCTTGGATGGCTGCTGTTGCCAGTTGTTGCGCGGCCCAGCAGGCGGCCTAGGCACATAAGCCGGCAGGTTGACATAGTCAATGTTGCGGAGGTTTCGGACGTGAAGAATGATTTTTGCCAAAGCTTGGTCGACTCGTGTAGAGGGATCGATGGGAAGCGCGTGCCGCCTCCTAAGCGCCTCATGGCCACACACACACCGCACTGGGCCGGCTCCTCCTTCGCTGACGTACCCAGCTTGAGGTACAAGAACCTACCCCAGAGCTCGATAGTCGGCAAGACGCTGAGGTATCCCTCCCAAAAGGTAACAAAGGCGGAGAGGTGCTACCTCTTGAGCTTGCGTTGGTTTTTCCCTTGAAGAGGAAAGGGTGATGCAGCAAAGTAGCGTAAGTATTTCCCTCAGTTTTGAGAGCCCAGGTATCAATCCAGTAGGAGACGACGCACAAGTCACCAAATACCTGTACAAACAATCAAGAACCTTGCAACCAACACAATAAAGGGGTTGTCAATCCCTTCACGGTCACTCGTAAAAGTGAGATCTAATAGAGATAGTAAAGTAAATATTTTTGGTATTTTTGTTGTATAGATTGGAAAGTAAAGATTGCAAAATAGTAAACGAGATTTAAAGAGATGCAATATAATGGAAAAGAGACCCGGGGGCCATATGTTTCACTAGTGGCTTCTCTCGAGATAGCATGTATTACGGTGGGTGAACAAATTACTGTCGAGCAATTGATAGAAAAACGCATAATTATGAAGGCATCTAAGGCAATGATCATGAACATAGGCATCACGTCCATGTCAAGTAGACCGAAAATTTATGCATCTAATACTATTACTCCACACATCAACCGCTATCCAGCATGCATCTAGAGTATTAAGTTCATATGAACGGAGTAACGCATTAAGCAAGATGACATGATGTAGAGGGATAAACTTAAGCAATTTGATATAAACCCCATCTTCTTATCCTTGATGGCAACAATACAATACGTGCCTTGCCGCCCCTACTATCATTGGGAAAGGACACCGCAAGATTAAACCCAAAGCTAAGCACTGCTCCGATGGCAAGAAAGATCGATCTAGTAGGCCAAACTAAATCGATAATTCGAAGAGACTTGCAAAGATATCAAATCATGCATATAAGAATTCAGAGAAGGACCAAATAATATTCATAGATAATCTTGTTCATAAATCCACAATTCGTCGGATCTCGACAAGCACACCGCAAAAGAGTATTACATCAAATAGATCTCCAAGAACATCAAGGAGAACTTTGTATTGAGAATCAAAGAGAGAGAAGAAGCCATCTAGCTAATAGCTATGGACCAGAAGGTATGTGGTAAACTACTCACGCTTCATCGGAGATGCAATGGTGTTATGTAGAAGCCCTCCGTGATCGACTCCCCCTCTGGCAGATTGCCGGAAAAGGCCCCAAGATGGGATCTCATGGGTACAGAAGGTTGCGGCAGTGGAAAAGTGGTTTCGTGGCTCTCCTTGGTATTTCTAGGGTATAAGAGTATATATAGGCGAAAGAAGTACGTCACTGGAGCTACGAGGGGCCCACGAGGGTGGGGGTGCGCCTACCACCTGGGCGTGCCCTCATGCCTCATGGACGCCTCGTGGCATTTCTGACTTCAAATCCAAGTCTTCTGGATTGCTTTCGGTCCAAGAAATATCATCACGAAGGTTTCATTCCGTTTGGACTCCGTTTGGACTCCGTTTGGTATTCCTTTTCTACAAAACTCTAAAATAGGCAAAAAAAAA
This sequence comes from Triticum dicoccoides, assembly GCF_002162155.2. Classification (NCBI taxonomy): domain Eukaryota; kingdom Viridiplantae; phylum Streptophyta; class Magnoliopsida; order Poales; family Poaceae; genus Triticum; species Triticum dicoccoides. Next base: position 656,737,720 of record NC_041385.1, read on the forward strand.
AAACAGAAACTAGCGCTGGGCCTTCGGTTAATAGGTTAGTCCCAAAAATAATATAAATAAGGATACTAAAGCCCATTAAACATCCAAAACAGATAATATAATAGCATGGAATAATAAAAAAAATATAGATACGTTGGAGACATATAAGGAGGCACACCGCCGTGTTGGGGGTGAGGTGGTGTGGTTGCAGTCGAAAGAAGTGGAGGAACTCCCGGAACAAGCCGCTAGCTGGGAGTGCGAAACCACAAAGGAAGTGCGCGCGGAGACGATGTACTCACCGGGCTCCGGCCGCGGCGAGATCTCCAGCTCGGGGGGGGGGGGATGCGCATGCCCACATTGTTGGAGCAAGGAAGCCTCCGCATTGCGTGGAGGAAGTCGATGTGGTCGTCATGGATGTTGGACCCCAACTGTCGGTGTCAAAACCGACAGATCTCGAGTAGGGGGTCCCGAATTGTGCGCCTAAGGATCAAAGGTAACAGGAGGCGGGGGACATGATGTTTCACCCAGCTTCGGGCCCTCTTAATGTTGCTTGGTTGACTTTGATGAATATAGGGGTTACAAGAGTTGATCTACCTTAAGATCATAATGGCTAAACCCCAGATGTCTAGCATGTATGATTATGATTGCCTGTACGGACTATGCCCTCCGGTTTATATAGGCACCGGAGAGGACTAGGGTTGTACAAAGTCAGTTTACAGAGGAAGGAAACTATACATCCGGACGTCAAACTTGCCATCCACGCAAAGGAGACTCCCATCCGGACACGGGAGAAGGCCTTCTATCTCGTATCTTCACGGCCCATCAGTCCGGCCCATGTCACATAGGCCGGCTCCCCGAGGACCCCATAGTCCAGGACTCCCTCAGTAGCCCCTGAATCAGGCTTCAATGACGATGTATCCGGCGTGCAGATTGTTTTCGGCATTGCAAGGCGGGTTCCTTCTCCGAATACTCCAAAGCAGTCCTCCGTACATAATAGGTGTATCCGGCTCTGTTTAATAATTACAACCTCAAGCTGTAAGGGCAAAAACACATAAAACAAAATAAGTCATGTCCATAGGCGACTTTTTCAGTGAGGCGCTATGTCCTGGCCTTGTTATTATTCTGAACTGTTTTACAACCCCCGCTTCGTGCTTCGAGGCACGGTCATCGACACGTCTTGTCAAAGCTGAGATCGTGTCCCCTTATCATGGGATTCTCATCAATATGGGTTTGGGTAATCCAACTGTGTCGTTCACACGTCCCCTTGGGAATAGGCGATATTTAAGAATTATGAGGGGAAGCTTGATATCCACTGCCTTTATAAGAAGGTAAGGATCCATCCTTTTACCCCATGCCTTCTTCCTCCTCGGTCCATCTGCCCATTCGAGCTCCAGCGCCCAAGTTCCAATATTTTCCATCGCCACCAAACCCCCTAGCCATGTCCGGATCTGGAGCGCAGGGCAAGTGGATGGTTTCCTCTGTTGTAGAGGAGAACATCAAGGAGCTCCGGGAAGTTGGGTACTTGGCCGCGGACATAGCCCACCGGCTCCCTGCCAAAAAGCAGATCATTCCCACCCCAGAGCCTAATGAGAGGGTTGTGTTCATCCCCCATTTCCTTCGCAGACTAGGCTTTCCCCTCCATCCTTTTGCCCGCGGTCTCATGTTTCACTACAGGCTAGATTTCCATGATCTAGCCCCAAATTCCTTCCTCACCATTTCGACATTTATCATCGTGTGTGAGGCATTCCTCCGCATCCCTCCCCACTTCGGCCTATGGCTCAAGGTCTTCAATGTGAAGCTGAAGGTGGTTGAAGGTCAGCACATGGAGTGCGGCGGTGCCATGGTGAGCAAACTTCCCAATGTCACATGGCCCAAGGGGACCTTCGTGGAGACCGTCAAGGGATGGCAGCAGGTGTGGTTCTATATCATAGAACCCCATGACACCACATGGGCCTCCGCTCCTGAGTTCAAGTCCGGTCCTCCAATGTGGCTTACATCATGGCTCAACAAGGGCCTTGGTTGGGCATCGTCCGACGAGGTGACAACATTGCAGAATCGCATCAAGGTTATGATAAACAAGAACACCAGTCTTGCCAGCGTGATCTAGGTGATGCTCTTTCGCCAGATTCTCCCCTGCCAAAGCCGGACTCGGTATATATGGGAATTCGACCCGGCCAGTCCTTGTACCCTACAGCGGTTCTTTGGCACGACGCACGAAGACATATGGAAGCTGCTTTCCAAGGATCAGAAGTCGTGGCCGAAGACGACCAAAGACCTTGGCCTCGACTGCGCTCATCCGACCACTCCCATAAGTTTTCTGATGGCCTTAATTTGTGAATCCAAGGAGTATATTGAGCTTTCCATTCTTCCCAGAGGGCAGGACAAAGAAGGCGGAGTGGATCCAATGTCCGGCTCTACTACTTGAAGACCCAGGCATTCTTTTGTTGACGAGGATGCTGGTTCCGGTGCCGTATCAGGCGCCGGAGAAGAAGTCCAAGAAGAAGAGCAAGGAGGCCAGAGGTGGCGCCTGCTGTAAAGGCGCTTCGAATGTTGTGTCTGAAGACACCAAGAATCTCTCCTCTTGTGACGAAGATGAAGAGGAGGAAGAGAGCAATTCTCCCCTCAAGGGGGAAAGAAGAAAAGGGCGGCTTTCATGGACCTGGAGGCAGAGGCGTCCAAGAAGGGGAAACTCTCCCTTTCAGATGCCGACGCCACCCTCGAGTGGCACCCCAAGCCGAAGCCCTTGGCTGGATCGTAAGTATCCAAAGATACCATACATATATCTGATTTTATACTTTGTGGTTCTAATACATTTAAATTGCACATTGCAGTCCGGCTCGCGATATCCCCCAACGATCATCGTCCTCTGGGAATTCGCTGGGGACGAACATGATGGAGAGCGAGTCACCTCCGCGGGCCTCTCCACCCACCGCTACGGACAATACCGATGTGTTGTCCCGAAGAACCTCTCCAGGTCATGGGGAGGTGCGGGAGGCCGTGAAGGTGGTGACGGAGGGTAATACCTCTGTTGGCGAAAAGAGGGGGAACCGACCCCCATGGAGACCGGCGACGGGGGCCATGCCCAATTCGGTCCCCAACCAAATATTATTCCGGAGATCCATACGGCTCCAGAATCGGGAGAGTAGCCTCCTTCGAGAGAAGGGGGCGCGCCATCTCCACCGGCGTCCTCTATCAATCCGGAGGTGCCGGACACTCTGGTGGAAGCGCTTTAGAGTGCTTCCATTGTGGAGGAACACCGTACCCTTATGGGTACGGTGGTTGAAAAGGTCCGGTCTTCTAAAAACGGATTGAACGAAGCCTATACCAGCCTTTTGACAGGCTTTGAGGTATGTGACGTAATATATTTTTGGCTGTTTGCAAAAGGAATGCCTGTGTATAGATAGTAGCCCATGAGACTCTGTTGGGCGTTCGCTAAGAAAGGCCGAACAGAGGATCGAATAATTCTTCGCAGGAGATAACATATATGTCTATTTTGATGAACATGCTTCGATGCTAGCGGCAACCTCCCATGTCGCCGAAGTGTCCAAACTAAAGCGGAAGTTGGAGGAAAAGAAAGGTATGCAATACCAAAGCATATCTGAAATGATATGAGTTCCGATTTGTTATCTAAATGAGTTTATGATTATGCTCATAGTTGACGCGTCTGAGGTCGAGGCCCTCAAGAGCGCGCTGGCCGAGGCTGAGGGAGTCCTGGATTAAGGCGTCCCCGGGCGTCCGGCCTATTGACATGGGACGGACTGATGGGTTGTGAAGATACAAGACCGAAGACTCTCACCTGTGTCCGGATGGGACTCTCCTTGGCGTGGAAGGCAAGCTTGGCGCCCGAATATGAAGATTCCTTTCTCTGTAACCAAATTTGTACAACCCTAGTCCCCTCCGGTGTCTTTATAAACCAGAGGGCTTAGTCCGTAGGGGCAATCATAATCATACAAGCTGGACTTCTAGGGTTTTAGCCATTACGATCTCATGGTAGATCAACTCTTGTAATACTCATATTCATCAAGATCAATCAAGCAGGAAGTAGGGTATTACCTCCATAGAGAGGGCCCGAACCTGGGTAAACATCGTGTCCCCCGCCTCCTGTTACCATCAACCCTAGACGCACAGTTCGGACCCCCTACCCGAGATCCGCCGGTTTTGACACCGACATTGGTGCTTTCATTGGGAGTTCCGCCGTGACGTCCAAGACAGGATTGATGGCTCGCCTTGTTGTCAAGGACAGTATCACCTCCGGAGGAGCCCTGGCCCCAGGTCAAACCCTCCGGCTGGGCGGCTTTACCATGACCGCCCGTTCGGCCATCAAGCCAACGATGACTTCTCGGGTCATCGAAAATCGCCTCTGTGTTGACTCTGAACACTCCAAACGGATGGACCCGACGGAGTTGTCATCTTTAAATGAACTCCTTGATCACATCGCCGCCCTAGGGGTCGCCACAGACTACGATCAGATCGGGCTTAAACTCGATCAGAGAGAAATCAAATCTCCACCGATCACCCATCAGGTAACGGTAATCGAGAAGCAAAATAACAACTCTCTCTCTATGTTGAGGACGAGATATGTTCAGATTTCCGGCCTTGAAGAGCCGGATACCCGTCCACGAAACAGCACGCCCTGCCCTCCGAACCTAGAATCGGACAACGGGCCTGAAAAAATCAGTTGATATACCGGAGCCCGAACTATTAAGTTTGGAAGTTTCTCAAACTCCGGATCCCAAATTGGGTCAGGTTTCAGACTTAAATCCACCCACCCACCTAGCTACACAGGATCTTATGTACATACAACAACAGTCTCAAGAAACGGTCCAGCACTTTTGGGCCACATTCCTCCTTGTCAAAGACAAGATCAAAGATTGTCGCGATGAAGACGCGATCTCACTATTCTGAAACAATTGCACGAACGAGAATCCTCAATGCCATTAACCGCTGTCGTGTATTACACTTTGCTGACTTGGCAACCAGAGTATAGAAGTACTGCGTAATGGAAAACGCCTGGAAAACTCAGGCAGCTCCTTGGGAGCTACCAGTTTCCACTCAACCCCTCGTCCGGGCAAAAAGGATGCACCCTCATGGGTCGCCTGATCCAATAGTAAAAAAATCAAAGCCCATTACGGGGCGCGGAACCGTTCTGGAGGGATGGCTCAATAAGCCATGCAAAATACACAGAACACCGGATACCATACCAACCCACAGCCTTAGAGGTTACCTCTTGTAATCATGTTGTTGTAACTGTTGTCTGGCTTTAATAAAGTTTTGATAAGCTGTGGGGGGTTTTACCCCACAGTTCACAGTCAAAAAAAAACCCACAACCTTAGATCATGTTGGATACTCCGACAAGTGGCCAAGAGCGGCGAGGATCTCCTCACCAAAAATACCGCAGAGCAACACCCCACGGAAGATGATGACCTTAGAGTATTGACGGTCTTCGAGACTTTCACCTCAAACAATAGGCGCAAAAGGGCACTCTGCAGCCTCGCTGAAGTCTGCCAAGTAGCACCAATAAACCCCTGGGATGACATGGCCATAACTTTCAATGCCGATGACGAACCAAAATTCAGAACAATCCGGGCACCAGCCGCCTTGGTCCTCAGTCCAATCATGGACGGCTTTTAGCTTACCAAAGTGCTCATGGACGGCGGTAGTGGACTAAACCTCATTTACGAGGAAACTCTCAACAAAATGGAAATAGATAGGAGCCGCATTGAGCAAAGTAGCACGACCTTCCGAGGAATCATTCCCAGTCGGGAGGCGCGATGCGCGGGAAAAATCACACTCAACGTGGTATTCGGCACGCTGGAGAATTATTGGTCCAAAGAGATAACCTTCCAAGTGGCCCCTTTCAACAGTGGATATCACGCCTTATTAGGGCGAGATGCATTTACACGCTTCCAAGCTATACCTCATTATGGGTACATGAAGCTCAAGATGCCCGGGCCCAATGGTATTATCACTCTTGCCAGTGATCCGGACATAGCACTCCGCGCTGAAAACAAAACCGCAGCCCTGGCCCTCGGGGCATTGTCTGAAGCCCTCGCGGCTGAAGAGTTAACTGCACTACGCTCCATGATGGATAGGGACGACGTGGTCCTGGACAAGCGACCCAAATCCACCTTAACCAGCAGATGAAATAGTCAAATTTCAAGTCCATCCGATGGACCCCAGACATCATCCATCGGGGCACAACTGGACCCAATGGTTGACGCTGCGCTACGAGAGTTCCTGCGCGAGAACTGGGACATATTCGCCTGGCACCCTTCTGATATGCCGGGAATCCCACGCAGGTTGTCTAAACACAACCTAAACATACTGAAGGGATATAAACCGGTCAAGCAAACACTGTGGCGCTTTTCCGAACCCAAACGACAAGCTATGGGGAGGAGCTATCCAAGTTAATCGAGGCCGGATTCATCAGAGAAATAAAACACCCGGACTGGCTGGCAAACCTGGTGATGGTGCCAAAGAAGGATAAATCCTGGCGCCTATGCGTCAATTTCAAAGACCTCAACAAGGCCTGCCCTAAGGATCCATTTCCCCTCCCTCGCATCGATGAGATTATTGATGCTACAACCGGACATGACTCACTGTGTTTCCTCGATGCATACTCCGGATACCATAAAATCAAAATGAAGGAGTCCGACACAGCCGTAACAACATTCATTACCCCATATGGGCCGTTCTGCTTCAACACTATGCCCTTCGGACTTAAAAACGCCGGTGCCACCTACCATGCATGATTCAAACATGCCAGGAGAAACAGATCGGCAAGACAGTTGAAGCATATGTAGATGACGTCGTCATCAAAACTAGGCACGTCGAGTCATTAATAGACGATCTGCATCTCACATTCGACAACCTCCGTACATATGACATCAAGCTCAATCCGGAAAAGTGTGTTTTTGGTGTTCTCGCTGGAAAACTGCTAGGCTTCATCGTTTCCAATAGAGGAATTGAGGCGAACCCAGCTAAAATTCGAGCTTTGTCACAATTGGCTATGTCAACAGACCTTAAACAAGTCCAAAAACTAGCCGGATGTGTGGCAGCTTTAAGCCGCTTTATCTCCAGACTAGGAGAAAAAGCATTGCCACTTTATCCGACGCACTGATCACTTCGAGTAGACGGACAAAGCGACGGCTAGACTGGAAGAAATAAAGGATCTTTTAGCGAGCAACCCAATCCTGGCTGCACCGAACGTCGGCGAACCCATGTTATTATACATATCAGCAACACACCAGGTCATGAGTGCAGTGCTCGTCGTAGAACGAAAGGAGGACAAACACAAATTCCCGCTTCAGAAGCCGGTCTACTACGTATCCACTGTCCTCACACCATGCAAATCCCGGTACCCTCATTACCAAAAAATAGCATACGCGGTCTTCATGGCATCCCGGAAGCTACGACACTACTTTCAAGAGTGCTCAATCATGGTGGCCTCTGAAGTACCGCTGATACATCTCCGCCATATCTATAATTTTTGATTGGTTCATGCCAATATTATTCAACTTTCATATACTTTTGGCAACTTTTTATACTATTTTTGGGACTAACATATTGATCCAGTGCCCAGTGCCAGTTCCTGTCTGTTGCATGTTTTATGTTTCGCAGAAAACCAATATCAAACGGAGTCCAAGCGGGATAAAAACGGATGAAGAATTATTTTGGAATATTTGGGATTTTCCAGAGGAAGAATCAACGCGAAACAGTGTCCGAGGTGGCCACGAGACAGGGGGGCGCACTCCTTCCCCTGGGCGCGCCTGGCACCCACGTGGGCCACTCGTAAGGTGGTTGATGCCCTTCTTTTGCCGCAAGAAAGCTAATTTTATGAGAAAAATCTCGGCGAAAGATTCACCCCAATCAAAGTTATGGATCCCCGGATATAAAAGAAACGGTGAAGGGGAAGGATCTGGGAACGCAGAAACAGAGAGAAATAGAGAGATAGGTCCAATCTCGGAGGGGCTCTCGCCCATCCCAAGCCATGGGAGCCAAGGACCAGAGGGGAAACCCTTCTCCCATCTAGGGAGGAGGTCAAGGAAGAAGAAGAAGAAGGGGGGCTCTCTTCCCCTTGCTTCCGGTGGCGCCGGAGCGCTGCCGGAGGCCATCATCATCACCGCGATCTTCACGAACAACTTCACCGCCTTCATCACCAACTCTTCCCCCCTCTATGCAGCGGTGTAACCTCTCTCTTACCTGCTGTAATCTCTACTTAAACATTGTGCTCAACACTATATATTATTTCCCAATGATGTATGGCTATCCTGTGATGTTTGAGTAGATCCGTTTTGTCCTATGGGTTAATTGATGATCGTGATTGGTTTGAGTTGCATGTTTTATTATTGGTGCTGTCCTATGGTGCTCTCTGTGTCGCGCAAGCGTGAGGGATCCCCATTGTAGGGTTTGCAATATGTTTATGATTTGCTTATGGTGGGTGGCGTGAGTGACAGAAGCACAAACCCGAGTAAGTAGGTTGTTTGCGTATGGGATAAAGGGGACTTGATACTTTAACGCTATGGTTGGGTTTTACCTTAATGATCTTTAGTAGTTGCGGATGCTTGCTAGAGTTCCAATCATAAGTGCATATGATCCAGAAGAGAAAGTATGTTAGCTTTTGCCTCTCCCTCAAATAGAATTGCAATAGTGATTACCGGTCTAGTTATCGATTGCCTAGGGACAAATAACTTTCTCGTGACAAAAAGCTCTCTACTAATATTTACTTTATTGCTTCTTTATCTAAATAGCCCCTAGTTTATATTTATGTGTTCTTTATTATCTTGCAAACCTATCCTATCACACCTACAAAGTACTTTTAGTTTCATACTTGTTCTAGGTAAAGCAAACACTAAGCGTGCGTAGAGTCGTATCAGTGGAAGATAGGGCTTGAGAGAGTATTTGTTCTACCTTTAGCTCCTCATTGGGTTCGACACTCTTACTTATCAAAAGAGGCTACAATTATCCGTATACTTGCGGGTCATCAAGACCTTTTTCTGGCGCCGTTGCCGGGGAGTCATAGCGTGGGGTGAATATTCTCGTGTGTGCTTGTTTGCTTTATCACTAAGTAATTTTTATTTGCTGTTCTAAGTTGTTCTCTATCTTTAGTTATGGATATGGAACACGAAATACCAAAAAAATTAGGTGTAGTTGCTACTCATGGAGATGGGGAACCTCCTAAAACCCTCAATGCTCATTATGTTCAAAATATTATGTACTACTTTGATAATCCTGAGAAAACCCTATTCAACTTTATAATGGGAGTAACGTTGGATCAACGTGAATACTTTAGGGATTATCGCTTGACACAAAAAGGGAAACTATTATGGGATCAAATTAATATGTTGCGTTGGTATGCTCGGGATCTATGCTTGAGATATGATTATAATTGTTTCTCTAGGATGAAGGCTCCACACCTCCCCTTTTCATGCAAATTTATTGATAATGAAACCTTAGCTTCTTATGCTAGAGGTATATATGATTACTATGATGTTGAACAAATTGAAGAATTTGTTGCTTTTAAGGCTGCTTATGAAATTGAATCTTTGTTTGAAAAGTATGAAGCTTTAGATGATGATGTTTGTAGGCCTGAAAATTATGCTATATTGAAATATTGCTATGAAAATTATGAATACAATTACAATATTAATGCATTTATTGAGAGAGTCTCTGCTACCAAGAAGAGACTAATATTTTGCAGGAAGCTATGGAAGAAGAAATTGATGAAACTGTGAGCTCATTGGATGAAAAAGATGACGAGGAGAGCGAAGAACAAAAGGAGGAAGAGCGGATTGATCACCCTTGCCCACCTTCTAGTGAGAGTAACTCTTCAACTCATACATTGTTTAATTCCCCTTCGTGCTTATCGGAGGATGATTGCTATGATGATTGCTATGATCCCTTGATTATAATTGTTTCTCTAGGATGAAGGCTCCACACCTCCCCTTTTCATGCAAATTTAATGATAATGAAACCTTAGCTTATTATGCTAGAGGTATATATGATTACTATGATGTTGAAAAAATTGAAGAATTTGTTGCTTTTAAGGCTGCTTATGAAATTGAATCTTTGTTTGAAAAGTATGAAGCTTTAGATGATGATGTTTGTAGGCCTGAAAATTATGCTATATTGAAATATTGCTATGAAAATTATGAATACAATTACAATATTAATGCATTTATTGAGAAAGTCTCTGCTGTCCAAGAAGAGACTAATATTTTGCAGGAAGCTATGGAAGAAGAAATTGATGAAACTGTGAGCTCATTGGATGAAAAAGATGATGAGGAGAGCGAAGAACAAAAGGAGGAAGAGCGGATTGATCACCCTTACCCACCTTCTAATGAGAGTAACTCTTCAACTCATACATTGTTTAATTCCCCTTCGTGCTTACCGGAGGATGATTGCTATGATGATTGCTATGATCCCTTGAATTTGTTTGAAATATCCCTTTTTGATGATGCTTGCTATGCTTGTGGCCAAGACGCCAATATGAATTATTCTTATGAAGATGAACTTGCTATAGTTCCTTATGTTAAACATGAAAATTGTTGCTATTGCACCCACACATGATAGTCCTATCATCTTTTTGAATTTTCCCTACTACACTATATCGGAGAAGTTTGTGCTTATTAAGGATTATGTTGATGGGTTGCATTTTACTGTCGCACATGATGATTTTGGTAGATATAATATGCATGTTCTTGCTGCTCCTACTTGCAATTATTATGAGAGAGGAACTATATCAAAACCTCTCTATGTTTCCAATATGATAAAATTGCAAGAAACTGCTTATACTATGCATTGGCCTTTACTTGGTGTGCATGAATTGTTCTTTTATGACATGCCGATGCATAGGAAGAGAGTTAGACTTTGTTGTTGCATGATATATGTTACTTTGTGATCACTACTAAATTACAAATCATTGTTAATTAAAATTGGCTTTGATGTACCTTGGGATCCGGGTGGATTCATTACTTGAGCACTATATGCCTAGCTTAATGGCATTAAAGAAAGCGTTGGCAGGGAGACAACTCGGAAGTTTTAGAGAGTCATTTATTTCTGTTGAGTGCTTTCATATAGTTTAAAACAAAATAAAATAAAGAGGGGAACCCAAAACTTTTCAAAAAGGAAAGTGAAAGTGAGAAAGACAAGCATTGTTGAAGTGGGAGAGCTCCTTGAACTTTGTTCATGCTCACGAAAACTTTGTGAATCTTAATTACATGAACTTTTCATCAAAAATAATTATCTCCTTGTACAATTCCATTGTATTATAAACATAATGTGCCAAGGTTTGCCTTTAGGATGTTTACAATGCTTGTTGGTTTGTACGGTGCAGGACAGAAACTTTGGCTGTAGTGCTTGATTTTATATTTTTAACTGGAACGTCAAATGGTTCTGTTCCCTTTTGCACTGTCTGTCTGTACAAATTTTTTATTTTTCCTAATTTTTGTAGAATTTTTAGGGTACCAGAAGTATTGTGAATGTCCAGATTTCTACAGACTTTTTTGTTTTTGACAGATTCTGTTTTTGATGCATAGTTTGCTTGTTTTGATGAATCTATCAATTTATATCAGTGGATTAAGCCATGGAAAAGCTATATTACAGTAGACACAATGCAAAAACAAAATATGAATTGGTTTGCTACAATACTTAGGGTAGTGATTTGCTTTATTATACTAACGGATCTTACCGAGTTTTCTGTTGAAGTTTTGTGTGGATGAAGTGTCTAATCGAGGATGTCTCAATATGAGGAAAAGGAAGAGAGGCAAGAGCTCAAGCTTGGGGATGCCCGAGGCGCCCCAAGTAAATATTCAAGGAGACTCAAGCGTCTAAGCTTGGGGATGCCCCGGAAGGCACCCCCTCTTTCTTCAACAAGTATCAGTATGTTTTCGGATTCGTTTCGTTCATGCAATATGTGCAAGTCTTGGAGCGTCTTTTGTATTTAGTTTTCACTTTTCTTTTATGCACCATGCTGGTAGGAGATAGTCCTTGGTTGATTTATATAATGCTTCATGTGCTTCACTTATATCATTTGAAGTTTGGATTGCATGTTTCTCTTTACTTAGATAACCGCCATTTGTAGAATGCTCTTTTGCTTCACTTATATTTGTTAGGGCGTGGGCATATATTTTGTAGAAAGAATTAAACTCTCTTGCTTCACTTATATCTATTTAGAGAGATGGCAGGAATTGGTCATTCACATGGTTAGTCATAAAATCCTACATAAACTTGTAGATCGCTGAATATGATATGTTTGATTCCTTGCAATAGTTTTGCGATATAAAGATGGTGATATTAGAGTGCTAGTGGGTGGTTGTGGATTGTAGAGACACTTGGGTTGAGGTTTGCAAGTCTCGTAGCATGCACGTATGGTAACCGTTGTGTGACAAATTTGAAGCATGGGGTGTTTCTTTGATTGTCTTCCTTATGAGTGGCGGTCGGGGATGAGCGATGGTCTTTTCCTACCAATCTATCCCCCTAGGGGCATGCGTAGTAGTACTTTGCTTCGAGGGCTAATAAACTTTTGCAATAAGTATATGATTTCTTTATGACTAATGCGAGTCCATGGATTATATGCACTTTTACCTTTCCATCATTGCTAGCCTCTTCGGTACCGTGCATTGCCCTTTATCACCTCGAGAGTTGGTGCAAATTTCACCGGTGCATCCAAACCCCGTGATACGATACGCTCTATCACACATAAGCCTCATTATATCTTCCTCAAAACAGCCACCATACCTACCTATCATGGCATTTCCATAGCCATTCCAAGATATATTGGCATGCAACTTCCATCATCATCATATACATGACTTGAGCATTCATTGTCATATTGCCTTTCATGATCGTAAGATAGTTAGCATGATGTTTTCATGGCTTGTCCGTTTTTTGATGTCATTGCTACGCTAGATCATTGCACATCCCGGTACACCGCCGGAGGCATTCATATAGAGTCATATCTTTGTTCTAGTATCGAGTTGTAATATTGAGTTGTAAGTAAATAAAAGTGTGATGATCATCATTATAGAGCATTGCCCCATGAAAAAAGGAAAAAAAAGAAAAAAAGGAAAGGCCAAAGAAGCCTAAATAAAAAAGGGGGCCAAAGAAGCCCACCGAAAGAAAAAGAAAAAAAAGAAAAAAAAAGAAAAAGAAAAGGGGCAATGTTACTATCCTTTTACCACACTTGTGCTTCAAGGTAGCACCATGTTCTTCATATAGAGAGTCTCTTATGTTGTCACTTTCATATACTAGTGGGAATTTTCATTATAGAACTTGGCTTGTATATTCCAACGATAGGCTTCCTCAAATGCCCTAGGTCTTCATGAGCAAGCAAGTTGGATGCACACCCACCTAGTTTTCAGTTTGAGCTTTCATACACTTATAGCTCTTAGTGCATCCGTCGCAGGGCAATCCCTACTCCTCGCATTGACATCAATTGATGGGCATCTCCATAGCCTGTTGATTAGCCGCGTCGATGTGAGACTTTCTCCTTTTTTGTCTTCTCCACATAACCTCCATCATTATATTCTATTCCACCTATAGTGCTATATCCATGGCTTACACTCATGTATTGCATGAGGGTTGAAAAAGCTGAAGCGCGTTAAAAAGTATGAACCAATTGCTGGGCTTGTCATCGGGGTTGTGCATGATGGGGGCATTTTGTGGGACGAAAATGAAACATGGCCAAACTATATGATTTTGTAGGGATAAGCTTGCTTTGGCCTTGTTGTTTTGAAAATACATGATTGCTTTATTGGTACGCTCGAAGTATTATTGTTTTTCTATGTCAAATGATAGACTATTGCTTTGAATCACTCGTGTCTTAATATTCATGCCATGATTAGACATATGATCAAGATTATGCTAGGTAGCATTCCACATAAAAAATTATCTTTTTATCATTTACCTACTCGAGGATGAGTAGGAATTGAGCTTGGGGATGCTGATACGTCTTCATCGTATCTATAATTTTTGATTGTTTCATGCCAATATTATTCAACTTTCATATACTTTCGGGAACTTTTTATACTATTTTTGGGACTAACATATTGATCCAGTGCCCAGTGCCAGTTCCTGTCTGTTGCATGTTTTATGTTTCGCAGAAAACCAATATCAAATGGAGTCCAATCGGGGTAAAAACGGACGGAGAATTATTTTGGAATAATTGGGATTTTCCGGAGGAAGAATCAACGCGAAACAGTGGCCGAGGTGGCCACGAGACAGGGGGCGCGCCCCCACCCCCTGGGCACGCTTGGCACCCTCGTGGGCCACCCGTAAGGCGGTTGATGCCCTTCTTTTGCCGCATGAAAGCATATTTTATGAGAAAAATCTAGGCGAAAGATTCACCCCAGTCGGAGTTACGGATCTCCTGATATAAAAGAAACGGTGAAGGGGAAGGATCTGGGAACGCAGAAACAGAGAGAAACAGAGAGATAGATCCAATCTCGGAGGGCTCTCGCCCCTCCCAAGCCATGGGAGCCAAGGACCAGAGGGGAAACCCTTCTCCCATCTAGGGAGGAGGTCAAGGAAGAAGAAGAAGAAGGGGGGCTCTCTCCCCCTTGCTTCTGGTGGCGCCGGAGCGCTGCCGGAGGCCATCATCATCACCGCGATCTTCACGAACAACTTCACCGCCTTCATCACCAACTCTTCCCCCCACTATGCAGCGGTGTAACCTCTCTCTTACCCGATGTAATCTCTACTTAAACATGGTGCTCAACACTATATATTATTTCCCAATGATGTATGGCTATCCTATGATGTTTGAGTAGATCTGTTTTGTCCTATGGGTTAATTCATGATCGTGATTGGTTTGAGTTGCATGTTTTATTATTGGTGCTGTCCTATGGTGCTCTCCGTGTCGCGCAAGCGTGAGGGATCCCCACTGTAGGGTTTGCAATATGTTTATGATTTGCTTATGGTGGGTGGTGTGAGTGACAGAAGCACAGACCCGAGTAAGTAGGTTGTTTGCGTATGGGATAAAGGGGACTTGATACTTTAATGCTATGGTTGGGTTTTACCTTAGTGATCTTTAGTAGTTGTGGATGCTTGCTAGAGTTCCAATCATAAGTGCATATGATCCAAGAAGAGAAAGTATGTTAGCTTATGTCTCTCCCTCAAATAGAATTGCAATAGTGATTACCGGTCTAGTTATCGATTGCCTAGGGACAAATAACTTTCTCGTGACAAAAAGCTCTCTACTAATATTTACTTTATTGCTTCTTTATCTAAACATCCCCTAGTTTATATTTATGTGTTCTTTATTATCTTGCAAACCTATCCTATCACACCTACAAAGTACTTCTAGTTTCATACTTGTTCTAGGTAAAGGGAACACTAAGCGTGCGTAGAGTCGTATTAGTGGCAGATAGGGCTTGAGAGAGTATTTGTTCTACTTTTAGCTCCTCGTTGGGTTCGACACTCTTACTTATCGAAAGAGGCTAGAATTATCCCATATACTTGCGGGTCATCAACCACTCAATGACATAATAAACAATCGCGATGCCATGGGTCGGATTGCCAAGTGGGCCATTGAGATCCTCCCATTCGACATAACATACAGACCGCGTCGGGCCATTAAATCCCAAGTACTGGCCTACTTCGTCGCCGAATGGACAGAGTCCGAACTCCCTAAAGAGTACGACACATATTCCAACTGGGTCATGCACTTCGACGGCTCCAAAATGCTGGCGGGCTTAGGAGCGGGCGTTGTCCTAACATCCCCCACTGGAGATACAGTTCAGTTCGTACTCCAAATATTATACACAGGCTCCAACAATGCAGCCGAATACGAGGCCTTATTGCATGGTCTTGGGATGGCTGTCTCCATGGGCATACAACGCCCGGAAGTGCGCAGGGATTCAAACCTTGCAATATCTCAAATAAATGGAGACTTCGATGCCAAAGATCCGAAAATGGCGGCTTACCGTAACGCTGTTCTCAAAATGTCGGCTCGGTTCGAGGGGCTTGAGTTTCATCATGTGGCTCGAGAAAGTAATCAAGCGGCGGATGTCCTTGCTCGCATTGGCACCAAGCGCGACCCCGTCCCACCTAACATATTTCTGGAAAGGCTCTTCAAGCCATCCGTGGTGTGGTGAGGGGAGAGCGGCAACACCAGTCCGTATTCGACTATAACCCCATATTTATAACACACTGATATCATCAGGGGCTCAGCCACCGAAATAACACCATCGGCCCATCTTATCATGGCAGTCATTGCCCCATGGACCGAACCCTTCTTGGCCTACCTTAATAGGCGAGAACTCCCTTGGGATCAGAATGAGGCGCGCCGCATTGTCCGACGCTCGAAAGACTACAAGGTTCATGATGGAGAACTCTACAAGAAAAGCGCTACCGGAGTACTTCAAAGATGTATCTTCGAGGAAGAGGGGCAGCAGCTCTTGGCTGGAATTCATGCCGGTCTCGGTGGTCACCACGCCGTGGCATGGGCCCTTGTAAGCAAGGCCTTCCGTACAGGTTTCCATTGGCCGACGGCCCGAGCAGATGCACAAGACCTTTTCCATCGTTGCGTTGGATGCCAGCTTTTCGCCAACCAAAGCCACATGCCACCCACCGCTCTACAAACAATCCCCATCACTTGGCCTTTCACGGTCTGGGGGCTTGATATGGTCGGACCCTTAAAGGAGGAAGCCATAAGAAAAAAATATATGTTGGTCATGGTAGATAAATTCACTAAGTGGATGGAGGCCAAACTAGTTAAAACGGCGGAAGCCGGACCAGTGATAGACTTCATATCCGGTGTTGTGCACCGTTATGGTGTTCCACACAACATCATCACCGATAACAGCTCCAATTTCACAGCCGATGAGGTGAAAACCTGGTGTGTTAATCTGGGCATTAAGCTCGATTACGCCTCCGTTTATCACCGGCAAACAAACGGTCAAGTCGAACGGGCCAATGGTCTTATTATTAGTAGCATTAAGCCCAGACTAGTGTGGTCTCTGAAAGAATTAGACAAGCACTGTGTCAAGGAGCTCAACTCCGTACTCTGGGGGCTGCGGACCACGCCCAATCGCACTATCGGATATACACCTTTCTTCATGGTGCACGGTGTAGAGGCTGTGTTACCCTACGACATTATTCATGACTCACCTTGAGTACGCATGTATGAAGAGAGAGAGGCCGAGCTTGATCGGCAGGACAGCTTAGATGCCTTGGAGGAGGAGCGCGACATCGCAAAAGGCCGTTCAGCATTTTATCAACAACAGGCCCACATATATCAAATCAGAGAAGTGCGGGCCAAGACTTATAATGTTGGCGAACTCGTTCTACGCTTGCCGGAGAAGAAAAAGGACAAACTCAAGCCCAAGTGGGAGGGTCCCTTCATCATGGACGAAGTTCTCACCGGAGGAGCGTACCGCCTGCGTGATGCATCAGATAATCGCCTAGAGCCGAACCCATGGAACGCGGCCAGACTCCGAAGATTCTATGCCTAGCACCGAACTCTTTGTTCGTCTCCTTCTCCCTTTTGTTTCAATTATTTCTTTTTCCCTCTCTTTTCGCTTTTCCTTTTTTTAGCCTTAAAGCTTTTGTGCGGTTACACCATTCACCAATGACGTACACATCCCCAAATATGTACGTCCATTATACCTGGGGCCTTCTTGTATAGAAGCTTATTATTATTATTTTCCGAGCATTAAGCTCACCATATATGTGTATTTTACTCGTATGTACCTTTTATTTGCCATTATATGCATCGATATGACTTAAGTTTTGGCCAAGCTGGGTTGCCTGGCTCCTGTGCTTATGCCCTACGTTCCCGTTAGTTCGACTAGGGCATAAAGGGAGGACCTCTGCGATTGTTACTACCGGGTCATCCGGATGTGTACCTCAGACTGGGTCAAAATCTAGCGTTCTTAAGGGAATATTCGGTCGACGGACTAAAAATGTTTTTACTCATTACACTATGAACCCCCAGATGTTACATATACTGCAATTTTTCAATCACAGTTTGGGCATGCACGTTAACGCATGCTCACCCAGGGAAAGGAACCCTTAACGGAACTATTCTCTCTAGAAGATGTTTCTTACAATCACAATGCAATATAACATAGATAGCCGAATACAACTTGTCTATTCAAGCAACTATGACCCCTACGCCTGGTTTCCAGGCATACCCCGGTTTATTTAGCCGCTCGGGTATTCAGAAACACTCCGCACCTTCGGGTCCAGAGGTTGAAGCGAAAAGGTTTGCCATGACAATTGTTTTACAATCCGGCTAGGGAAAATATGTCAAGAAAAGTACATAGTCACTTGGACTCAAAAATTTCCTCTTCTATGCCGTCCAATAGGTTGTCTAGTTTACAATCCTGTTGAGAATATTTTGCGGCTACTTTTACCTGGTCATATACCAAACAAACTAATGGGAATTTCTTTTCCATCTGACCCTAAAGGTCCGACCTGGGCCATATGATTCGGATCAAGCTTGGAATACTGTGTTTTCACCATGGCCCAGACCTCTCACGCACTTTCCCGGTAGGATGATATCTTCCATAATCGGAAACGCCGCCGCGCTCCCTTAAATAGCTGTACAAGCTCCTCCATACTTCCTGGAGGTGAGGCGGATGGCCATAAGGCCTTGGCAACACTTCGCATCACCTTCCGAGCTCGCTCGTGCATTTGCGACAGCTCTTGTAGCAGATCGCCCGAAGATCCGGACATCTCCCCTTTGGAACGGCCAGTCAGCATACCTACAGACATAACTCCCTCAGTTCCTTTCTTCACCGAATTACGCGGAGGTAAGTTTGAACACATACTAAATATGCCGCCTCGCAGCCTCTTATTTTCCTTCATGGAGTCAGCCAGCTGGGCCCGCACATCTTTCAGTTCTTCGCCCTGCTGGGTGTTGGAATCCTGGAGCTTGTTTTTCTCCTCCCTGACCCGTGTAAGTATACATTCTCCCGCGGCCCATTGCCTTTTGGCTTCTTGTTCACCTGCTTGTGCGACTTCCGGTGCCTCTCCCGGATGATCTGACGATCCTGCCATAAGATACACAACTGTGTTAGCATTGCTAGTATATAATTCCGTTTTTCTCGATGGAGGGACACATTACCAAGCGATGCCTTCTTGGATTTCTCCAGTTTGGCTGTCGCAGAGGCTAGCTGGGTCTGACACTTTTCCAGCTCTTGAGACAACAGGTTGTTCTTCTCCGTAATCACCTGGTTTTACAATGATCCTTAAATGAGCTGAATCAACTGCTTCAAGTCTCAGGGGCTACTGGTATATAATTATCAGGTTTATACAATGTGAGCTCACCCGCATATCTTTCACATGTTGGTATGTGGCTCTGGCAAGCCCGTCTTGAGCAGCATGGATGTATGCATCAGCCGAGTTGAAGGAATTGAATGCCTCTTTGGTAAAGTTGGGGTCGCAAAGAGCAGCCCTTTGGCGCCGATGGTTCCTGACGCTCTCCACTTCCGAGTTTGTGATGGACACATCATCTGAATCCCCTGCCAAAGGACAATCCAGTGGCACTCCCGTATCAGCCCTCGTTGTTACGACAGGGTCTGGAACCTGGCTGTTGGGAGTGTGACTGGCAGGACTCCCGGACATAGTCCGGCAAACGCTCTTCCTGATAAGACATGAACGGATAATGTCACAGTTGGATGTGACCGTAAAAGGGCATATTTATGAAGCCATACCTCTTTGATGATGGCTCCGACGTGTCTTCGCTTGCCTTCCTCTTCGAAAGCTTGCCCGGTGCGGGCGCCGCTCTCTTTGGAGTCGCCTCTGGTACGGGATGGTGTGCCGAGCACCTCCACTTTGGAGCACGAGATAGTGTGGTGGGTGAGGCAGAAGGAGGAAGCTCTTTCGGAGGAGATGTCTCCTGATTACTTACATGTGAGGTAGGGAGAAGACGGGGATAGTCAGCGGTGATGGCCACTTCCGTGCCGTCATAGCTCGCCTGGTAGAACACCCCATCCTCGAGCGTCACAAATATGTCTGGATGCTCTTCGAATCCGGGGTCAAGGTCCCGGTTGTGGTCCTCTGGCTGTGGGGCGGGGCTGTGGAGCCCCTTGGTGATCTTCCGCCATTCCTGTTACAAATGGATGGATTAATGTCCATGGAAAGTGACTCAGGGAGTAGATTGCGTAGACTAGTGGGATTGGAACTCACCCAGCTAGGAGGATTGTACATGGAAAATCCATCTCGACGCTTAATATGAGTGAATCCCTCTTTCTCCCCTTTGTATAGTTCGCCCAGTATTTTGGCCAAAGCGGCGGGGGTGTCCGGACCCTTCCGACCATAGCGGGAGGCGTCATCTCCCCCATTATAGTGCCACATGGGGTGCCCTCTGTATTGGAGTGGCTAGACCCCTCGTACTATGGAAGTCGCCATTACCTCGACTATTGATAATCGGACTGGGCGAGCGTCTTTGTCTTGCTCATCAATTGACGGACTTCCGTGCTATCTTCCTCCTCGAGGCTCCGAGGGCGCCAGCTGTGGCGTTTCTTCAATGGAACGCTTGAAAATTCGGGAAGACCCATTCGGATTGGGTCGGGAAGGGCGACGTCCTCAATATAGAACCATTTAGAAGGCCACTCTTCGGATGCCTTCTTCGGCGTGCCGGACAGGTATCCGGTCCCGGTGATGCGCCATACCTCGGCTCCGCCCACTTCAAATATTGATCCCTCTTGGCTACGAGGGACGAGGCAGAATAGTTTCCTCCATAATTCAAAATGGGCCTCACAACCCAGGAATAGCTCACAAAGAGCAACATAACCCGCAATGTGCAGGATGGAAGCAGGTGTGAGATTGTGCAGTTGGAGGCCATAATACTCCAGAAGTCCTCGGAGGAACGGGTGGATTGGAAATCCAACGCCTCTCAGCTGATAGGGAATGAAGCACACTCGTTCCCCCTGGATGGATTGGGAAAATTCTCAGTCTGAGCCTCGCCATTGAAGGAAGCCAATCCTGCTCGAACGGGGGCTAGATCTGTGTGTGGGGGGGGGGGGAGAAATCCCTGTGTATGTAGCTTCACTAGCTGACCGTGGGATACAGAACATTTCTCCCAATCGCATTTTCCAGGACCGTGGGGACGGGAGGAAGAGCTGGGAGCGCCAGCCATGTTGGAATGGTTTCTCCTAGCAAGCTCTGAGGATTCCTCGCTTGGTGTGGAATGGATCTGAAAATCCCAATCTCTTTAAATAGATGCCTTTCTTACATGGTTAGGGTGATATGTGCAAAAATACCCCGACCTCTCGTATTCGCTCGACACGCGGAAGCTGAAGTCATGAAGGTGTGGAAGCTAATGGGCGAGACATTAAATGGAAAGCTGAATACTGCTATTTAAGTCAGGCACTTTGAAGTAATTGGAGGAGGAACCCGCCTTGCAATGCCGAAGATGATCTGCGCGCCAAACACATCGTCATTGAAAGACTGGTTCGAGGGCTACTGAGGGAGTCCTGGATTAAGGGTTCATTGGGCATCCGGCCTATTGACATGGGCCGGACTGATGGGCTGTGAAGATACAAGACCGAAGACTCTCACCTGTGTCCGGATGGGACTCTCCTTGGCGTGGAAGGCAAGCTTGGCACGCAAATATGAAGATTCCTTTCTTTGTAACCGACTTTGTACAACCCTAGCCGCCTCCGATGTCTTCATAAACCGGAGGGATTAGTCCGTAGGGGCAATCATAATCATACAGGCTGTACTTCTAGGGTTTTAGCCATTACGATCTCGTGGTAGACCAACTCTTGTAATACTCATATTCATCAAGATCAATCAAGCAGGAAGTAGGGTATTGCCTCCATAGAGAGGTCCCGAACCTGGGTAAACATCGTGTCCCCCCGCCTCCTGTTACCATCAACCCTAGACACACAGTTCGGACCCCCTACCCGAGATCCGCCGGTTTTGACACTGATAGAGGCCAAGAAGGAGGCGGTAGGGGAACGAGCCGCCCGCCTAAAACATGAAGCGAGGTTGGATGAAGTCCAACAAGAGCTCAAGGATGCTATAAGCAAATGTGAGTCCTTGGAGCGCAAGGTGTCGGATCGAGAGTCCGAACTTGCTACGGCCCTCCAAAGTGCGAAGGATGCCCAGGTTGAAGCCCAAGGCGCCTGTCAGGAGATCCGAGAGGCAAAGCAGATCGCGGCGGGTAATGATACGTCTCCAATGTATCTATAATTTTTTTATTGTTCCATGCTATTATATTATCTGTTTTGGATGTTTGATGGGCTTTAATATGCTCTTTTATATTATTTTTGGGACTAACCTATTAACCGGAGGCCCAGTGCCAGTTTCTATTTTTTTGGCCTATTTTAGAGTTTTGCACAAAAGGAATACCAAACGGAGTCCAAACGGAATGAAACCTTCACGATGATCATTCTTGGACAAAAAGCAATCCAGAAGACTTGGAGTTGAAGTCAGAAATGCCACGAGGCATCCACGACGCAGGAGGGCACGCCCATGGGGGGTAGGCACGCCCCCCACCCTCGTGGGCCCCTTGTAGCTCCACCGACATACTTCTTTCGCCTATATATATATACTCTTATACCCCAGAAACATCAGGGAGAGCCACAAAACCACTTTTCCACCGCTGCAACCTTTTGTACCCATGAGATCCCATCTTGGGGCCTTTTCCGGCGATCTGCCGTAGGGGGAATCGATCATGAAGGGCTTCTACATCAACATTGTTGCCTCTCTGATGAAGCGTGAGTAGTTTACCACAGACCTTAGGGTCCATATTTATTAGCTAGATGGCTTATTCTCTCTCTTTTATTCTCAATACAAAGTTCTCCTCGATGTTCTTGGAGATCTATTTGATGTAATACTCTTTTACGGTGTGTTTGCTGAGATCCAATGAATTGTGGATTTATGAACAAGATTGTCTATGAATATTATTTGGTTCTTCTCTGAATTCTTATATGCATGATTTGATATCTTTGCAAGTCTATTAATTATCGGTTTAGTTTGGCCTACTAGATTGATCTTTCTTGCAATGGGAGAAGTGCTTAGCTTTGGGTTCAATCTTGCGGTGTCCTTTCCCAGTGACAGTAGGGGCAGCAAGGCACGCATTGTATTGTTGCCATCGAGGATAAAAATATGGGGTTTATATCATATTGCTTGAGTTTATCCCTCTACATCATGTCATCTTGCTTAATGCGTTACTTCGTTCTTATGAACTTAATACTCTAGATGCATGCTGGATAGCGGTCGATGTGTGGAGTAATAGTAGTAGATGCAAAATCGTTTCGGTCTACTTGACACGGACGTGATGCCTATGTTCATGATCATTTCCTTAGGTATCTTCATAACTATGCGCTTTTCTAACAATTGCTCGACAGTAATTTGTTCACCCACCGTAATACATGCTATCTTGAGAGAAGCCACTAGTGAAACCTATTGCCCCCGGGTCTCTTTCCTATTATATTACATCTATTTACCATTATATCGCATCTCGTTTACTATTTTGCAATCTTTACTTTCCAATCTATACAAAAAAAAATACCAAAAATATTTACTTTACTATCTTTATTAGATCTCACTTTTGCGAGTGACCATGAAGGGATTGACAACCCCTTTATCGCGTTGGTTGCAAAGTTCCTGATTCTTTGTGCAGGTACCAGGTGACTTGTGCGTCGTCTCCTACTGGATTGATACCTTGGTTCTCAAAACTAAGGGAAATACTTACGCTACTTTGGTGCATCACCCTTTCCTCTTCAAGGGAAAACCAACGCAAGCTCAAGAGGTAGCAAGAAGGATTTCTGGCACCGTTGTCGGGGAGATCTACGCCAAGTCAAGCCATAACAAGTACCCATCATAAACTCTTTCCCTCGCATTACATTATTTGCCATTCGCCTCTCGTTTTCCTCTCCCCCACTTCTAAAACGATTTTCGAAAACCTTTGCCTTTTCTTCGCCCCTCTTCTGTTCGTCTCTTTTCGCTTGCTTCTTGTGTTCTTATGTGTTGGTGTGCCTGTTTGCTTTGATGGCTTTGCCAAAAATTGTTGATCCTCACCTTAGGAGGTTGGAAGAAATTGAAAAAAACGTTAGAAGCTTTATGTCTTTACAATTTGAGCACAATAATATCTTCAGAAACGAGCTTAAAGAACAAAAAAATTATGGAGTACATGAATAAAGAGCTCGATGATATGTCTAAGGAATTTTATGGTTTGAAATCTCAGTTTGCTCATCTTGAAAATTTAGTAGGCTAAATTTTGGATAAACAAGCCACCTTAGTTAATAAGATGGCCGCTAAACCGGAAGATCTACATAATAATGATGAAGATCTAAAAGTGATTGATGTGACTCCTATTAAATCTTTGTTTTCCAATATGAATCTTGATAAAGATGGGACTGGAGATGAGTCAACTTTAGTTAAAAGGCGTCCCAATGATTCGAAGTTTTCAGATCTAGATTCAAAAATTGATAAAAGTGGGATTGAAGAGGTCAAAACTTTAAGTAGCAATGAACCCACTATTTTGGATTTCAAGGAATTTAATTATGATAATAGCTCTTTAAAAGATTGTATTTCCTTGTTGCAATCCGTGTTAAATTCTCCTCATGCTTATAACCAAAATAAAGCCTTTACTAAATATATTGTTGATGCTTTGATGAAATCTTATGAAGAAAAGCTTGAACTAGAAGTTTCTATCCCTACAAAACTTTATGATGAGTGGGAACCTACTATTAAAATCAAGATTAAAGATTATAAATGTTATGCTTTGTGTGATTTGGGTTCTAGTGTTTCCATGATTCCAAAAACTTTATGTGATGTGCTAGGTTTCCGTGAATTTGATGATTGTTCTTTAAATTTGCATCTTGCGGATTCCACCATTAAGAAACCAATGGTAAGGATTAATGATGTTCTTATTGTTGCAAATAGGAATTGTGTGCCCGTAGATTTCATTGTTCTTGATATAGATTGCAATCCTACATGTCCTATTATTCTTGGTAGACCTTTCCTTAGAACGATTGGTGCAATTATTGATATGAAAGAAGGAAATTTTAGATTCCAATTTCTGTTAAGGAAAGGCATGGAACACTTTCCTAGGAAGAAAATTAAATTGCCTTATGGATTTATTATAAGAGCCACATATGGACTGCATACCGAAGATGGCAATACCTAGATCTATTCGTGTTTTTACGCCTAGCTAGGGGCGTTAAACGATAGCGCTTGTTGGGTGGCAACCCAATTTTATTTTTGTTCTTTGCTTTTTGCTCCTGTTTATTAATAAATAATTCATCTAGCCTCTGTTTAGATGTGGTTTTATGTTTTAATTAGTGTTTGTGCCAAGTAGAACCTTTGGGAAGACTTGGGCGAAGTCTTTGCGTTCTTGCTGTAAAAAACAGAAACTTTTGCGCTCATGAGAATAGCTGTTATTTTTTACTGGATAGTGCTTTTAGGTTGATTCCTTTTGTAGATGATTAATAGACAAATTCCTCACGTCCACAAATTTATTTCAGATTTGTAGAGTTACAGAAGTATTTGAAAGTTACAGATTGCTACAGACTGTTATGTTTTGACAGATTCTATTTTTCGTGTGTTGTTTGCTTATTTTGATGAATCTATGGGTAGTATCGGGGGGTATGAACCATAGAGAAGTTGCAATAAAGTAGGTTTAACACCAATATAAATAAATAATGAGTTCATTACAGTACCTTAAAGTGGTGGTTTATTTTCTTATACCAACGAAGCTCATGAGATTTTCTGTTGAAGTTTTGTGTTGTGAAGTTTTCAAGTTTTTGGGTAAACATTTGATGGATTTTGGAATAAGGAGTGGCAAGAGCCTAAGCTTGGGGATGCCCAATGCACCCCAAGGTAAAATTCAAGGACATCCAAAAGCCTAAGCTTGGGGATGCCCCGGAAGGCATCCCCTCTTTCGTCTTCGTCTATCGGTGACTTTACTTGAGGCTATATTTTTATTCACCACATGATATGTGTTTTGCTTGGAGCATCTTGTATGATTTGAGTCTTTGCTTTTTAGTTTACCACAATCATCCTTGCTGTACACACCTTTTGGTAGAGACACACATGAATCGGAATTTATTAGAATACTCTATGTGCTTCACTTATATCTTCTGAGCTAGACAATATTGCTCTAGTTCTTCACTTATATCTTTTTAGAGCACAGTGGTGGTTTTATTTTATAGAAATTATTGATCTCTCATGCTTCACTTATATTATTTTGAGAGTCTTTTATAACAGCATGGTAATTTGCTTGGTTATAAAATTAGTCCTAATATGATGGGCATCTAAGATGGGTATAATAAAAACTTTCATATAAAGTGCATTGAATAGTATGAGAAGTTTGATTCTTTATGATTGTTTTGAGGTATGAAGATGGTGATATTAGAGTCATGCTAGTAGAGTTGTTGTGATTTGAGAAATAGTTGTGTTAAAGTTTGTGATTCCCGTAGCATGCACGTATGGTGAACCGTTATGTGATGAAGTTGGAACATGATTTATTTATTGATTGTCTTCCTTATGAGTGGCGGTCGAGGACGAGCGATGGTATTTTCCTACCAATCTATTCCCCTAGGAGCATGCGCATAGTACTTCATTTTGATAACTAATAAATTTTTGGAATAAGTATGTGAGTTCTTTATGACTAATGTTGAGTCCATGGATTATGCGCACTCTCACCCTTCCACCATTGCTAGCCTCTCTAGTACCGCGCAACTTTCGCCGGTACCATACACCCACCATTACCTTCCTTAAAACAGCTACCATACCTACCTATTATGGCGTTTCCATAGCCATTCCGAGATATATTGCCATGCAAGTTTCCACCATTCCATTTATTATGACACGCTCCATCATTGTCATATTGCCTTGCATGATCATGTAGTTGATATCGTATTTGTGGCAAAGCCACCGTTCATAATTTTTCATACATGTCACTCTTGAATCCTGGTATACCGCCGGAGGCATTCACATAGAGTCATATTTTGTTCTAAGTATTGAGTTGTAATTCTTGAGTTGTAAGTAAATAAAAGTGTAATGATCTTCATTATTAGAGCATTGTCCCAGTGAGGAAAGGATGATGGAGACTATGATTCCCCCACAAGTCGGGATGAGACTCCGGACTAAAAAAAGAGGTCATAAAAAAAGAGAAAAGGCCCAAATAAAAAAATGGGGGAAAAAGAGAGAAGGGGCAATGCTACTATCCTTTTACCACACTTGTGCTTCAAAGTAGCACCATGATCTTCATGATAGAGAGTCTCCTATGTTGTCACTTTCATATACTAGTGGGAATTTTTCATTATAGAACTTGGCTTGTATATTCCAACGATGGGCTTCCTCAAATGCCCTAGGTCTTCGTGAGAAAGCAAGTTGGATGCACACCCACTTAGTTTCTTTTGTTGAGCTTTCATACACTTATAGCTCTAGTGCATCCGTTGCATGGCAATCCCTACTCACTCACATTGATATCTATTGATGGGCATCTCCATAGCTCGTTGATATGCCTAGTTGATGTGAGACTATCTTCCTCCTTTTTGTCTACTCCACAACCACCATTCTATTCCACCAATAATGCTATGTCCATGGCTCACGCTCATGTATTGTGTGAAGATTGAAAAAGTTTGAGAACATCAAAAGTATGAAACAATTTCTTGGCTTGTCATCGGGGTTGTGCATGATTAAATACTTTGTGTAATGAAGATAGAGCATAACCAGACTATATGATTTTGTAGGGATAGCTTTCTTTGGCCATGTTATTTTGAGAAGACATGATTGCTTTGTTAGTATGCTTGAAGTATTATTATTTTTATGTCAATATTAAACTTTTGTCTTGAATCTTTCAGATCTGAACATTCATGCCACAATAAATAAAATTACATTGATAAATATGCTAGGTAGCATTCCACATCAAAAATTCTGTTTTTATCATTTATCTACTCGAGGAGGAGTAGGAATTAAGCTTGGGGATGCTTGATACGTCTCCATCGTATCTATAATTTTTGATTGTTCCATGCTCTTATATTATCTGTTTTGGATGTTTAATGAGCTTTAATATGCTCTTTTATTTATTTTTGGGACTAACCTATTAACCGGACGCCCAGTGCAAGTTCCTGTTTTTTTTGCCTATTTTAGAGTTTTGCAGAAAAGGAATACCAAATGGAGTCCAAACGGAATGAAACCTTTGCGATGATCTTTCTTGGACCGAAAGCAATCTAGAAGACTTGGAGTTGAAGTCAGAAAGGCCACAAGGCGTCCACGAGGCAGGAGGGCACGCCCAAGGGGGGTAGGCGCGCCCCCACCCTCATGGGCCCCGCGTAGCTCCACCGACGTACTTCTTTCGCCTATATATACTCTTATACCCTTGAAACATCAGGGAGAGCCACGAAACCACTTTTCCACCGCCGCAACCTTCTGTACCCGTGAGATCCCATCTTGGGGCCTTTTCCGGCGGTCTGTCGGAGGAGTAATCGATCACGGAGGGCTTCTACATCAACACCATTGCCTCTCCGATGAAGCGTGAGTAGTTTACCATCGACTTCGGGTCCATAGTTATTAGGTAGATGGCTTCTTATCTCTGTTTGATTCTCAATACAAAGTTCTCCTCGATGTTTTTGGAGATCTATTTGATGTAATACTCTTTTGCGGTGTGTTTGCTGAGATCCGATGAATTTTGGATTTGTGAACAAGATTATCTATGAATATTATTTGGTTCTTCTCTGAAATATTATATGCATGATTTGATATCTTTGCAAGTCTCTTCGAATTATCGGTTTAGTTTGGCCTACTAGATTGATCTTTCTTGCAATGGGAGAAGTGCTTAGCTTTGGGTTCAATCTTGCGGTGTCCTTTTCCAATGACAGTAGGGGCAGCAAGGCATGTATTGTATTGTTTCCATCGAGGATAAAAAGATGGGGTTTATATCATATTCCTTGAGTTTATCCCTCTACATCAAGTCATCTTGCTTAATGCGTTACTCCATTCTTATGAACTTAATACTCTAGATGCATGCTGGATAGCGGTCGATGTGTGGAGTAATAGTAGTAGATGCAAAATTGTTTGGGTCTACTTGACACAGACATGATGCCTATGTTCCTGATCATTGCCTTAGATATCTTCATAACTATGCGCTTTTCTTTCAATTGCTCGGCAGTAATTTGTTCACCCACCGTAATGCATGCTATCTTGAGAGAAGCCACTAGTGAAAGCTATGCCCCCCGGGTCTCTTCCCTATTATATTACATCTCTTTCCCATTATATCGCATCTTGTTTACTATTTTTAAATCTTTACTTTCCAATCTATAGAACAAAAATACCAAAAATATTTACTTTACTATCTTTATTAGATCTCACTTTTGCGAGTGACTGTGAAGGGATTGACAACCCCTTTATCACGTTGGTGGCAAGGTTCTTGATTGTTTGTGAAGGTACTAGGTGACTTGTGCGTCGTCTCCTACTGGATTGATACCTTGGTTCTCAAAACCGAGGGAAATACTTACGCTACTTTGCTGCATCACCCTTTCCTCTTCAAGGGAAAACCAACACAAGCTCAAGAGGTAGTAGGTAAGGCCTTTAATATGCAGAGCAATTTTGTAAGGAGAATGTACACCTTACTGACCCGCATTTGGAGTTCTCCAGGCGCGTTTGCGGATCTACCCCGGAGTATTGTTGATGCTGCGGATTTCTTCCGAGCTGAAGAGGGGAGCTCAACAGAGAAGCTGTTCTGGTCGCAGTACCTTGCGCCAGAGCATCCAGTGCCCCTCAGTGATCAGCTGAAACAGCTGACCGAACTGCATAGGGTGACCAAACTGGCCATGAAGGATGTTGTAGTCCGTCTTTTGGCCAGCCGAACCCATACCCAACTGCTACTTTGGGCTTGTGAAGTGGCTACTCGATGGCTGCCCACGGCTTGATGCTATAAAGCGGTCAATATGTATCGAAGGTGCCCGAGTGGCCTTCGCCCGTGTCAAGGTGAAGTGTGCGAAGATGAATGCATCCAATCTTGCAGCCGAGGGACCGCCCGCAGGCAAGGAGCATCTCACGTCGGAGCACTATTTCAGTGACATCCTTGAAGGATCACGCACTATAGAGGGCTAGTGTTCGAAGGACATCATTTTTGATTGAATGTATCTGTGCTGCCTGAACTTTGTATTATGAAAACAAGGCTTTTGTATAATAATTTTCTTGTTTCATCTGAAATTATTTTTCCTCCGTTGCGGCCGTTTACAGAATCTGAGAGTTGGCTAGTTGTTGGCTTCAGCCCCCCACGTAGATAGTATGGAGGTGTTCGGAACAGCACAAAAACACACTTAACCCAACGACTTGGTCCTTGAAGGAGGTGTTAGTGCGGTGAACCACGCAGTCAGACTATGTAGCTTTATCACTCTCACTTAGCCATAGGAGTTTGACAATAAGATTGTAGGCGCAGCCCCTCGTATTGTTCGGTTATCCGAACTTGGTTGCTATAGACGCCTGACTAGGTGAAGACCGGTCCTTCGTATGACACGGAATAAATCGCAAGAGATTTATACTTAGTCACCGAATAGCTGACCAGCTCTCGCTGCATCATGATAGTCAGTTTTCGTCTTTCTCTACTGAGGTGTTTATCCGGATGAACCAGAAACACAATCGCAGTAGTTCTCCCTTTACTTCCTTAGCCAAACAATCGGAACGTAACACTACAAAAAAAGACACATCCATGACATTTTGGGCCGAACGAATTTTTTTCCTATCATACTTATGACACTTCTATGACGATAATTGTGACAAAACCCGGTATCATCATAGATGTGGTGGGCTCCTACTTCAATGACAAAAAATCATGACAGAAAATGGTCTTTTATCCTGGGCGGGCTTGAGACGCAGCTGCATGACATTCTTTGGGCCGTGCATGACGGAAAAAACCATGGTAGAAGCGAGGGCCAGGAAAATATCGGGGATTTCCCGGTTGCCGTGGGTGGTCAGGGGTCAAGCGATGCGCGTTTCTCTCATACACATACGCGCGTGGGTGCGTGGCGTTGGGCTCTAATTGAACCCGAGTGAGGCGTCGCCTAACTGAACCCGAGCGATTGCACTGCAGGCTACGCGTTACTGAACTCGAGCGATCGAGCGATTCCTTCGCTACTCCTGCTAACTGAAGCTAATCGATGCCGCCTCTAGATGAATAGTGAGCGTTGTTGGGGGGTGGGGGTGGATGAATAGTTCCCGGTGGGGGTTGGATGAATAGGACCCCGTGGTGTTGCCGCTGGATGAACAGGACCCTGATCGACCGAGCCAGTTGGGCATGGATGAACAGGACCCCGTGGAGGGCTAGATGAACAGGACCCCATGGAGGGAAGATTAAATAGTAGCTAGTGGAGGGCTGGTTGAACAGTAGCCGGTGGAGGGCTGGGTGAACAGTAGCCCATGGAGGGGTGGTTGAACAGGACCCCGTGGAGAGGGCTGGTTGAACAGTAGCTGGTGGAGGAGTGCGCGGTGGAGGCTGGATGAACAGGAGCCCGTGGATGAACAGTCACAGGTGGAGGCTGGAGGAGGTCGATGGTGGATGAACAGTAGCCCGTGGAGGCTGGAGGAGGTTGACGGTGGAGATGAATAGTATGGAGTCCTGTTTTGCGGTACGCCACACCCCTCCCGATGAACAGGACCCCCGTTTCGACCGTAGCACTCCAACACAAGTTCGTTTCCTCTGTTTTGTGGTACACCACACCCCTCCCAATCAACAGGATCCCCTTTCGACCGTAGGAGGTCCAACAGAAGTCCGTTTCCTCCGTTTTGCGGTACACTAGACCCCTCCCGATGAACAGGATCCCGTTTCGATGCGGTCGAACGCAAGGCCGTTTCCTCCATTATGCGGTACGTCAGGCCTCTTTACATCGACTGTTCCGTCCAAGCCCTCCCGATGAACAGGATGGCGCATTCCATTTCGACCGAGCCGGTTGGCTCCCCATGAACATGAAGACAACAGAGTTACTCCGTTTCGACCCAGCCATGTACATGAGCCCTGGCCGTATGTATGCGCAAGTTGGCATTCGAGACCCCTCCTGTATGTACGTATGTGGCCATATTTTCTTTTTTGCATCCTGGCAGATGTACGTACGTGTACATGCTACGTGCGTGCCTCTACAACGGCACATGCATGCCTCTACTACGAAACATGCGCGCCTCTACATCGACTAGTATGTATGTACACATTCGCGACCAGAATGACAACGCTACGTACGCTTTGACCAAGTGGGTCCCGATTGTCAGGCTCTTCCTTGCATGCGAAGATGTAGCTAGTGGGTCCCAACAGTAAGGGGGTGAATCACTTTTTTTTGCCGATAATATGGACGCACTTCCTTTTGTGCGAAGATGTAGCTAGTAGGTCCCAGCAGTCAGGGGGAAATGGTTTTTGCGAAACACGATGGCCCATCCGGTGGGTCCCTGCTGTCAGGTGGAGGAATCATTATTTTCTGCGTAATAAGAAGGCACTTCTTTGCTGCGGCCATGGACCTAGCTGTCAGCCTCTCCACGTACAGTACTCTTCCGATGGAAGTCGGTCGTTGACTATATTGACCACGCCGCGCCGAGAGCATCAAGGCGGTGGACAACCACGATGCCTAGGAAGGGGGCAACGCGTAGCCGGGGAAGACGCGGCAGTGGATGCCCACGCGGAGAGGAGTACGAGGGTTCACTCATTCGGTTGTGGTGTGAGGCTGCCATCGCCGCAGAATAACAGGGGGTGTGGGTGAGTAGAGGGATGGCCTGGCTAGCGGTGGGAGTAGTAGGGGGCGGTGAAGCCTCCGTGACATCACATCGGGCCACGGGAGGCAGGAGCACGTGACACGACCGACGCTGGTTTGGGCGGCTAGAGCAAGAAGACCAGAGGTTGAAGAAGCACTACGGCCGTTGGATGAACATCGTACGGTCACTGGAGCTAGAATCGTTCATATTTACTAAGTTGACAAAGCCCTCCGTCCCCATCAACTTAGTAGGCCCACAAGTCAGCCTCCCACTATGCTAGGTCCTAGCTAGCAGGGGGAGTATTCATTTTTGTGCATAATGAGGAGGCACTTCCTTGTGTGCAAAGATGTAGCTGGTGGGTCCGACCTGTCAGCGGGGGGACGTTTTTTTTCATGAAATACAGAGGCCCTTCCGGTGGATCCCAGATGTCAGGTGGAGGAATCATTATTTTGCGCGTAATAAGGAGACATTTCCTTGTGTGCGGCCATGGACCCAGCTTTTAGCCTCTCCACGTACAGTCCACGTCCGATGGATGTCGTTCGTTGACCATGTTGACCAGGCTGCACTGAGAGCACCATGGTGGTGGACGACAGCGAGGCCTAGGAAGGGAACGACATGGAACCGGGGAAGACTCGCAGTGGTTGCCCATGCGGTGGGGAGTACGATGGTTTACTGGTCCGGCTGCCGTCGTTGGAAAATAACAGGATGTGTGGGTGAGTAGAGGAATGGCCTGGCCAGCAATGGAGTAGGGTGGGGCAGTGCGGCCTATGCGGCAGCACAGCCAGCCACGAGAGGCGGGAGCAGGCAGTCCCACCAGCACTGGTTTGGGCGGCTGGAGCAAGAAGATCAGATATTGAAGAAGCAGCACGGCCGTTGGATTAACATCCAACGGTCACTGCTGCTAGAATCATTTGTGGACTAAGTTGACAAAGCCTTTTGTACACGTCAACCTAGTAGACCCACAAGTCAGCCTCCAAATCCGTCCCAAACAGCATACAACCCGAAATTTCTAGCCAGATTCAAATTAATTTTAAAACTAAATATACCTTAATTTAAATTGAATGAAATTTTACCCGCACAAAAACAATGAAATTTAAAATATCAAAATCCGAAAGGAAAAAAGTATTTTGGAACTAATTGCATGTTTGTTGTATTTTTTCATTTTACATCCCATTTATTATTACTTATAGCCCATTTGTTATTACTTATAGCCCATTTTCTAGGCAAAATGCACCCCTCCTCGTCTTGAAAGATTTCTGGCCCAGCGGGGCGTAGAAAAGCAAGTAGGCCTACGTTGGTTATTCTGCAAAAAACAAAATAGCTGGCTAGGCATTTTTAGAAAGGAAAAAAAACTGGGCTGGTCATGTGCTAAACATATGAAATAAAAGCCTGGGTTACACGGGCCACAACTCCCGCACAACCCAGTTGATACCCTTCTCCATCCTGGAAAAACAAAATTACTGCGCGCACTGCTGGGTCCCTACCATCATCCTCACCATGTACAGTCATCTTCTTATTCCTCTCAGTTGTAAAACCATGTTGACAACACCGAAGGGCGTCATCGTTGTGAGCGAACCAAGGCAGAGGGCGATGGTGAGGCTTCGGACGGGAACGAATAGGAGCCGGGGAAGATGCGCAGAGTTTTAGGGTGTGATGTGGCCATGATGTGTGCGCGGTAGCACAACCAGCCGTGGGAGGCGGGAGCAGGCGGTCCCGTCGG
Source organism: Triticum dicoccoides (assembly GCF_002162155.2). Lineage (NCBI taxonomy): Eukaryota > Viridiplantae > Streptophyta > Magnoliopsida > Poales > Poaceae > Triticum > Triticum dicoccoides. The sequence goes on from NC_041385.1 coordinate 656,772,062, forward strand.
TGCTGGTTTGGCTTTGGCGGTTGGAGGAAGAAGAGACTGAAGAAACATGATAGACGTCGAATGTCAATCCAATGGTCAAGGTTGGCACAATCTTTGCTGACTAAGTCGACACCAAGTAGCATACTTTTTTATACTCCCTCCGTCCGGAATTACTCGTCGCATAAATAGATGAAAATGGATGTATCTAGAATTAAAATACATTTAGATACATTCATTTCTCCGGCAAGTATTTCTGGACGGAGGAAGTATATAGGAAGAAAAGAAAAATTGTGCTCGTTCGCCTGATAACATTCCTGAAACTGCGACCGTTCGATCTTGCGTCGTAACTAAAACTGCGAGGAAAATGCATTCGTCTGCCGTCCTCCTCCCAGGGAACGTTCACCACATAAGTGACTAGCACCCTTGGTTTTCAACTGAGAGGTCTTGGGTTCGAGTCCCATTAACTCTCAATTTTGTCCTCCTTCCTTCCTCGCATAAAAAAAAGAAAAAAAAATCAAAGACTTGAGAAGGCGCACAGAACAAGCTAGTGTACCAGTAAAGAGACGTTGCTGCGTTTTAGAAAGAAGAGAGACGTGCTCCTATAGCTGTTTCGAATCCAAACCTAGACTACGACTATATATGGTGCTATGCTACTCTGCAAGTAATGAAACTGCCATACCAACATTCACTTCTCCTCTTCTCTACTTACTCTGCCTAGCATCACAAGCTCTGGACACAACAACCATGTCCGCTGGCTGCTTGTCCACCTGCTCTTCAGCAGGCAACAAGCAGGTATGCACCAAGTCGCCACCCATACCATCGCCTGTGGGTCTCATCACACCCCCACCAGCACACGCACCACAGCCGGTTGCTCATCGCAACCCGCTGTCGTTGGTGTTATGCCACTGTTGCAAATCACGTAGAGTCATCCGTCGCGTCTCAACCACAATCCTCAACCATGGCCGAGTCTTCTACAAATGGCCGAATCAAGGGGTAATAATATGTTTTAAGTGTTGTTCTGCTGCTTTCAGTTGCTGATTTTTTTAATAGTTTGGTTGATGATCTTCCAATTTGATTCATGCAGAAAATGGAAGATTCGTGTGATTTGTATTTCTAGGAAGTTGCTGATGTGGGGGAATGCAACTATGCTGATTATTTGGTTAGCCGAGGAATCCCAATACCAGCAGGTTGGGGTGTTGGACATGTAACTGAAGGAACGTCAGAAGAGGAAGATGCAGAGCAGAAGGTTAAAGATGCAGTTCCTCGGATCATGGCCAAGCAACAGCTGCTGAACGGCCTTGACAGCAATGAGGAGATGAAAGAGCTTGTGAAGATAATGGGCAAAATCGACGTGCTCTGTAGGATGATTGTCTCTTTATTTCAAGTGTATGTAGCACTCGTGATGTATTCAGTGGCTATGACATGAGCACTTTGCTGAAACTAGTAATGAATGAAACCTGTCTAGTAGGCTGGGCATACTGTTGTGAACATCTAATGATTTCTATTAACGAAAATCAGGGGGTATCCCCTTTTTCTCAGAAATAAATAAATAGCAGAGGCCCTTTTGGTAATAAATAAATAAATTAGTAGAGGCCCTCTCGGGTCAGCTTTGTTCACATTCGAAGACATCGAGCAAATTCAAGTCCAACAGCAAACTATGTCATCAAATTCAAGTTTCACAGCCAAATATGAGTACAACTAAACAACAATGTCATCATGTTTTAGTCGTCATACAATCACCAAACACAAATCAGCATACATAACAAGTGATGTTCTCACAGCAAAATACTAAACAACACATTCATCAGGTTTTAGTTGTCATAGCAAACACAATTTCACATAGTAGATAAAAAACGTCTTCTGATAGGCAAATACGACAAAAGCAATCTAATCATCATCTGCGGCAGCAGCGTCAACATCTTCACCATGTGTATCAGTCTGAATCATAATTTCCCACAGTGTCATATTCTTCTTCATCCTCAATGTCCTCAAACGTTGGCTTCTTCTTGATCAACTCTTGTATGTCCACAACACGATAGGCAATCTTTTGGCCGGCGTCATTGATGTGATGGTTCTCAAAGATATTAGGAACATCTGTGTTATCTTGTACATCAGGAGAAGTGTAAGCATCATCTTGTTGTGCAACTTCATTAAACGAATTCCTCTGCTCAAACCTTTGCAATACTCTCCAGTCATTGCTACATGCAAATGTGTCTTCCAAGAAAAATATCTGTGTTGCTTGATTTGTGAAAATAAAAGGCTCGTTGGTCTGGTATACTGCCTTGACATTGATGAATTTGAAATAATCATCAGCTCTGGGTTTTGCGATCCTGGAAAACAGGTTATACCAATGACAACACAACAGAACCACACACCGATGATCCTCGGAACTGGAGATATACTGCAACTGAACAATGTCTGTTATGTTAGCATACATTCCAGTTGTCTCTTTGTCGTACATATCCGTGCTCATGATGGCACTATTTGGTGTCTTCCTGCCTTCACCGCATGCAAGGGTGTTGTAGCGCACATCTCCAACAACGCAAGATTCATAATGTCTTACCCGAGTATCAGGACCCATTCCTAGTGAGTAAAGGGCATCATCAACTGCCTGCCCATCCTCCCGCATCTTCTTAACCTAAGGTTAGAAAATAGACAAGCTGATCATCTTATGTACTTAGTATATTAAAAAAACTGACAGTGCAATTCAAAAGCTTACATGGCTCTTGAACCATTTCGCAAATCCTGCCATAACCAGTTTGTCAATGTTTCTTGGATTTTGTAGCAGTAACTCGCTTTTGTAGATGCTGCACAACATAGTGATCGCGTCAAAAATCTAAATATATAAGAATGTGCTGGAAGTTTAGTAGATTGCGATGTATAAGCTGCAGTACTTAGCACTTAATTGATATAAGGTAGTATCTCAGGACAGTTATTCAACACATACCAAACCATTTTGTCCAAATCTTTAGGTTTGTCCTCTTGTCAACTCTTCCATGTAACTCGAACAGAATAATCGAAAACATTGAGCCCGGGATTGTCTTCACCCACCTCTTTGCTAAGCTGATCAGTTGTTTCAATGCATTTTGAGCAGAATGTCAACGCTTCTATAGCAATGTAGGCCTTTGCAATGGAACCCTCGGGTCTAGCTCTGTTCCTAACATAGCCCTTGAAAGTGCCTAGCCATCTTCCAATAGGGTACATCCAGCCATACTGTACTGGACCTCTAAGTGGTGCCTCATCAGGTAGATGAACAGCCAAATGCACCATCACATCAAAGAAGGCTGGAGGATATATCTTCTCAAGGTCGCATAGGATAGTTGGTATCTTGTCTCTAAGATGCTCCAAAGCATCTATCCTGATATTTCTACTGCAAAGTTCCCTGAAGAATTGTCCCAACTCTGCAACTGCTCTGTATAAGTCAGGGCGGCCCAATCCTTTAAGGGTAACAGGTAAAACCCTTTGAAGTAGGACGTGGCAGTCATGAGTTTTCAACCCTTGTACCTTGTTTCCATCTGCACTGACTCTCCTTTCAGGGTTGGAAGCAAATCCATGTGGGAATCTCACATGTGACAGGACCTCACAGAGTTCTTTTTTTACCTTGTCCAAGACGTACACAGCTGGTGCCATATTCCATGGTTTACCTTCATCTTGCACCCGCGAATCCTGTCTGATACCCAGGTGTGTCAAATCAATCCTAGATTTTAAGGTATCTTTCATCTTGCCTTCAATATTAAGAAGTGCGCCGATAATGTTGTCACATATATTTTTCTCGATGTGCATCACATCAAGATTATGCCGCTGATCCAAATCTTTCCAATACTCCAAGTCCCACAAAGTGCACCTGCGGGTAAACAATAATCTCTCGTCTGCCCGGCCATGCATCCTTTTCCCGCTACCATTACCAAGATGTTTTCCTGATGTAATATGCCTGACCTTCTCTAATTCCACTTGCAACTCATCGGCGGTGAGCCTCTTTGGCGCATCACAGTTTTCATGCTTTGCATTGAACACATGTCTTCGGTATTTTCTAGGATGCGGCTTGTCCTTGGCAAGGAAATGGTGGTGTCCAATGTAACGGATCTTATGTAACGGATCATGCTAAGTATTGCGTATGACAGCAGATTCCTGTCACAGCGAACACATGCATTGTAACCATGTGTCGTTCGCCCTGACATAGTGCCCAAAGCCGGATAATCATGGATGCACCAAATTATAACATATCACAGAAAGAAATCAGTTGTTGGGCTGCTATATAGGTCTCGAGTGAGAACACCCCTCCATAGCTATTGAAGTTCCTCCACAAGAGGCTCCTTGAATAAATCAAAATCCTTTCCAGGACTTTTTGGACCAGGGATGAGCAAGGCCATCATGTAGTTTGATTCTTTGGTGCAGACATTTGGAGGCATGTTGTAAGGGATAACAAGTACTGGCCACATGTTATATGTGGCGCTCTGGTGGCCAAATGGGTTAAATCCATCTGAAGCTAAGCCAAGTCTAATGTTTCTCAGACCAGCAGCAAACTTTTTGTGTTTATGATTGAAGCTTTTCCACTCACTACCATGACATGGATGGCTCATTACATTCTGATCTCTGTACTCCTGGTTCCTAGAATGCCTTAGTACACCCTCTCTTGTTTCAGCATCATGAAACAACCTCTGCAATCTTGGTATAATTGGAAAATGTCTCAGAACATTATGAGGAATCCTCTTTACATCATCACCATATTTCAATCTCGATGATTTGCATTTCGGGCATTCACTTAAGTTGGCATAATCCTTCCGGAACAGAACACAATTATTCTTACAAACATGGATCATATCATATCCAATTCCAACTGCACGAAGGAAATTCTTCATTTTACTGTAGGTGTGTGGCAGCTCAGACGCATCTAGGAAAGATTTGCGGAAAGGAGCCAACATCGCATTGAATGATTTGTTGGTCATCCGCTCAGATGTCTTCACCTGAAGAAAGGTGATCATAGCTGAGAATACTGACATCTTATATCCTAGAGTGATAGCCACGTTGCATTGTTCCAACATGCGGGCCCACCATTTTTCTTCTGTAGGTGAAAGTTCATGAAATGCACGAGCATTTCGTAGCATTGTTTCAATGTTGGTCAAACTCACTGGCTCCGCCACCACCACCTCCTCCTCCTCTTCCTCCTGAGCATCTGGCAGATCAAGATGGTGATCTGCTGCTTCCACGTAGTCAATAACATTGACGTTCACAACTTCACCATGATGAACCCACCTACTATATGTGACTGACGTCCCATACAAGTGTAGATGATTTTGCACAATTGACTGGGGTCTTGTAACTGAATTCATACAACTGCTACACGGGCAGAGCACATCTGATTTCGGACCACCGTACTAAGCTCTGATAAGTTCATGAAGTTTTCAACCCCCTCGACATATGCAGCAGAGAATCTTCGATTAGAGGTTATCCAAGTCTTGTCCATCTGTTAGACATAGAAATTAGTTATTCTACTAGATATTACAGAAAAAACATATATGCTTTTTTATGAAGTCCAAAAAAATACCTAGGTCGATGTCTAAAGCTATGGCAAGATATTTGGACGAGCAGATCTAAGTAAAAATATATATGTAAAGCTAATTCAGCAAACAGATTTGAGTGCTAAATTATGGCAGGTTGTTTCAGCAGTCAATCAGGCCGAGCACACAACCATCAAACTATCAAAGGCCATCACATCAACAAAGATCGAGTATAAAATGGTGTAGAGCTATTTCACCTAACAGATTGGCTACTAGACCATGGCAATCTAAGTCACAATAAATATATGGCAGGATATTTTAGCAACTATCGGCCTTGGCATGGCATCTTAGCTAAGCAGATTGAGTGCAGAACAGGGCAAGGAAGCTTCTTAAGCAAAGCATATTGACTGTAAACTACTTCGGCAAACAGTGAGATTAACAACGTCAATCAGCTAACATTCAATGCTACACCGACATGCACGGGGCCTCAGTCTAGAATGCGTGTACAGTGGGAGAAGTTGACTGCTGTGCGTCTCCACACAAGCGTTCCCAGCGGTGGCGGCACTGACCGCCGTGCACCTCCACAAGAACGTCGCCAGCGGTGGCGGCGCGGCTAGAGGACGACTGTCTACGAGAGCATACTGTGGGAGCGAGAGGATTACCATGCGTCCCCTCGACGAACTGCGGCGCCGATGTATCGGCGTGGCGGGGAGGACGACTTTGGCAGAGCGAATGGAGTGGAGGGGG
>NC_041385.1:656778576-656800437 GCF_002162155.2 Triticum dicoccoides
GATTTGGGGGGAATTTTTTTGGGGGGGGGGGAGGATTTTCGCGTGGTGGGCGGCGGGAGTTTGGCGCATGGTCGGTTTCTCCAAGTGCAGTCCCACGTGTCAGTGAAGAGGCAAGCTGAAGCATGTTCCTTTTGCGTGAGCCGTGTGCAGGACCAAACGTGTGTGGGGTGCAATTCGACTGTGACAGGGGTGCTGTGAGTGTACCACCTTTTTTCCTTTTAAACTAGGTGCTTTGCCCCCTCAAAAAATAACTTGGTGCTTCGCGCGATCCATCGATACTACTACTAGTATTCTGGTAATCCCGACTAAAACAGCGCGGCTGGGTCTTTTACCGCGCGATACGCTGGGAGGTTGGCTTAGTTGCGTTTTTTAGGATGAGTAATGCTACACCTACGTAATCCCAGTTACGTAATTAATGTAATGTGAAACATGTGAGCTATTGATTGTAGATTGGGGGGAGGGAGGGGCCCACCACCATGAAAATCAGGGAGGAGAGAGAGAGGCAATTTACGTTAACCCTTTCGTAGGTTCCCGTAGATGTAGAAATGTGTGAAATGCATGAATGTGTAGTGGACGTACAATTGGAGTGCCTAAGATAAATTGTGTATGTAGACCCTATGTGTTTATTTACTTCGCATGTTAGCTTTGTCTCGGTTCAATAAAAATAAGAATTGGTGATGATGATGTGCCTGTCGTCCTGCAATATAGGCCGTCCGATCTATATCTAACGAATAGGAAGGAAACTATGGAAATTCACCCGCACTCCTCTCCACATTTGCAGATAAGGTCTTCCCTCGTTCATCCTTTTCTCCCACAAGATCTTGATGTTCCACGCAACACACGGGCATCTTGCTAGTACTCCTACAATATACTATATTATGGTGATAGTTCATATGCACCGGTCGAGATTAATGCAAACACGACAGATTTTCTACATTTCGAACTTTTTTAGGACAAAAAAATAAAAGAGACCTGAACCTAAACATATTCTACGGCAGTGACCGACGTCCTCCATCTACGATCTCTACGTACGGGGGCGGGGTTCAAGACCTGTGAAGTGAAGGTGTGGTCTCCGGCGAGGAAGAGTAGAACACGGGATACGGAACGGCCAATTGGCACACCATGCCCTGCCGCCTCCCATGCCCTACTCATCCTCGGAGGAGTCTCTGACCTCGGCGTTGCCGGACGTTGGACGGCGGCAAGTAGGACGCATGGCTAACGGTGCTCCCGTCATCGGCCGCCAGCGTGACCACCGCTTGTGTGGTCGTGTCCGCGTCCGGCTACGCCTCTATTGCGTCGCGAGCAGCGACTTGAGCGAGGGCGGCGACCTCAAGCTTCATCCCCGAAGACAAGCTCTCCCGCAGAGTGTTCGCGCTCGCGGTCATGGCGGATGTGGTGCTAGGTAGCAGGATGATGCGCTATGTTGTGGAGGTTAGCTGGGCGTTGCCGCTTTAAGTAGCGCATTCCGGTGAGGCCAAGCGTCCGGGTGCGTCATTAAGTCGCCAGAGTTGGTTCCTCGGGCACCGAGCCTCTTAACGACGGCATACGGATAGACGACATGAATGCGAGCAGCTGGCGCCGGCTGGGAACGCACCGCGCGACGATGCGAGGGGTGGTTTTTTGGTGTGCCAGGGTAATCAGCTGCAGTCGTGGCAACGTTGGAGATGCCCTTTGCTCACATGCGATCCCCACATGTTATTGAAAAAGCAAGACGACCCGACATGGTCTCAGGTCCTGGGGATGCAGTTGGCCGCGGTACACCACTCCGCGGACGCGTCGCGGCGCGCGTGCACTTCGGCGCCCCGTGCATCCTCGACGAGTGTCGGGGAAACCGATCACCTATAAGGCCGCAAGGATCCCTTCTACGTTCGGCGGGGGGTTAGTTGCACGAAGAGCAGGGCCAGCCGTTAGCACACAAAGTATTTTTACCCAGCTTTGGGCCACAAAGATGCGTAATACCCTAGTCCCGCTTTTCTGGTTATATGTGTGTTCTTGAGCTTTTGAACTAGCTACGATGCGTGCCTTGTCCAAAAGTCTGAATCATCTCTCTATGTGCTTCGGGCCTCCTTTTATACGTAAAGGGGTTGCCACAGTGGCACACAGGAGGTGGCGAGCTACGGTGACCAAGCTTATCACTTGGTCCATGTAGGATAGACGCATTTAATGCGCTGCCTACGTGTCCTTCCACTTTATCGGGGACGACAATAGAAGCCATCCCGTCCTTCGCCACTCCTCCTTGCCTTTCCATGCGTCCAGGCTGATAAGGCATGCAGCGCCATGCTGACTAACTAGCTACTATGTTGGCGCAATGGTAAGCTTCCACGAAGATCTGCATGCCGCCACACAGGCGCCTACTTGGTTGGCATGCTTATCGTCGCACTGGAGTGGTGGTGAGGTGGCGAAACATTGCCGGGTGCGGGCCTGGCTGTGACCCAGCGATTGTCCCCGGCAAGGCTTGCCGGGGGCCTTGGAGTCGTCCCCGGCAAGGGTCTTACCGGGGGTCTTCATCTTCCGATCCCACGTGGACTCGTGGGTTGCCAATCTTCGTGAGGGGTCGCATGCTACCAGGTATGTGCTCTCCAAATCTTGGTCTTAACGTTGTTGATGGTGTTAGAGCTCTTAACCCCAAGGGTGATGGCCTTGCTGATCTCTTCGTAAGCTTCCCCGACAAGGAGCTTGCCGGGGGCCTCGCAGGTCATGTCAGCAAGGCTTGTTGCTGGGCGTGGCTCTGCTAGCCTTTTGCTACTTGTTGTCTTGAGCATATATCTTGGTGGCCTCTGTGTCTTGTCTTGCCTCCTGCCATCCTCCTCTGCCTCGCCAAGTCCTGCCGTGGGTGTTGTTGCGACCGCCCGTGCACAAGTAAGGGGTACAGAAGTATCCACACTTTTGTACACCGACAGGAGCCCCCGGGCTTGGGCCACACATAAGCGCAAGGAGCAGTTGGGCCAGGCCCAAATCAGTGCGCGGGCGGGCATGGCAGAGGCGAACCGCCACGATCTTTCTGGCAGTTGAGCTTCCCCATGACTCGCATTGAGCGCGTGACATGGGGGTCGTGCGTGGGATGGGCGTGGCACGCATGTGTCACCTGTAGTAAATGGTAAAGAGGCGGCCCGCACCTTCCCCATAAAAACGGTAAAAATCCACGGGGCGCTGCTCATTTACCCTATCTGCTCTTCCCAATCTCGGAACCGCCGTTCCCCTTTCTTCCCCAAATCTGAACCAGAGTTCTTGCCCCCGCTTACTGCCGCCGCACTTCCGTCACCCTCAGATCCCTTGCTTCTTCTCAGCCGCCATGGCGCCCAAGGCAAGCAAGGGTGCATCCAAGGCTGCAGAAGGGAAAGAGGCGTTGGAGAACGAGCTGATGAGGTTGCGGAAGAAGCACGCTCTCTTCGTCTCCTTAATCGACACACTCACCCTTACGGACCATTTCTGGTGCCCGTGGGGGAGGAAGACGATGGGGCATCCTGCCACAGTGGTCATTCCCGCTCCCTTCGCCAAGTTTGGTCCGAATACTTACCCTTTCTTTGTTGACTATTTTTCCTGTAGCCTCTGCCCCCCTTTCTCCAACTTTTTCAATGATATCATGCACACATTTGGCTTCCGTCTCCTGGATTTCACGCCAAATGTTGTGGCGTGCATGGCCTCTTCGCCCATCTTTGCGAAGGTTTTGCCGGGATTCACCCCAACACAACACTCTTTTGCCAATACTTCATCCCCCGCATCCAGCCGAGGGAGGCTGTCTCCGGCTGTATTGCTTGGATTCCCAGGGCTTCGAGAAAGGGTGTGTACCCGGAGGGAGGCTAGAAGGAGTGGTGGGATGAATGGCGGGGCCGGTGGTGCTGGATCATGGAGGAGAAGCCGCAGTCGTTTTGCAAGGTTCGTCGGACTCCGCCGGTCCGTGGTGATGACTGGAGCGATCTCGACCCAAATGACAAGAAGCTCACGGTCACCACCACTCGAATCCACCGCCTTGTGCTGCCGGGCTTACGCTTGAGATGATTGGCACTGATTTCCTTCGCCGTCGCATTGCTCCTCAGCACAACAAGGGGAGGCCGGCGTGGGACTACCATAACGCACCCGACATCATGAGGCTCTGCCCTAGCCTGAATCACAACTTCACCCTGATCCAGCACACGCATCTCTGCCAGCGGCTCTTACAGCTCAAGGTCGACGAGGCCGGCAACACCGAGAGGACCGGCAAAATTGCCAAGGCTGGCAAGACCAATAGTCCATTCAGGTTGCCGGCGGGCGTACACCCGCCGAGCAACAATTCTCGTCTGACTAAGATCATTGCGATGATGCCAATTTTTAATGCTCATGGCCTGGACCCGACCTGGGACGAGCCACATGCGGAGTTGGTGTGGGAGTTTTTCGACACCTTGGTGGAGGGTGCCATCCGCCCTGAGCCAAAGCTTATTCGCCCCACCACCGACGCGGAGGTGGCGTATATTGCCGCCAGGGTAGAGGAGGCAATGCTTGTTGTAGAGGCTGGCAACTTTATGTAACGTCCCGGATACAACTTTCCATTTTTGTAACTCTAACTCTTGCCTTTTCCGGAGATGCGATATGTTATTTTCTTCGTGGTTGGGTTTTTGTCTTTTGTTTTGCTTTTGTTCATGTCTTGCATTTCATACCATAGCATCATGCGCATTGCATCCGCATGTTTTCATAAAACCTCGTAGCCGTTCGTAGTTACCGCTTCTCTCTTGTCTTTGTTTCCCTCTTGTCAGACCGCTTGTCCTTCTCTCAGACCAATTGGACCCCTCTCTTCTCTCTTTCTCCGAGACCAACAAAACCCCCCTTGTCCCCGTGGCCTTTCATCAGACCCCATTGTCTTTGTTTTCCCCTCTTGTCTAAATCCCCACCCTCTCTGCACAACCACCAACCCCTTGCGTGCGTCTGAAAACTGCCTCGAACCCGAACCGCTCAGTCATCACCGTTGCATTCAGATCATCTCCTAACATCTATAAAACATCTCCATTTTCTTAATTGGACTTCCTACACATATATTTTCTCAACCATCCAATTACGATTGTAGGGATGCCCTAACCTAGATTCATCTGATATAAATATCGGGGCAACCCTAGACCTAGCCGTCCCATCCACCCAGTCCCAGCCGCGCCGCCACCGGTCTCATTCTTCCCCTCGGGATCCATCCCCACAAACCGCAGCCTCCGACCAGATCCCTGGTTTTCCGCGCAGCCGCCCGAGCATCTCGATGGATCGAGCGCTTCGCCTCGAAGCACAGCATCCCCTGCTCATGCCTCGAGCCTCCTGTCGTCCATGAGCACGAGCTCCATCGCCTCGCTGCCGCCAACCGGAGCAGCCGGTCATCCCCGTCATTGCCGAACCTCATCTTGGCCCCGTCCCCGTGGTTCGCACGCGCCTCAAGCCGCGGCCGTCTCTGTCCCCGCAACCCTCGAGCTTCTCGCGAGGGAATCGTTCAAGCTCCTCCCGTGGCCCTGTGGCCCTTCATCTCCACCTCCTTCCGGCCAGCCATCGCCGGTGAAACCAAGCAGATGAGTCGCTGCCGGCCTCGTCCCGCTCATCTCCTCCTCTGTCTCCCTTCCTCCCCGTGATTCTCGCTCTCACATCTCTCTCTGACTCGTTTCCATTAGGGAACGGAAGGAAGCCGCCATGGCCTGGGCTCGGCCTCAAGACCTCATCGCGACCGTCTTCTGCAGCTACTGCCCTGTGGCTTTGCCCGTTGGGCGCCCGGCAGCCCTCGCCGGTGAGACCTCGCCGCTGCGCGCCTCGAGTCTCTCTCTCTCTCTGGCCGCTCTGACCTCCCCTGCTCTCCATCTTTTCTCTTTGGATAGAAGCAGGTCGCTCCCTTCGTCCAGCTCGAGATCCGGAGGATCCGCGTCGCCAGCCACCTCGAGTAGTCCCTCGCCAAGTCCCACTCCCGACGCCCAGATTCGCTCGGCTCCACTGCCTCAGCGCCATCCCTGTCGCGGGAGGATGCAGCTCCACCGCCTCCAAGTCCTCTGCTTCGACCATGGTTGAACGAGACGACCAACGCTGCCCCCCTCATTGACTTGGTCCAGCGCCATCGTGGACGAGTGCTGCGTCACCCGCGCGAGCCCTCCTCTGCTTCGCCTTCGCTGTGAGCCGCGCCAGATCCGCCAGCCCAAGCTGGCATGCTGCACTGACCGGGCCAGGCGCATGGTGAGCGGCCCAGCGCCCAGCAGTTTTGGCCCGTGTCTTGTTTTTTTTTTCAGATCCGCGTTTTAGTATTATCCAGGATTTACAGTTTTACAGAAAAACCCTCCTAGTTCATGCATTTAATTACTCACAAACCATGCATCTTTTGTAAATAATTTATATATGTAAAATGCTTAGAATTTCATCTAGTTTCATAATATGCAACTTTTATCCATGTTAAAAATGTTTAACTTGCTGTTTGTTTAAATTCGCTAACATGCCATGTTAAAATGTTTTATTTCAGAACTAAATAACCATAGCTCAGTTTTAAATAAACTTTATATGTAAATGGGGTGGAAAAATGAATAGATTAACTTGGTGGCATTGATTTGCATGTTTAACAATTCTAAAATATGGTTTAGGGCAGAACAGTACCAAATTCATAATTTGCATATGGGGATTTTCCAGAATTGTTGTTTGTTGTTTCCGGCCTCATTTAAACTTGCCTAAATAGTTAGATTACTTATGTTTCACCTCTTTCCATGTTTAGCAACATTTAATATTGTTGTGTACCTAAACGAGAGCGAACTAAATAACTCGAATGTGGTGTTTCGTCAATATGCAACTCGTTGCATATTGAGGTCCACTTAACTTGTAGTATTGTTTGTTGCACTTTGCCATGCCATGCCTCTTTAAACCGGATATGCATCATACTTGATTGTGCATCATGCCATGTCTATGTGTTGTGTGCTTACCGTGTGTTTGCTTCTTTCCGGTTGTGCTCCTTCTCATTAGTTCCTGTTTCGTTGCGATCGTGAGGATTCGTTCGTCTACGCTTGGTTCGTCTTCGTGGCTTCATCTTCTTCATGGACTCGTTCTTCTTCCTAGCGGGATTTCAGGCAAGATGACCGCTACCCTGGATCTCACTACTATCATTGCTATGCTAGTTGCTTCGCTCTATCGCTATGCTGCGCTACCTATCTCTTTTGATCAAGCCTCCCAAATTGCCATGTCAGCCTCTATCCTTTTTCACCTTTCCTAGCAAACCGTTGCTTGGCTATGTTATTGCTTTTGCTCAGCCCCTCTTATAGCGTTGCTAGTTGCAGGTGAAGTTGAAGATTGCTCCATGATGGACAGGATTATGTTGGGATATCACAATATCTCTTATTTAATTAATGCATCTATATACTTAGTAAAGGGTGGAAGACTCGGCCTTATGCCTGGTGTTTTGTTCCACTCTTGCCGCCCTAGTTTCCGTCATACCGGTGTTATGTTCCTTGATTTTGCGTTCCTTACGTGGTTGGGTGATTTATGGGACCCCCTTGACAGTTCGCTTTGAATAAAACTCCTCCAGCAAGGCCCAACCTTGGTTTTACCATTTGCGTCACCTAGCCCTTTTTCCCTTGGGTTTCCGGAGCCCGAGGGTCATCTTTATTTACCCCCCGGGCCAGTGCTCGTCGTGAGTGTTGGTCCAACCTGTCAATCACCGGTGGCCACTAGGGGCAACTCTGGGCTGGCCTACCAGAAGTTTGGACAATCCGGTGTGCCCTGAGAACGAGATATGTGCAGCTCCTATCAGGATTTGTCGGCACATTCGGGCGGCTTTGCTGGTCTTGTTTTACCATTGTCGAAATGTCTTGTAAACTGGGATTCCGAGACTGATCGGGTCTTCCTAGGAGAAATATCCTTCGTTGACCGTGAGAGCTTGTGATGGGCTAAGTTGGGACACCCCTGCAGGGTATAAACTTTTGAGAGCCATGCCCGCGGTTATGTGGCAGATAGGAATTTGTTAATGTACGGTTGTAGAGAACTTGACACCAGATCCGAATTAAAACACATCAACCGTGTGTGTAGCCGTGATGGTCTCTTTTCGGCGGAGTCCGGGAAGTGAACACGGTTTTGGGTTATGTTTGACGTAAGTAGGAGTTCATGATCACTTCTTGATCATTGCTAGCTTCACGACCATTCCTTTGCTTCTCTTCTCGCTCTTATTTGCGTATGTTAGCCACCATATCCTGCTTAGTCGCTGCTGCAACCTCACCACTTTACCCCTTCCTTACCCATTAAGCTTTGCTAGTCTTGATACCCATGGTAATGGGATTGCTGAGTCCTCATGGCTCACAGATTACTACAACAACAGTTGCAGGTACAGGTTATGCGATGATCACGACGGGAGAGCGATGTTCCTTGTCTTGGAGTTCTTCTTCTGCTTCTTATTCGATCAGGGGATAGGTTCCAGGTCGGCAGCCTAGGCTAGCAGGGTGGATGTCGTTTGAGTTTCTGTTTGTGTTTCATCCGTAGACGGATGGTGCTCTTATGTAAGATGATGTTGTATTCGTGTGGCATTGTATGCCTTATGTATGTATCCCTATCTATTATGTAATGTTGATGTAATGATATCCACCTTGCAAAAGCGTCTTCAAGATGCGCTTCTACCCTTGGTGGGACCTTCGAGTTCCTTTAGGATAGGGTGGCATCTTGGGTGTGACAAGTTGGTATCAGAGCCCCGACCAGCCATAGGAGCCCCCTTGATTGTTGGCCGTTGTTGAGTCTAGAAGAAAACTATTTTGAGTCTTAGGATTATATATATTGGAGAGTAGGAATTCTTTTTACTCCCCAGCCCCTTCGTCGCTCTGGTGAGGTCTCCTGACATAGATGTTTTGTCTTTCCTCTCCTCAAATTTCACTAAATTTTTTTTTAGGATCACGCGGGTATCTTGGGATCGTTCTGATATTCTTATGACGAGAACATTGTTCTTGGTGCCTCCTGACATTTAGGGGTTGTGGCAGTGTCCCGGGGAGTTGAGCTCCGAGGTGTTGCCGTCACAATTTTATCGTTGCAGTTCTGGAATACCTGCGTTTTGCCGACATCGAAAATCTCTTTTATGTAGTTGTTGGTGAGATAACCTCGACGCCACCCAGTACTGGGGAGTTCGGGAGTATTGCCATAACTCATATAATGGATGCTTCTCGAAGGTTGAGGTACACGATTTCCGAAGGTTTCTTGGTTATGTGTTGATGGATGGATACAGCTGGATGTAGGGATTGTTAGTTTGGGTGAGATATATTGCTTCCCCTGTATCCCCAACACCAGATTGCATAACCAGAAAGTTTCGGGAGTTTATAGGTGGGAATTCAAGTAGCTCCTAGAATATCTTTTCGACAGATGCATGATATGAGTTTGGGGTTCAACGTCTAGTGGTCCGCCTATCCACGATCATTTTTACAGTGGTCTCGTTGTGTCTTAAAGAATCCTTGGCAATGCCGATTCGAGGACGCTTCGTATGTCATGTGCACTGCCTTGTACATGATGGTGTTGTACGATTGAGCCCGTGTGGGCCCCACCACGAAAACTTCGAACGAAATCTCTATCATATGTTTGTTCCGGCTTATTCTGCAAGCCAAATCCTTTTATTTGTTTTATTTATGGTATTCGAGTTGCTTCGAAGTCAAATGTTGAATCCATACCTTTTCTAAACGGAGTTCTCATATTTTCTATGGGAGTACTAATCCTTCTTGATCACTAAGGTTGTCATGTCAACTCTTTTCCAACCGGTGTGCTTCTCTTCAAGTGGATCCGTTCATTTTCAACATCCGCAAGATCAACTCTAAGTTTTCTCACCGGTATTTGTTTCGTCCGTCCCCAAGTTGCCTTTGTTTTCCCGCCCTCCCATCCTTTTCTTCAAGGACTCAGATATCTTAATCAAGTACCCATCTTTTGGATGTGAAGTCTCTTCACTCTTTTCTTTCAATGTTCTTATCCGGTGATTTCCCATGAAGATGCTCAACAGTTTCAAGCTCATCATTCTTCATTCTCGTATTCTTCTCCGGTGGATTAATTTCAAGCTTCGGTGTTGATCATATGTCTTCCTTTTGTTTCACATATCTCCCCATGTGAATTTCTTATCCAAGGCTCTCTTATTTATTCACCTCTCACAGTTCATAATCCGGAGTGCTCAAGATATCTCAGAAGAATCATGTTTCCATTCTTAATCCATTCGAGTTAGTTCGAGGTTTTTCTATCATTCAAGCTATTTAATTCTACCGGTGCAATCTCTATTTCAAGAAATCCTTCAATGATGGTTCTTTCGAGTGGGCCCTAACCCACAGGTCTTTTTCTAGGATCTTAGGTGACTCTTCTAACCTTCTCAGAGTTATTCTATAATTATTTTTCAAAGTTGACGTAAGAATGAATTATCATCAGTCATATGCCTTGTCCAAGATTGGTTTCAAATTCTTTTCATCTTTGGCTCAATTTTTTTTCTTTTAATCCTTCCGGAGTGTCTCAACAATTCATGGCGGTTCTCGTCATCATCCTCAACATTTGAAGACCGAAGAAGAGATTTCTCCTAAAATCTTGTTTCATTCTCTTGAAGATTCATGGTTCTAGCTTCATGCCATCCTCTCATAATTGTTTTCGAATGTGAGAATTCTTTTCACCCATCCGGATCTATTCAGGAGTCTTTTCAGTTTGATTCTCCGGAGCACATCATCTCAGAATCATTCATTCCAGCCTTCAGCTCTCGTTATCCAAATCTTACCGGTGCATGGCTCAAGTATTCTCTAATCAGCTCGTGATCTCTTCGTTCTCTTGTATCAAATTCCCTCAAGTATCTTCATTCGTTCTCTAATTCTTACCAGTGATTCACCCCTTTACTTCGTTCGTTTTCAATTCTTACGGTGGTTCGTTCAAGATTCCTCTTCCTTTGCTACCGTATCATTTCATTTGTTGTTTCCAAGTCCCACCGGTGGTTCCATCAATACCTTCTCACGTTTGCGCTATATCTCTCTTAATCCTTTCTACGAGAATAAGTAGTATGCCAAATCCATTGCTTGTCATCAATTTAATTTGATAAAGGATAAGCATACAATAAATCTTATTCTTATTTCCTCGAGGTGATTCAATTCTTTTCTTCCGGAGATTGTTCATGATGAAGTAATTCTCCGTTCTAGTGTTTCATCTTTTCCTTTTCCGGAGTCCAAGTTTTCTCAATTATATCGTCGCGATGCTCCATCTAATTCATTGCAAGGCTTCACCTTGTGTTTTCAACTTCTCTTCCTTTCTATCATTCTTTTATTACCAGACTTCTTCATGGAGGCTCTACATGGTGGTTCGTCAAGGATTCTTTTCATTCTTCAATTGTTCTTCAAGATTTCTCTTGAAGTTAAGATCATCCAAGCTATACTCTAAAAAAATAAACATGGTGCTCAACACATGTTTTGTTTTGAGGAGCTCAAGCATTCTTCATCTTGCATTACAAAGTGCAATTCTCCGACCTTATCTTTTGAGATGGTGTTATATCATTCTTGAAAATTTCTATTCATGTTTCGTGATTCACATGTTGTCAAGAATGAGGTATTTTAAATCCATCAATCTCTTCGTTGGAATTATCTTGGGTTATATTTCACCTAAAGCCTTCCCTAAGGAATGTTGCTATTGTGGTGCTTATCAATGATCCAAGTTTTCTCCTATCCTCTCGGCAAAAGCAGTTTTCATCCCTTCATTGATCTCAAGCAAGCAATTGTTTTCGTTAGTGGCCGGTTGTCACCTCATAATTTTGAGATGTTTTCCATAAGCCCACTACAAGCTTATTCGTTTGGTTGTTGGTTTTCCAACAACCCCGTTGTAACCTTCTTGGAAGGATGCTTTCCAAATTCATTTGTGGCAAAAGTTGTTATTTTCTTCTCCGTCCTTTTATCCCAACAATCTAGGAATCCTATTCTTTCGTTCCGGAGGCATTGTGATGTTGCTCTCTTCACCCATCACCCCGTTTTGTCAAGATCACGTTATTATCTTGCTTATTCATTTAACTGGTGTGTCGTGCCCTCCATTCAAGTTCTTTTCATCTTATCAAGTCTTGCATCTCTTTTCAACCGGAGTGCCACCCAAGTTCTGGCATTCGTGTTCTTTGGCTATCTCATGATATCGGTGTGGCTCCATATTCTTTTGGTTCGTTAAGCACTTGTTTCATGTCTTTGGAACCATCAAGGTTCTTGAATGTTCCTTGTTCCTCTTTGCTAACGGAGTGTTTGCAATCTTGTTCATCTCCATTGTACTCTTTCTTTCAATTTGTTCAACCTCTCAAGGTTCTTTGGTTTCACTCATTTGTCGAAGAAGTAACTTAGTTTTACCTCTTCTCTTCCTCTTTCTTTTCCCTCCGGTGCCATCCTAGATCTCGGGACGAGATCCTCTCGTAGTGGTGGAGTGTTGTAATGTCCCAGATACAACTTTCCATTTTCGTAACTCCAACTCTTGCCTTTTCCGGAGATGCGACATGTTATTTCCTTCGTGGTTGGGTTTTTGTCTTTTGTTTTGCTTTTGTTCATGTCTTGCATTTCATATCATAGCATCATGCGCATTGCATCCGCATGTTTTCATAAAATCTCGTAGCCGTTCGTAGTTACCGCTTCTCTCTTGTCTTCGTTTCCCTCTTGTCAGACCGCTTGTCCTTCTCTCAGACCAATTGGACCCCTCTCTTCTCTCTTTCTCCGAGACCAACAAAACCACCCTTGTCCCCATGGCCTTTCGTCGGACCCCATTGTCTTTGTTTTCCCCTCTCGTCTAAATGCCCACCCTCTCTGCACAGCCACCAACCCCTTGCGTGCGTCCAAAAACTGCCCCAAACCCGAACTGCTCAGTCATCACCGTTGCATTCAGATCATCTCCTAACATCTATAAAACATCTCCATTTTCTTAATTGGACTTCCTACACATATATTTTCTCAACCATCCGATTATGATCGTAGGGATGCCCTAACCTAGATTCATCTGATATAAATATCGGGGCAACCCTAGACCTAGCCGTCCCATCCACCCAGTCCCATCCGCGCCGCCACCGCGCTCATTCTTCCCCTCGGGATCCATCCCCACCAACCACAGCCTCTGACCAGATCCCTGGTTTTCCGCGCAGCCGCCCAAGCATCTCGATGGATCGAGCGCTTCGCCTCGAAGCACAGCATCCCCTGCTCATGCCCCGAGCCTCCCGTCGTCCATGAGCACGAGCTCCATCGCCTCGCTGCCGCCAACTGGAGCAGCCAGTCATCCCCGTCATTGCTGAACCTCGCCGCTTCGCCGGATCCCGCCGTCTTGGCCCCGTCCCCATCGTCCGCACGCGCCTCAAGCCGCGGTCGTCTCCGTCCCCGCAATCCTGAAGCTTCTCGCGAGGGAATCGTTCGAGCTCCTCCCGTGGCCCTGTGTCCCTTCATCTCCACCTCCTTCCGGCCAGCCATCACCGGCAAAACCAAGTAGATGAGTCGCCGCCGGCCTCGTCCCGCTCATCTCCTCCCCTATCTCCCTTCCTCCCCGTGATTCTCGCTCTCACATCTCTCTCTGACTCGTTTCCGTCAGGGAACAGAAGGAAGCCGCCATGGCCTGGGCTCGGCCTCAAGACCTCATCGCCACCGTCTTCTGCAGCTACTGCCCTGCGGCTTTGCCCGTTGGGCGCCTGACACCCCTCGCCGGTGAGACCTCGCTGCTGCGTGCCTCGATTCTCTCTCTCTCTCTCTCTCTCTGGCCGCTCTGACCTCCCCTGCTCTCCATCCTTTCTCTTTGGATAGAAGCAGGTCGCTCCCTTCGTCCAGCTCGAGATCCGGAGGATCCCCGTCGCTAGCCACCTCGAGCAGTCCCTCGCCAAGTCCCGCTCCCGACGCCCAGATCCGCTCGCCTCCACTGCGTCGGCGCCATCCCTGTCGCCGGAGGATGCAGCTCCACTACCTCCAAGTCCTCTGCTTCGACCATGGTCGAACGAGATGACCAGCGCTGCCCCCCTCGTTGACTTGATCCAGCGCCAGCGTGGACGAGTGTTACATCACCCGTGCGAGCCCTCCTCTGCTTCGCCTTCGCCGTGAGCCGCGCCAGATCCGCCAGCCCAAGCCGGCCTGCTGCACTGACCGGGCCAGGCGCATGGTGAGCGCCCCAGCGCCCAACAGTTTTGGCCCGTGTCTTGTTTTTTTTAGATCTGCATTTTAGTATTATCCAGGATTTACAGCTTTACAGAAAAACCCTCCTAGTTCATGCATTTAATTACTCACAAACCATGCATCTTTTGTAAATAATTTATATATGTAAAATGCTTAGAATTTCATCTAGTTTCATAATATGCAACTTTTATCCATGTTAAAAATGTTTAACTTGCTATTTGTTAAATTTGCTAATATGCCATGTTAAAATGTTTTATTTCATAACTAAATAACTGCAGATCGGTTTTAAATAAACTTTATATGTAAATGGGGTTGAAAAATGCATAGATTAACTTGGTGGCATTGTTTTGTATGTTTAACAACTCTAAAATATGGTTTAGGGCAGAACAGTACCAAATTCATAATTTGCATATGGGGATTTTCCGGAATTGTTGTTTGTTGTTTCCGGCCTCATTTAAACTTGCCTAAATAGTTAGATTACTTATGTTCCACCTCTTGCCATGTTTAACAACATTTAATATTGTTGTGTACCTAAACGAGAGCGAACTAAATAACTCGAATGTGGTGTTTCGTCAATATGCAACTCGTTGCATATTGAGCTCCACTTAACTTGTAGTATTGTTTGTTGCACTTTGCCATGCCATGCCTCTTTAAACCGGACATGCATCATACTTGATTGTGCATCATGCCATGTCTATGTGTTGTGTGCTTACCGTGTGTTTGCTTCTTTCCGGTTGTGCTCCTTCTCGTTAGTTCCTGTTTCGTTGCGATCGTGAGGATTCGTTCGTCTACGCTTGGTTCATCTTCGTGGCTTCATCTTCTTCATGGACTCGTTCTTCTTCCTAGCGGGATTTCAGGCAAGATGACCGCTACCCTAGATCTCACTACTATCATTGCTACACTAGTTGCTTCGCTCTATCGCTATGCTGTGTTACCTATCTCTTTTGATCAAGCCTCCCAAATTGCCATGTCAGCCTCTAACCTTTTTCACCTTTCCTAGCAAAACCGTTGCTTGGCTATGTTATTGCTTTTGCTTAGCCCCTCTTATAGCGTTGCTAGTTGCAGGTGAAGTTGAAGATTGCTCCATGATGGACAGGATTATGTTGGGATATCACAATATCTCTTATTTAATTAATGCATCTATATATTTGGTAAAGGGTAGAAGACTCGGCCTTATGCCTGGTGTTTTGTTCCACTCTTGTCGCCCTAGTTTCCGTCATACCGGTGTTATGTTCCGTGATTTTGCATTCCTTACGTGGTTGGGTGATTTATGGGACCCCCTTGACAGTTCACTTCGAATAAAACTCCTCCAGCAAGGCCCAACCTTGGTTTTACCATTTGCCTCACCTAGCCCTTTTTCCCTTGGGTTTCCGGAGCCCGAGGGTCATCTTTATTTACCCCCCCGGGCCAGTGCTCGTCGTGAGTGTTGGTCCAACCTGTCAGCCGCTGATGGCCACCAGGGGCAACTCTGGGCTGGCCTACCAGAAGTTTGGACAATCTGGTGTGCCCTGAGAACGAGATATGTGCAGCTCCTATCAGTATTTGTTGGCACATTCGGGCGGCTTTGCTGGTCTTGTTTTACCATTATCGAAATGTCTTGTAAACCGGGATTCTGAGACTGATCGGGTCTTCCTGGGAGAAGGAATATCCTTCGTTGACCGTGAGAGCTTGTGATGGGCTAAGTTGGGACACCCCTGCAGGGTATAAACTTTCGAGAGCCGTGCCCGCGGTTATGTGGCAGATGGGAATTTGTTAATGTCCGGTTGTAGAGAACTTGACACCAGATCCGAATTAAAACACATCAACCATGTGTGTAGCCGTGATGGTCTCTTTTCGGCGGAGTTCGGGAAGTGAACACGGTTTTGGGTTATGTTTGACGTAAGTAGGAGTTCAGGATCACTTCTTGATCATTGCTAGCTTCACGACCGTTCCTTTGCTTCTCTTCTCGCTCTTATTTGCGTATGTTAGCCACCATATCCTGCTTAGTCGCTGCTGCAACCTCACCACTTTACCCCTTCCTTACCCGTTAAGCTTTGCTAGTCTTGATACCCATGGTAATGGGATTGCTGAGTCCTCGTGGCTCACAGATTACTACAACAACAGTTGCAGGTACAAGTTATGCGATGATCATGACGCGAGAGCGATGTTCCTTGTTTTGGAGTTCTTCTTCTGCTTCTTATTCGATCAGGGGATAGGTTCCAGGTCGGTAGCCTAGGCTAGCAGGGTGGATGTTGTTTGAGTTTCTGTTTGTGTTTCATCCGTAGACGGATGGTGCTCTTATGTAAGATGATGTTGTATTCGTGTGGCATTGTATGCCTTATGTATGTATCCCTATCTATTATGTAATGTTGATGTAATGATATCCACCTTGCAAAAGCGTCTTCAAGATGCGCTTCTATCCTTGGTGGAACCTTCGAGTTCCTTTAGGATAGGGTCGCATCTTGGGCGTGACACTTTAGTACCTTGGAGGATGAGGCCAAAGCGGTCGAGGAGGAGAGAAGATTCCTCGAATGGCCGAGGCCCGCCGGGGACACCAGTGGCACCGCCTGCAGGGCCCCCAAGCTGAGGAGGTGGCCAAAGAGCCGGTCGAGGAGGCATCCGAGGCAGACGAGCCCTCTGCCCCGAAGAAGAAGCATGTTCTGCGGTGGGCTGGCTCCAACGAGCCAGTCCAGCCCGGCGGGGCTGTGCACCGGCAAGAGGCTCAGGCGCAGCCCATGCGCCAGATGAGGCGTGCGGCCGCGGCGGAGAAGGAAGCCGCAGTGGCAAAGAAGGCCACGACCACATCAGTGAAGAAAACCACGGCTATCGGTGCCTCCTCCTTATCCAAGCGCGCAAGGAACCTGTCCCCTTCCGCCACAGGCGCCATCCCGACAGCCAAATATGACCTTGGGTCTTTTAGCCCAACGAGGAAGAGGAGGACATAGGAGGAAGATGAGTAGGCTTCTTGCTTCCCATCCGTTTTCTGACTCCTCCTTTGAATTGCTTCACCTTGATTTGATTTCTTCTTTGCAGGGACATGGAGATGCTGGCCCAATGAGTGGTGAAGAGGGCCAGAGCTTCATTGGGCGATGAGCCCTCGGCAAGCACTCCTCGCATGCCGGGGACGATCTTCATCAGCCCGAAGTCAAGCCCTGAGCGCAGCCCCCACGCCAGCCCCCAGCGTAAGTTCATCTCTTGTTTCTCGCTGGCGGGCACCGGAGTGTGCAGCCTTATTGAGTACCTTATTGGGCCCGCAGAAGGAGAGCAGCAGGAGGAGGAGCCACTAGGGGCCATCCCCGATGTGCCACCCCTATCGACTACACCGACCCAAGGGGCGTCCCCGGCGAGGACACCCACTGATGAGCCCATGCGCACCAAGGAGGAGGTGGCAGGCACCGGTGCTGGTGGCCTTGTCCCGGCAACAGATATTGCCGGGGAGGGGAACACATCCTCCCCTCTTGTCGCGGGTAAGCTACTCGCCTCCGCTCTTTTCCATTGTCGCTCTGACTTCCTCGCAGTCTTCTGTCTTGAATTCCTTTGGTTTCTGGCCTTGCCTCACTCCTCTTTTTGGCGCCAGATCCTCCCGTGGAAAACCAAGCCGATCTCGATGATGTGATCATGGAGACCGCCAAGGACGACGAGGCCGAGGCTGCCAACATTGCTACCGAGGAGGCCGCCAAGGCCGCCGCCGCAGACGCCGACAGGGCTGCTACCGAGGAGGCCGCCAAGGCTGCCGCTGAGGAGGCCGCCAAGGGGCCTACCGGATGGACTAGCAAGGCCACTGTTGAGGAGGCCGGCGAGGCCGCTGCCGAGGCAGCTGGTGGGGCTGCCACCAAAGAGGCTGCCAGGAAGCCTACCGGGGAAGATGTGCTCCATGACCAACCCTCTTCCTCCTCAGCTCCTGGCCCGAGCAAATATCTGAGGGTTGGTGACGATCTATTCGTCAGCCTCCTAGGGACGGCAAACACCGGATCGCCAGTCGAGGGGGAGGTGTTTGACGATGAGGTTCTTACTGCTGCCGGGCTCCAGGATCATCGAGAGCACCAGCATCAAGGAAGATTAGCTCCTTTAGGCCATGAGCGCAAACTTCCAGAAGCTCCAGGCACTCTACCACGCCCGCCAGGACAAGGTGAGCTCCAGGATGGCTGTCGTGGACAAGGCCGAGGCGGACTTTCAAGAGCGCGTCACCCAGACGCAGAGTTGGTTTGCCGAGGCCCAGGAGAACCTGAGGGCCAGCCAAATCCAGCAAGACGAGCACCAGCGAGAGCTTCTCCTAAAGCAGGCCGACATCAAGAAGGCCCAGGATGCAGCGAAGGCACAGGCTGCCAAGGATGAAGCTGAGCAGCGGTAGCGCTAAGCTTCGCTGACTCTTAGGAAGAAGACTTGGCTGCCCATGAAGAGGCCCTTGCCGCTAAGCTCCGTGCCAAGGACAAGGAGATCAACAAGCTGGTCGCGCAGCAGACCTAGGAGCCGAAGCAGAGGCACAAAGAGGCGCTCAATGCTCTGGCCCTGGATCACTCCGGCAAGCTAAAGGAGGCCATTGATGGCGCCGAGGCCGCAAAGGCCGCCAAGGACGAACTGGCCGGCAAGGTGGAGAAGCTGGAGCTAGAAATGGTGGGTCTAAGGCAGGAGACCTCGAAGCTGAAGGAGCACAGGGACATGACTGCCCATACCCTGGCAGAGCTACAAGTCGCCATCTCCGACTAGACCAAACTGCTTACTACTGCTAATGAATCCATTGATGATTTGAAGTTGAAGCCGGGAATCCAGGAGAAGATGCTCTTAGAGTCCAAGGCCCATGAGCAGGTCGTGGCCCAGGATCTCGAGGACAAGCAGCTACTGCTGCGGACCGCCTTCTCTTCCCACAACAAGCTCGTGGAGAGCACGAAGCTTTGGACCAGCCACCTAGTGGATGTCGCGGAGAAGATCACCATGCAGTTGGCTGCCATGGGCATGCCAAACTTCAGGTTATCCCACGAGATGAGAGTGTCCGAGAGCGCCAGGCTGTCCGAGTTCTTCGAGCATGTTCTTGATGCCCTAAAGCTGCTCCAGTCCACCAGGGCGGCTTTCCTGGTTGAGGAGTCCCGGCAACTTTGCCGGGACGCCCTGATCAAGGTGCTCACCAAGGTGGCACACTAGAACCCCAGCGTCGACTTTTCTCAGGCGCTTGACAGCTTTCTGGAGGACGTCGACCGTTAGGCGCTTGAGGAGCGCATCGAGTCCATCATCAGCTGTGTCAGCGGAGTCGCGAGGCTGGAGGGCCAGCGTCGGGGTTAACTTCTTCCTTCCTTGTAGTTGCTGCGAGTTCGTACCCAAGATAGATTATCTTAAGTTAGAATCACGGAAACTTTTGATGTAATATAACTTTCGCTGTACTTTGAACTGGTTGCATGTTATCTTCCTGTTCTAGTTCATCTTTGTATTTTCGGCACCCTACACTTAGTTGGATAGGCCTGCCGGCACATACACCCCTTACCGTAGGCGCTAGACGGACGGATCCTTAGCAGGCTGCGGAGGGCGTCGACGCCAGCGGGTTACCCTGTTGCTCTTGGCGCAGCACCTAGACTGTCGAGCGGACTCGAGGCAGAACAGGGGCGTTGTCGATTACGGCAAGGTACCCCACTGTTCTTAGCAAAGCACAACACCCGAAATGTTGAGAGGACTCGAAATGGAATAGGGGCGTTGCCAATCGCGGCAGGGTTCCTTTTGCGTGCAGGTTCTCCATACAAGGACTAAAACCATCGAGGGGGATAACCTTATAAAAAAGATGAATTACTCAAAGTCAAGATAACTTAGCTTTTCGTTGCTGTGCGAATCGTCGTCGCGGCCGTAGATGCTGCCGCTCACCAGGCCATTCACCCCAGGATGACATGGACGGCCTAGATCGGGCTGGCCGCTACGGTCGCCTTCTTCTTCGGTGCCATGGCAACGAAGAAACTGTTGCCCTAACTAGCAGACTAGATTCTCACAACTAAACGCCCCCCTACGTGGCGCGCCAAAGATGTCGGGGAAACCGATCACCTATGGGGTCGCAAGGATCCCTTCTATGTTCGGCGGGGGGTTAGTTGCGTGAAGAGCAGGTCGAGCCATTAGGGCACAAAGGATTTTGACCTAGGTTCGGGTTGTAGAGATGCGTAATACCCTAGTCTAGGTTTTCTGGTTATATGTGTGTTCTTGAGCTTTTGAACTAGATACGATGCGTGCCTTGTCCAAAAGTCTGAATCCTCTCTCTGTGCGCCTCGGGCCTCCTTTTATACGTAAAGGGGTTGCCATAGTGGCACACAGGAGGTGGCGAGCTACCGTAACCAAGCTTATCACTTGGTCGACGTAGGACAGACGCATTTAATGCGCTGCCTACGTGTCCTTCCACTTTATCGGGGACGACAACAGAAGCCATCCCGTCCTTAGCCACTCCTCCTTGCCTTGCCACGCATCCAGGCTGATAAAGCATGCAGTGCCATGCTGGCTAACTAGCTTCTGTGTTAGCGCAATGGTAAGCTTCCACGAAGATCTGCATGCCGCCACACAGGCGCCTGCTTGGTTGGCATGCTTACCGTCGCACTTGAGTGGTGGTGAGGTGGCGAAACCTTGCCGGGCACGGGCCTGGCTGCAGCCCAGCGATCATCGCCGGCAAGGCTTGCCGGGGGCCTTGGAGTCGTCCCCGACAAGGGTCTTGCCGGGGTCTTCGTCTTCTGATCCCACGTGGACTTGTGGGTTGCCAATCTTCGTGAGGGGTCACATGCTACCAGGCATGTGCTCTCCAAATCTTGGTCTTAACGTTGTCGATGGTGTCAGAGCTCTCAACCCCAAGGGTGGTGGCCTTGCTGATCTCTTCGCAAGCTGCCCCGACAAGGAGCTTGCCGAGGGCCTCACAGGTCGCTTCGGCAAGGATTGTTGCCGGGCGTGGCTCTGCTAGCCTTTTGCTACTTGTTGTCTTGAGCATATGTCTTGGTGGCCTCCGTGTCTTGTCTTGCCTCCTGCCATCCTCCTCTGCCTCACCAAGTCCTTCCGTGGGCGTGGCTGCGATCGCCCGTGCACAAGTAAGGGGTACAAAAGTACCCACACTTTTGTACATCGACAACGAGACGTGTGTTGATCTGCTAGTCATGCCACAACGCTAACGCCACCCTCGGCACACTAAAACCGACCGTGTCCAGCGATGATGAGGGTGTCGCTCATCGTGGTCGCCGTGTCTAGAGGCGGTGCTGGAGCTGCGCCACATTGCTGGCCCCCACGACCCACATGAACGGTTGTCGGTGGCGAGGAGGTCATTTGCCAGCTCCTCCATTGGACTAGTCTGCGCTACATCGTCCCGACAGGTGTGCCCGACATGTCGGTTTCCCTATTTTCCCGGCCATATAAGAGCGTCGATGCTCCACGTTGCGCATTAGGTCTTTCACTATGTAGGCCAAGCGAGACAACTTATTGTTTATTTGAGCCGTTCAAGTATAATCATGTGGCGTTTGCTTATTTATCATTCCTCTCCAACCCTCTTCTCCATCGATCATGCGGCTGTCTGGTCGAGTCCATCCTCCCGCATGCCTTCTTTGAAAAATTCCGCCGAGTATCATTCGCATGTGGGCCTAGACCATGCTTGTATTTCCAATGTTGTAATTTGTCCGACACGCATAAAAACAAACGGTTCGTTTAAAGTTTCACTTTGCCTCCACTACGTGTCACTTCCTGTCTTAGTTTTGACATTCCATTCGGTCCATGCCCCGACACATGTTGACGAGATCGATTGATTTTGAGAGATCAATTGCGTGTTGTGCAAAGAGATAAAGGTTTGTTCTGTTTCTATGATAGAAATGACCCGCAC
>NC_041385.1:656800874-656817456 GCF_002162155.2 Triticum dicoccoides
GTATCAGAGGGAGTATATTTAATGTTCATAAGCGAAACGAATGTATTGTACCCACCCTAGTCCTCTTTCAATCGATCTCCGGACCCCGAGATGAAATCGAGAGAGAATGAGTGGGGGCATGTGTGATACCTAATGCATATTCAAAATTTTGAACCGGTGATCATAGCATCCACACATCATATAAAAAGGGTATTCAATGTTCATTTCGCTTTTGAACATACAATATACTCCCTCCGATCCTTTCTAGTTTACATATAAGTTTTATGTGTAGTCAAAGTATCTGTAGTTTGATCAAACTTACAGAAAAAAGTATCAACATTCAACAATGCCCAATCAATATTGTTAGATTAGTACGTACTCCTAGATTTGTATTCACACAGAGATGGTTTCCAATTTGTTTTCAACCACGTGAATGTGCTTGTTCTCGCGCATGCTCTTCCTACAAGGATTTCGCCATGTATAGCCAGTCCAATAGTAACTTTTTAAGCGCCCTGTCAAATAGTACTAGTGGAGTATTGGCAACATCTGTACTAGAGTATGCAGTGCTCATAGTACTCCCTCCTTCCATTTATATAAGGCCTATGTGGAGGAGAGAGATGTGAAAAGTAAGGGGAGTGATCTCTCATGCAAGAGCCTAGCTATATATGCATTCCTAGTTAAATACAATAAATATGAAGAAAGTGATAGAGAGGAGATGGAAAAAAGTACCAATACAATAGCCAACCTTATATTTTTTGCGGGAAATAGCCAACCTTATAGCCCACACTACTGTATGAGCGCATATAAATGATGGCTATAGATGACATGGCAGTTCCTTATAGCCATCGGCTGGCTATATTATTAACCATGCTCTAATGCGTTTTTCAAAACCGCCTCTGACTATTGACAAGATTAATAGTACATGAGATGCATAATGTGAAAATTATATCATTGGAAGATCCTTTCACATACGAATTTGACTGAATGCTTTGTGTAATTTGCATGTCATATATTATTACTCTAACATTTGGTCAAAGTTAGCCTCGAAAAATGCATTAGGCCCTGTATAGTAAATGGAAGGAGGGAGTAGTAGTGGAAGTGGATCCTCTGACATAGGTATCCCTGCCTTACGCTCCCTTCCGGTCACTTACTGGCGGAACCCGTGCTTGCTAGGCCCCACATGTTAGTTACTTAATGGGTTCGGCCACGTCGGGGGATCCTCATCCGTAGTATACTCCCTCTGTTTTTATTTACTCCGCACAAAACGGAGGGAGTGGTAGTATAAATGACGCGAGTGGGGGAGGGGGAGGGACGTTGCTTTGCTCTCAACTGCGGTCCCACAAGCGAGCAAAAACGCAAGACGAAGCATGTTCCATTCAGTGAGCGATGTGGAGGGTCCAACGTGCCGGGGTGCAACGCGAACACGACAAGAGCGATGTACAGTCAAACCTGATTGACCGGTCATCACCGGAACCACTATTCACACCAGAACCTTCACTGCTTGGCCTACGCCAGCCACTGCCCCCAAACCACAGCTCCTCTCCAGCCCATTCCCCCACCTTTCGATCCCCTAGCCCACATCAAGCGTCCCCTAGTTTGCCAGAAAGCCATGGTGCGCCGCAAGATCCTGTACTACAAGATGCTGACGCCGGAGCGCCGTGCAGAAATCGCGGCGGCGGTCGGCGCCACAGACCTCCGTTCCCAATCTCGCTTTGCGGCAGTCCAATACCTGAGTTATCTGGAGCCAAGCTATGAGGAGGAGGAAGCCGATCCAATGTTCATGGCAGAGGTCGTGACGCAGAAGGCCCCGATGGGTATGTGACGATGGACCTCGACTTTGTGCTGGCGTCTGGGTCCCCCATGGTGCAGGTGGACTAGCGGTTCAACCTGGCGATACTAAAGAAGGACCGGGAGGCAGAGGCTCAACTCGACGGAGAGCGTGTGCATGCCGCTGCCATCGAGGCTCTCCTGCAGGCGGAACCGAATGTCGTGGATGTGAACCGGGTGGCGGAGGCTCAACTTGAGGCGAAGCGCGCGGATGCCGCTGCCATCGAGGCCCTCCTGCAGGCGGAACGGGACGTCCTCGACTTGAACCGGGCGGCAGAGGATCAACTCGATGCAGAGCGCTCAGATGCCGCTGCCATCAAGGCCCTCCTGCAGGCGGAACCGAACGTCCTGGACTTGAACTGGGCGGCGGAGGCTCAACTCGACGTGGAGCGCGCGGATGCCACTGCCATCGAGGCCCTCGTGCAGGCAGAACCCGACATCCTCGACTTGAACCGGGCGGTGCTCTCGTCTGTGCAGAGCGCCCACACGCTCCTTGCGAACGAGTAGCTGGAGGCCGAGGACAACCACGGTGCGGAGACACACGTTGGTAGCTATGGCTGGTTCGTGCCGGGAGCCAAAGACGATGAGGCCATCTTGTTCCGCGAGCACTGATAGTTTTTCTTTATGTTGTTGTTTTTAGGGATCTTTTGCTGTGTAAAAACATATATTGTTATGCAAGTCGCCTGACTTTCATCATTTGGGTCAGTCTACTCCTAACCCTTCTTCCTCACCTCTTCTTCTTCCCCAACAGACCACCGCACGGGCTGTACGGATCCTCCCCAACATGCGGTTGGATAAACATACTATATGAACGAAAATTATGTGTCGTCGGTAGGATGGCTGAGTTTGGTTTGTTCACATGTGGTAGCATGTGTCAGTGAGGGTGCGTTCCCTTGGTTGGCTTTGTGGCGTGCAGGAGCGACTGTGTGAGGGTGCGGTGCGACCGCGATGTGCAAGAGCGATCGTGTGAGGGTGCGGTGCGACCGCGACAGCCGTGCGCAAGTGTACCTCCTTTTCATCTTGAAAACTTTAGGCAAGCTTGGCAAAAATGTGTGGCGAAGTATGGCAATGCAAGGTCTAGACCCAAACAGGATAAGTACGTATGTACTAGGAGTACTAGTGTTAAAAAAGAAAGTCGGGGTTTTCCTTTGCGGGATTAATCGATACAAATACTTGTTTGACGTGTCAATTAATGTGTATTTTTTTCCAAAGCCCAAAGAGCTAACCATCTCACTCCTCATCGCTTGATTAATGCAGTGCCATGCATACCAACCTTCTCACTTCCGCATGCATGCAAGGGTATATTAATGTCCTTGGTTGCTAGTACGAGGCAAACCCCATCAATTTTTCCTCGATTAGTGTTAGTGGCCTTTTGCAAATTGTAATTTTGATATACTGGCCTTGTGTACAAAAAAAATGGAGGTAGTAACTATATTTGGCTTCCTTCGCCATTGCGGTGACATCGATGATATCTCAAATGTTGTGGTTTGGCGAAGTGCGTTCGATAGAGAACACCATTGAGGGAGACCACGGTAAGTTGCCGCCTGCAAGCCGAGTGTCGGTGTACTAGATTAGGGGTACCCTAGTACCCCGAACTTGTGCACGGGCAGTTGCAGCACCCCGCGGCAAAGGCTTGCCGGGTGATCACCAAGATCCCCCAAGGTTCCCTTGGAGACATCCAAGAACAAAGTATTTAGGCTAAGGAGACAAGACCCCGGCAAGAGGAGCTTGCCGGGAAGGCCAACCAAGGCGCTCCAATGAACTTGCCGCGACGCGCCACGCGCTCCGGCAAGGCAACAAGGCCCCGGCAAGAGGAGCTTGCCGGGAAGACAAACCAAGGTACCTTGAAGCCCGGTGAGCGACAAGCTTCCAGACCCGACAAGATAACTACAGCGGCAAGGCGCTTGCCGCGGCAGGCGGCCACTCTGCGTCCGCGCTCCAGCGCATCCACCAACGTGTCGCTCTGGGGGCCTCTCCGGGCATGCGTGGCGGGAGGCTGTGCAGCCAGCAGTGCGCAGTGGCATGCGAAGCTGACAAGATCGCCATCGTGGCGAACGGTGGCGCCCCTAACGGTCCTTTTCTGCACTGTTCGGGCGACTCAGACGGGCATTTAATGCCCTTGTCCCCTGCCGTCAGGGTTAGGTAGGGTGCACTGTGCAAGCAACTGTATCAACTACCTCGCTTTTTACGTTTTTACCCTCCTCTGCGTTGCCACCTGTCGGTGACCCCTTTAGCGTATAAAAGGAGGCCCATGCGCAACGTAGCGGGGGTTGGGCTCATAGGTTCGGAGCCTCAGGCAGTTTGCTTCGACCCATTGGTAGCCCAGAGAACATCACACTCTCACTTTGGAGAGCAAGAACACCAGATAATACAACCAGACAAGCAGCAGTAGGAGTGTTATCTCTCCGGAGAGCTCCGAAGCTGGGTAAACTGCTTGTGTGCCTCGCCTCGATCTGCTCTTCGTGCGATCTCCGCCCCCCGCCGAACCGAAAGGGGCCCGGTCCGCCGGCCCCATAGGTGTTCGAGGATCAGTTTCCCCGACATCTTTGGCGCGCTAGGTAGGGGGTGTCGAGATTGTGTGAACCAGATCCGGCATTCACACGAGCTCGATCCTTATTCCCTTCATCAACATGCCACCGAAGAAGAAGACTTCGGCGGCGACCGCCCCATCCACGTCCCTTCCGCCACCGTTGGAGCAAACGAGTGGTGGGATGGACGCCGGCGGAAGAAAGGACGTCGACGAGGAAGCCCATAATGCCGCCAGGTCCAAGAACAAGGCTGCACAAACCTCGGCGACTGTACATGTTCCACGCCACTCTCAGGAGGCGCAAGATCAACAACGTCATGGCGCTAGCAGTGCCATACGCATGATAGCCCAAGACCAAGCTGGTGGATCTCGGGCCGCTCAAGACCAGCATGCACGCCAGCGTGCTGGCACGAGCGGGGCGCGGTCGCCTGGACGGGATACTGCTCCTTCTAACATAGTTAGAAGTTCGAGCACGTCCCGCTCCTCGCGCCGTCCGCCACTGCCACCCACCACTCCAGTAGAAGCTTTGGCGCGAGCTCAACTTCTCCTAGATTACCCTCCGACGTCAGACAAGATCGACGAATGGAGAGCCACCATCCAGAGTCTCATCGGCTACGCCAACGGCGACACTCCACGGCGGCCGAGCGCGTCGCCGCCGCGGCAGGACCGCCGGACGCGAGCCGGTGGCGACGAAACGGGCGGAGGTGCAACTACCATGCAATCACCGCCCCGAAGGCCAAGATCGCTGACTCGTCGGATCCACCTCGACAGCGACTCCACTGCATCGTCGGATCCACGAGCTCGTCATGATCAGCGCCAAGTTCTTCATGATCGACAACAAGAAGACGCTCGAACCCGCATCGAGCGCCGAAGAGAAGCGCGACGTCAATCCGACAAGCGCGCTGGGCCCTCTGTTGACATGCATGCGCCAGGGGAACCAGGCGATCTACCGTATGCGGTAGGTTGTCCTGCATTCACTCGTGAGCTGCGACAAGTCCAGTGGCCCAGTACAAAGAACTTCAAGCCAGACGTACTGGAGAAGTACGATGGCAAGACGCATCCGTCAGAGTTCCTCAGCATTTACACTATTGCCGTGCAAGCTGCCGGGGGACGAGATGACAAGATCCTTGCCAACTACTTCCCGCTGGTGCTCAAGCCCAATGTCAGATCCTGGCTCATGCACTTGCCGAACAACTCCATATCCTCTTGGGCCGATCTGTGCCATCAGTTTGTCGGCGCCTTTACCGGCGGACACAAGCCTCATGGCCAGGAGAGTGATCTTCATTTGCTCGCCCAGAAGGAAGGAGAGCCCCTGCGCAAGTACATTCAGAGATTCAGTAGCGTGCAGCACAACATCCCAGACGTCCACCCTGCCGCGGTGATCAGCGCGTTCCATCAGAACATGCGGAACCGCAGGATGCGGGAGGAAATGGCGATGTGCAAGATTGTCACATCCTAGTTAGCCATGCATTAGAGTGTTGCATCATGTTTACTCTTTCATCAGAAACCTGAAATGGGGATGACAGAACCCCCAGTCCCCTCTGAATCCGATTAGGGTTTACTAAAAACTTTTTCAATGAACCTGAAATGCCCTTCTAAAGTGCCCATCATTTTTGTCTTGGTTCAGAACCTCTGCCAAAAGTGGTGCACATTTTCCTAGGCCATCCTAGGGTTTTTGAATTAAATCATAAATATTTGAATTTGGGCATTTAAAATTATATAAAATATTTAAATGCTCAAATATCTCCAAACTAAAATGTTTCATGTTGGAAATAATCCAACTATGGACCAGGAGTAGTTTGGTGATTTTAGGAGTTGCCTAAGTATTTTATTTAATTCAACAAAGTTGCAGAAGTATTAAAAAAACAGAAAACAGAAAGAAATGGAAAAAACTTACCTGGCGCCCAGCACCCGGCCCACCTGCCGGCCCAGCCCAGCGCCGCTCCAGCGAGCTGCTTGCCGGCCAGGCAGGCAGGCAGGTGCCCGACGGCGACCGCAGCGCGCGCCACGCACCTGCTCGCCGCCTCGCCGCTTCCCTCGTCCGGTGACTTCGTGGACCGGCCTCCCTCGCTCCCCCGAACCCCCCAGACACCCCCTCTTCTCTCCAGCTCCTCCCCCTCGCGCTCCCCCGCCATGGCCGACGCCACCATCGCCGTGCCTTCGTCGTAGTCGTGCTCCCCGCCGCCCGTGCATCCTCTCATCGTGTCCAGGAGCTCCGCCGCTGTCCACTCCATCGAGCAAGCCGAATCTCGAGCGCTCGCAACGCCCGAGTCCACCACAACGACCTCGCCCGAACCACCGTCGCCGGAGATCCCCTTCAACGCCGTCGTCGCTCCGGTCCATCTCCGGCCACACCAAGGGCTTCGTCGCACTCACTGTGAGCTTAGCCATCTTCCCTTCCTTCCGTTCTTGCTCCCGAGCCGTGTAGCAACCTCCCGGAGCTCAACCGCACCCACCGCCGTGGAGCTCGTCGCCGACGTGCTCCCGGTCACCCTCCGACCACTCCATGGTGTCCATCATGCTCACCGTGTCACTTAGCACCTAGCTAGCCACTCCTCGAGCCTCGCCGACCCCTCTAGCGTCAAGTTCGTCTTCGGCCGAACCCCGGTGGCCGCCAAAGTCATCGCCGGCGCCAACTCCGGCCACCCCGACCCCAACGGACTCCACCAAGAGCTGCGGCTCGTCCTCAGCTCCACTCCGGTGGTCTCCGCGACCCATTTGGTGGCCGAAACGGCCAAAACCACTTCCGCCGCCGCGTCGGGCTCGCCGGCGGCTAAACGCCGGTGCAGCCGACCCGGGTTTGACCAGGGGTGGGCCCTGGTTGACTCCCCTGAGTCAATGACAGGTGGGGCCCAGCCCTGTTAATTAAACAGGTTTAGTTTTAATTAAACTTTAATTAATTTAATCACCCTGGCATGCGGGACCCACTGTCAGGTTTGACCCGGACGTGTTCCGTTGACCTGCTGACGTCACACTGACGTCAGGCTGACACAATAATTGATTTTCTGGAATTATTCTAATATAGGAAATTCCAGAATATAATTTAAACTTCAAAAATTCATAACTTTTATTCTGTAACTCCAAATCAGACAAATTATATATGAAAAATGATCAGAAAAATCCAATCTATCCATCTGTACTACTTTCATGCATGATTAAACAAGTTAACTTGATGTTTAATGCAGAATAAGGAAAACACTTTAAAGGGCCATGTTTGAGTTTGAAATTTGAATCTTTGATTCAAATTGGTTCAAACCCTTCTGGTCTTAGCTGCATTAGCCCAACACACTCATATTGCTATGTTTCATGCATACATCATATTGTTGCACATTGTTTGGTGATGGTTGTGTATCGGTGTTCTTTGCGGCAGGATCTGCCTCCGAGGAGTATCGTGATTACCCTAACGAAGAACCGTATCAGTGCATCGAACCATCAGGTAAGCAACCAACCATTTGATCATATCGATACAATCCCATGTTCTCGCTCCTGCTCTCTTTTACTACATTAAGACAACGCGTTTCAAACTGCTGTGTGCTACGGTAGTTGAACCCACTTCCTCTGCATGACCTGTCATTGCCACAGTAACTAGATGAAACCCACTAGCATGTGTAGGAGTTGATTGAGCCATATGTATGTGTTGTTCCTACCTTGCTATGCCTGCTATGCTTAGAGTCGTGTCAGGTCTGGTTCATCTGGGTGATGGGCTAGAGTGAAATGATTATGTCGGTAATAAGAGTGGTGTGGTGAACACGATTTGGTAAAGGTATCGATGAGAGGCCATGTAGGAGTACATGGTGGGTTGTTTCATTGAAGCCGACCTTAAGCACTGAGATCTGTATGTGTGATTTAAGAATCAGCTACTACCATGCATTGGGCCCTGAAATATGACCCCGCTCGACTTCTTATTCACCCTAGCTCTCTGTCCAGGAGTTGCAAGTAGTTTCTGGTGTTTGTAGCCTACTGGAGGCCGTGGACAGCGCTGACCATAGGGGTGGGCTGTGATGCGGTAGGTACGTGGCCGGGTGTACCGAATACCCGTTAGGTATCTCGGGAACCCTGTTCACATCGTTCGGGGCTGTATGGGAAACCTCGGCCGGACTCCCTGCGGATGGAACCCGAATAGGCGATAAACCTGGACTAGAGGCTTAAGTGTTTAGGTAGGTCGTGGTCTACACCCACGTCGGCTTTCGCTTGAAGTCTGCCGAGCACATGTCGTGTGCAGACGCTAAGTGGTGGAAACATGTATGAAGAAGTACACCCCTGCAGGGTTATCATGATCTATTCGAATAGCCGCGTCCGCGGTAAAGGACTACTTGGTTGCCTATACAGTTCATAGACAAGTAAATGGAAACTAGTAAAAGCCTCAAGATAAGTGTGAGTGCCGAGGATGGCTCTTCCGTAGGAAGACGGAGGTGGATCCTCGGTAGTGTATTGAATTGGTGAGTAGTGGACTCGTGTGCGCAAAACCATTTCGAGTTGGAGTTTCGTAGGTTAGCCTAGCCAAGAGTCAAAGCTGGCTTGCTGCAACAACTCCACCAACCCTTCTTGATAATATGCATGTATGTAGGATCTGATGTAAGTCTTGCTGAGTACCTTTGTACTCATGTTGCTATAATTTACATTTTTTACAGAAGACGCTGCAACCCCTTCTGATGGGTTCTACGTAGACGTTGACATCAATGAGTAGGCTAAGGCCCAGGTGGTGATCCTGAGCTTGTGAAGGACCTCGTAGTATAGCTAGGCTTTCCAAGCCCCTTTTATTTTACTAGTTGTCTGTACTCAGACAAGTTACTTCCGCTGCTGGTTTGTATGACTGTATGACTTGAATGCTGGGTCGTGTGACCCATACCGTTGTGTATGTTATGTATGGCTCTCTAAGCCTTAAATAAAGTGCTTGTGTCATAGAGTCATGTTGTGATGCCTTGTTGTATTTGCACATATTGAGCATATTGTGTGTATGTTTGAAATGCTTGGTATGTGTGGGATCTGACTATCTAGTTGTTTGTCCTTAGTAGCCTCTCTTACCGGGAAATGTCTCCTAGTGTTACCTCTGAGCCATGGTAGCTTGCTACTGCTCGGGAACACTTAGGCTGGCCGGCATGTGTCCTTCTTCGTTCCTGTGTCTGTCCCTTCGGGGAAATGTCACGCATTGAGTACCGGAGTCCTGTTAGCCCGCTACAGCCCGGTTTACCGGAGTCCTGCTAGCCCAGTGCTACAGCTCGGACCCACTTGCTGATGACCGACACGTTCGTTGCTGGGTCATGGATGCCTGTCCCTGTAAGTCTGTGCCACTTTGGGTTTACGACTAGTCATGTCAGCCCGGGCTCTTTATCATATGGATGCTAGCGACACTATCATATACGTGAGCCAAAAGGCGCAAACGGTCCCGGGCAAAGGTAAGGCGACACCCGTGGGGTTACCGTGCGTGAGGCCGCAAAGTGATATGAGGTGTTACAAGCTAGATCAATGTGACATCGAGTCGGGGTCCTGACAGCGTTGGCATCAGAGCCGGACTGCCTGTAGGTTCTCCAAGCCAAACCGGTCGATGTTGAGTCTAGAAATTCTTTAGTTATATGTAGGGGAATTGTTTGTGGGTTGGAACGTAAGGCTCTTTTTACTCCTTTATCTTATGACATTCTGATCTGAGTCAGTCTATTCTTCCACCGGGGGGTTAAGGAATTAGGATCTATTCTCTCTATCAGGATCACGTGTTACTAATCAGTAGTACCTTATAGGTTTGATGAATACAAGCCTAGTTCAGTTCTACTACCACACTATGTTGTTAGGATGGACTCAGAACTTTGATATAATGATGTTGAGTGTGTATGAAATCCTTTGTCAAATGTCTCAAAATCCTTCTTGAGCATTTACAGCTGTTATGCTGCCGAAATTTTGCTAGAAATTCTAATGCCTTTGCATTATGATTGTGCTTTCAGATGGCCACTCGCGACCTCAATCAAGTGGTTCGCCTGACTCGATGCCTAGATGTACCTGGCCATACCGCCATGTTGGTCAGGGTAATGACTGAGGCTGGATACCGTTGGTATCCTGAGTACACGGTCGAAGAGCAATTCCGAGACTTTAATCAAGCCAGTATCTCTGCACTGTCAGGATATTTCCATCTTATCCTGGGTCCACCGAGCCCCTTCACTGCTCCTATGGACTCGGGGTTACTATTGAGATGGCTGTGCAGGACGCCGCCTACTCTATGATGACCATCATGCGAGTCAGATCTGGTCTATTTCGGGACTCTGATTTCCGGTATATGCCAGGATCACTTCCGGGAGCACAAGGGTATCTCCAGGCTATCTATGCTGACCCCACCCAGGAGGATTCACGGACTCGCACCACTGCTGAGATGCTCGAGGATAAGGACCGTGAAAATCGGGCCTTGAGGTTAGAGCTCTTCAATACCCGTGCTGACCACTGGGCCACATTGACTCGGTTTGCACCGGCGGTGCAAGCTGGATATTCGGATATGCGCGATCTCTATCCTGTGAGATCTGCTTTGCCAGACGTGATGGGTTGGCGTGATGTAGGAGGCATCACCCCACCTCGCGGTCCCCGCAGGCCACCGTCTGTTGGTCCAAGACCTCATCCTAGCCCCTATGGTCCACAAGCTCCGCGAGATCGTCTGTTTCCGGATGATCATGTTGAGCTTCCAGGCTATGGAGGTGACTTCTACGAGGACTACTACGGATCGGTCTGAGTTAGTGGTAGTATCACTAGTTCGTGTTAGCTGTGTCGTCTATCGTCCTGCGTGACCCGTGGGATATGACCTAGTTTGTATCGCCTTCCGGAGGTGTAGAAAAAATAATGTATAGGAGCTTGGAATGCCTCCGATGAGATGTAATCCTCTTTTCACCGTAATAGTACCTTGTTTGGTCTTGTGCTAAACCCTGTATGGTGTGTATGACGATGGAATAAAGAAGCAGTTTCTGTATCTACCATGTCATACGGATGATCATCTTGCATTCTGAGTTATTCCTTACATTCTGTATCCTATGTCGGAATTTTATCATCCTGACTAAATCATTGTCTTGTTTACCTAGGATGGTCAACACGCGCACTAACCCTGCTCCCCAAGAGCAGGCTGAAGGCAGTGAAGTCAGGAATGCAAATCTGCCTCATCCTCCTTCCCTAGCCGAGGTTATGATGGAAGCCGAAAGAAACAAGCGGGAGACCAACCGTTTGTTGGAGCGTATTGAACAGAACACGGCACACCATCAGAGGACTAACGTGGTGTCACTTAGTGATTTCGTCAAGTTACATCCACCCACGTTCCACCACTCCGTCGAGCCTCTCGACGCTGATGACTGGCTTCGCAGTATTTCTCACAAACCGCGTTCCGCGCTGGTAGCGGAGGCTGACAAGGTCACCTTTGCTGCATATCATCTTGAAGGCCCCGCCAGTCTATGGTGGGAGAATTATGGAGCTATGCGCCCAGCGGGCCATGTCACTACTTGGGCTGAATTCAGCGAGGCTTTCCGTGAACATCACATTCCGGAGGGTCTCATGGACCGTAAACGTGAGGAATTTTGCAGTTTCACTCAGGGCCGACTCTCTGTGGATGCTTACAGCAGGGAGTTCGGTAACCTCGCACGATATGCAACTGAGGAAGTTTCTACTGATGCCAAGAAGCAAGCAAGGTTCCGTAAGGGGCTTAGTCCTGAGCTTCGCCGCGACCTCCGTCTGCATGAGTGCACATCTTTTCAGAAACTTGTTAACAAGGCCATCAGTGCTGAAACTGGTCAGACTGATTATGACGCAACACACAAGCATGGCCGTGACATGGGTTCCTCATCCGGTGCTGGTCCTCAGAAGCGCCGCGTGTGGGTGCCCAACACCGCCCTGCCACCCAGGTTCACACCGAGGCCATCTTTCCAGGCGCCTCGCCCCGTTCAACAGTCTGCACCAGCCAAGCCCTATGGTGGTCCAACCAACAATGCTCCTCCACGTACCAGTTCCGTGACTTGTTTCAAGTGTGGGGAATCTGGTCGCTATATGCGTGAGTGTCCCCAGACCAACCCCAACCAATCTGCTAAAGCTGTTGGCCGTGGCAAGCCGACAGGGAAAGTGTTCCACGCCAAGCCGGCCACCGCTACACGTGGCCATGTCAACTGTATCTCTGCCGAAGAAGCTCAAGAGGATCCCAACGTCGTTCTCGGTACGCTCCTTGTTAATTGCCACCCGGCATCTGTTCTTTTCGATACAGGAGCCTCTCATTCATTTATATCCGAGAACTATGCTCATTTGCATAACACCGCATTCTGTAACATGCCATCCACTATGGAAATTTCTACTCCCGGTTCTAGATGGCAGACCTCCATGGTAAGTTATGGAAATGAAATCCAAGTCGACAGACTTGTTTTCCTTGCATCTTTGATAGCTCTCAAATTTTCAGATATTAATATCATTTTGGGTATGGACTGGATGTCAGCTCATCATGCCAAAATTGATTGCTTCTCTAGGACTGTTCAACTCACTCATCCTTCGGGGAAGATAGTCAATGTCTTGACCCGATTAGCCAAGCGACAATTATATTCTCTTAACGCCAGCCCTTTGCCAGACCTTGAGGACGTTCCGGTAGTCCGTGACTTCCCGGATGTCTTCCCAGAGGAATTGCCAGGTGTTCCACCTGACAGGGATGTTGAGTTCGTAATAGACCTCATTCCAGGAACCGTTCCGATTGCTAGAAGACCCTATAAGATGGCACCACTAGAACTAGCCGAGCTTAAGAAACAACTCGATGAGTCCTTGAAAAAGGGTTTCATCCGACCTAGCTCATCTCCGTGGGCTTGCCCCGTCCTCTTCGTCAAGAAGAAGGATGGTACGGACCGGATGGTTGTAGATTACCGACCGGTCAATTTGGTCACAATCAAGAACAAATATCCGCTCCCTAGGATCAACGATCTGTATGATCAGCTCGCTGGATCCTCAGTCTTCTCCAAGATGGATTTGAGGTTGGGCTACCATCAAATCAAAATCAGAAACGGGGACATTCCTAAAACGGCCTTTGTTACTCGTTATGGCCAATAAGAGTATAGCGTC
Organism: Triticum dicoccoides; assembly: GCF_002162155.2. Lineage (NCBI taxonomy): Eukaryota > Viridiplantae > Streptophyta > Magnoliopsida > Poales > Poaceae > Triticum > Triticum dicoccoides. The sequence continues at coordinate 656,814,259 of NC_041385.1, forward strand.
ATGTCCTTCGGTTTAACCAACGCTCCAGCCACCTTTTCTCGGTTAATGAACTCAATCTTCATGGAGTATTTGGATAAATTCGTCGTAGTTTATCTCGATGATATACTCATCTACTCCAAGAACGAGGAAGAACATGCCGAACATCTAAGGCTAGTGTTGAAGAAACTTTGAGAGCACCGCCTTTATGCCAAGTTTTCCAAATGTGAATTTTGGTTGTCAGAAGTGACCTATCTGGGTCATGTAATATCTGGTAAAGGTATTGCTGTTAACCCTGAGCGAGTTCAAGCCGTTCTTAATTGGACTCCACCTGAATCGGTCAAGCAAGTTCGGAGTTTCCTTGGCCTAGTGAGCTATTGTCGTCGCTTTGTCGAGAACTTCTCCAAAGTTGCTAAACCTCTAACTGAACTCCTTAAGAAGGATAAAAAGTTTGAATGGACTCCACAATGTGAGCACAGCTTTCAGGAACTGAAAAGACGCCTGACTTCTGCTCCCGTTCTGGTACCGCCGGACTTCTCTAAGGACTTTGTTATCTACTGCGACGCCTCGCGACAAGGACTAGGCTGTATTCTCATGCAAGATCGACATGTAATTGCTTACGCCTCACGGCAATTGCACCCACATGAGGAGAATTATCCTACTCATGATCTAGAGCTTGCAGCTGTAGTCTATGCACTTAAAACCTGGCGACATTACCTCCTCGGTAATCGTTGCGAAATATTCACTGATCACCAAAGTCTGAAGTACATCTTCACCCAACCGGATTTGAATCTCAGGCAAAGACGTTGGGTCGAGTTGATCACAGATTTCGACTTAGGAATAACTTACACCCCAGGGAAAGCCAACGTCATGGCTGATGCACTAAGTCGTAAATCTTATTGTAACAACCTGATGTTACAACAAAGTCAACCGTTTCTCCATGAGGAATTTCGGAAGCTTAACCTTCACCTTGTTCCTCAAGGATTTCTTTCCACCTTGGTGGCGAAACCTACTCTTACGGATCAAATCATCGCTGCCCAGAAGCGAGATAAGGGAATAGCTAAGATCAAGGAGAACATTGCTAGCGGAGGTGCTAGTTGTTTCTCCACAAATGATCATGGTGTTGTGTACTTCGAGAACCGTTTAGTGGTTCCCAAGAACCAGCATCTACGACAGTTGATCCTTAAGGAGGCTCATGAATCTCCTCTCACCATTCATCCGGGTAGTACCAAGATGTATCAGGACCTACGCCAGAGGTTCTGGTGGACTAGGATGAAGAGAGAAATTGCTCAGTATATTGCTAATTGCGACGTCTGTCGTCGTGTAAAAGCAGAGCATCAACGGCCTGCTGGCACCCTTCAACCCTTAACTATTCTTGAATGGAAATGGGATAAAATTGGTATGGATTTCATTACCGGTTTTCCCAGGACCAAGAGAGGGAATAATGCTATTTTCGTCGTTGTCGATCGTCTTTCCAAAGTAGCCCATTTCCTACCTGTTCGTGAGAGTATAATCGCTAGTCAGCTGGCAGACTTATACATCTCCCGAATAGTGTCTCTCCATGGTGTTCCTTTGGAAATTAACTCAGATCGAGGAAGTATTTTCACCTCTCGATTTTGGGAAAGTTTCCAAAATGCTATGGGAACCCGTCTCTCCTTTAGCACCGCTTTCCACCCTCAGTCGAGTGGTCAAGTGGAACGCGTCAACCAGATTCTAGAAGACATGCTTCGAGCCTCTGTTATCTCATTCGGAATGGATTGGGAGAAGTGCCTTCCATTTGCCGAATTCGCTTACAACAACAGCTATCAATCTAGCTTGGGTAAAGCCCCTTTTGAAGTTCTCTATGGACGACGGTGTCGAACACCCCTTAACTGGTCAGAGACCGGGGAAAGACAATTCTTTGGCCCGGATATGATTCAGGAAGCAGAAGAACAAGTTCGCATCGTTCGTGAAAAGTTGAAAACAGCCCAATCTCGTCAAAAGAGTCAATATGACCGAAAACCTAAGGCTATGACTTTCGAGGTTGACGAGAAGGCTTATCTTCGGGTTACCCCTCTGAAGGGAACCCATCGTTTCGGTATCAAAGGCAAATTGGCTCCTCGTTACATTGGACCTTTTCGCATTCTCGCTAAACGAGGAGAAGTTGCCTACCAGTTGGAACTACCTCCGCACCTCTCCAGAGTCCACGATGTATTCCACGTTTCTCAACTCAGGCGTTGCTTCTCGGATCCTATCCGTGGAGTGGACCACGAAACGCTTGATCTCCATGATAATCTTACATATCGAGAGTACCCCATTCGTATCCTCGATCAGGCCGAGCGTACCACTCGACGTCATAATATCAAGTTTCTCAAAGTACAATGGTCGCACCATTCTGAGGATGAAGCAACTTGGGAAAGGGAGGATCGTCTTCGACTTGAGTATCCCACCTTCTTTCCGGAGGAACCCAAATCTCGGGACGAGATTCTTTTGAGTGGGGGTGAGTTGTCACATCCTAGTTAGCCATGCATTAGAGTGTTGCATCATGTTTACTCTTTCATCAGAAACCTGAAATGGGGATGACAGAACCCCCAGTCCCCTCTGAATCCGATTAGGGTTTACTAAAAACTTTTTCAATGAACCTGAAATGCCCTTCTAAAATGCCCATCATTTTTGTCTTGGTTCAGAACCTCTGCCAAAAGTGGTGCACATTTTCCTAGGCCATCCTAGGGTTTTTGAATTAAATCATAAATATTTGAATTTGGGCATTTAAAATTATATAAAATATTTAAATGCTCAAATATCTCCAAACTAAAATGTTTCATGTTGGAAATAATCCAACTATGGACCAGGAGTAGTTTGATGATTTTAGGAGTTGCCTAAGTATTTTATTTAATTCAACAAAGTTGCAGAAGTATTAAAAAAACAGAAAACAGAAAGAAATGGAAAAAACTTACCTGGCGCCCAGCACCCGGCCCACCTGCCGGCCCAGCCCAGCGCCGCTCCAGCGAGCTGCTTGCTGGCCAGGCAGGCAGGCAGGTGCCCGACGGCGACCGCAGCGCGCGCCACGCACCTGCTCGCCGCCTCGCCGCTCCCCTCGCCCGGTGACGTCGTGGACCGGCCTCCCTCGCTCCCCCGAACCCCCCAGACACCCCCTCTCCTCTCCAGCTCCTCCCCCTCGCGCTCCCCCGCCATGGCCGACGCCACCATCGCCGTGCCTTCGTCGTAGCCGTGCTCCCCGCC
>NC_041385.1:656819179-656832307 GCF_002162155.2 Triticum dicoccoides
TTGTTCCTACCTTGCTATGCCTGCTATGCTTAGAGTCGTGTCAGGTCTGGTTCATCTGGGTGATGGGCTAGAGTGAAATGATTATGTCGGTAATAAGAGTGGTGTGGTGAACACGATTTGGTAAAGGTATCGATGAGAGGCCATGTAGGAGTACATGGTGGGTTGTTTCATTGAAGCCGACCTTAAGCACTGAGATCTGTATGTGTGATTTAAGAATCAGCTACTACCATGCATTGGGCCCTGAAATATGACCCCGCTCGACTTCTTATTCACCCTAGCTCTCTGTCCAGGAGTTGCAAGTAGTTTCTGGTGTTTGTAGCCTACTGGAGGCCGTGGACAGCGCTGACCGTAGGGGTGGGCTGTGATGCGGTAGGTACGTGGCCGGGTGTACCGAATACCCGTTAGGTATCTCGGGAACCCTGTTCACATCGTTCGGGGCTGTATGGGAAACCTCGGCCGGACTCCCTGCGGATGGAACCCGAATAGGCGATAAACCTGGACTAGAGGCTTAAGTGTTTAGGTAGGTCGTGGTCTACACCCACGTCGGCTTTCGCTTGAAGTCTGCCGAGCACATGTCGTGTGCAGACGCTAAGTGGTGGAAACATGTATGAAGAAGTACACCCCTGCAGGGTTATCATGATCTATTCCAATAGCCGCGTCCGCGGTAAAGGACTACTTGGTTGCCTATACAGTTCATAGACAAGTAAATGGAAACTAGTAAAAGCCTCAAGATAAGTGTGAGTGCCGAGGATGGCTCTTCCGTAGGAAGACGGAGGTGGATCCTCGGTAGTGTATTGAATTGGTGAGTAGTGGACTCGTGTGCGCAAAACCATTTCGAGTTGGAGTTTCGTAGGTTAGCCTAGCCAAGAGTCAAAGCTGGCTTGCTGCAACAACTCCACCAACCCTTCTTGATAATATGCATGTATGTAGGATCTGATGTAAGTCTTGCTGAGTACCTTTGTACTCATGTTGCTATAATTTACATTTTTTACAGAAGACGCTGCAACCCCTTCTGATGGGTTCTACGTAGACGTTGACATCAATGAGTAGGCTAAGGCCCAGGTGGTGATCCTGAGCTTGTGAAGGACCTCGTAGTATAGCTAGGCTTTCCAAGCCCCTTTTATTTTACTAGTTGTCTGTACTCAGACAAGTTACTTCCGCTGCTGGTTTGTATGACTGTATGACTTGAATGCTGGGTCGTGTGACCCGTACCGTTGTGTATGTTATGTATGGCTCTCTAAGCCTTAAATAAAGTGCTTGTGTCATAGAGTCATGTTGTGATGCCTTGTTGTATTTGCACATATCGAGCATATTGTGTGTATGTTTGAAATGCTTGGTATGTGTGGGGTCTGACTATCTAGTTGTTTGTCCTTAGTAGCCTCTCTTACCGGGAAATGTCTCCTAGTGTTACCTCTGAGCCATGGTAGCTTGCTACTGCTCGGGAACACTTAGGCTGGCCGGCATGTGTCCTTCTTCGTTCCTGTGTCTGTCCCTTCGGGGAAATGTCACGCATTGAGTACCGGAGTCCTGTTAGCCCGCTACAGCCCGGTTTACCGGAGTCCTGCTAGCCTAGTGCTACAGCCCGGACCCACTTGCTGATGACCGACACGTTCGTTGCTGGGTCATGGATGCCTGTCCCTGTAAGTCTGTGCCACTTTGGGTTTACGACTAGTCATGTCAGCCCGGGCTCTTTATCATATGGATGCTAGCGACACTATCATATACGTGAGCCAAAAGGCGCAAACGGTCCCGGGCAAAGGTAAGGCGACATCCGTGGGGTTACCGTGCGTGAGGCCGCAAAGTGATACGAGGTGTTACAAGCTAGATCGATGTGACATCGAGTCGGGGTCCTGACAAAGATCAGGGACGTCAGTGAGTTATATGCACTGGCCGACAAGTGCGCGCGTGCTGAGGAAGGGAGGAGACTCCCCGGAGAAAATATAGGAGCGGGAGGATCTGACAGCGAAGATGCCGCCCCGACAAAGAAAACCCGGCGGCGGAACAACAGAAGGAGGAAAGGCAAAGAAGTGCTAGTTGTTGAGCAGTCCGGCAACGGTGGCGGCGCCAAGGAAGCCAAAGCTGGTGACTCCGGCAAGGAGGTTGCCGCGAGGTGGCGGTCGCCAACAAGCAGGATGGCACCAACAAGCAGTATTGCAAGATTCACCGCACCAAGGGCCATGATCTTCAGAACTGCAAGAGAGTCGAGCAGCTTGTTGAGCAACAGAAAGCTGAATACGAGCGGCGCGACAAGGAGAAGGCCCAGGAAGGAGCTGGTGGATCCGGCAAGAAACGTCCCGGTCGAGGAGGACGCCGCGGCAAGGCCAAGCAGCGGCAAGGAGACAGACCTCCTCGCGGCCGTGACAAGGATGAAGATGACGGCGACGATGAAGATATGGATGATGAGGAGACCGATGAGTAGGAGTTCCAGAAAGCTACAGAGGTCCTGTGCGTTGACGGTGGTGCTTCTCTGCATGCCTCGCACCGCCAGCTCAAGCAGTGGATGCGGGAGGTTAATCCAGCAGAACCACCCGTCGAGTCACGCAGGCCTCTGAAATGGTCCAGCACGCCTATCATCTTTGATATTGAGGACCACCCGGATCGCATAACTGCGGTCGGGTGCTTGCCGATGTTGGTTTCACCAACAATCCGCAACCTCAAGGTCACTAAGATGCTAGTTGACAGCAGGGCCGGTTTGAACTTGATCTCCTCCGTGGTGCTCTAGAAGCTCCATATCCCTGACAGCGAGCTCGAAGAGACCGGCACATTTCAAGGAATCAACCCGGGAAGGAGCAAGCCAAAGGGAAAGATCACATTGCCGGTAACATTTGGCAGTGAGCTGAACTTCAGGACTGAGAGGGTCACGTTTGACGTTGCCGATTTTCCATTACCTTACAATGGAATCCTTGGCCGTCCAGCACTCGCCAAGTTCATGGCAGCCTCTCACTATGCGTACAACATACTGAAAATGCCAGGCCCAATAAGTGTCATCTCTGTCCCTGGCGACAAGAAGGATGCTCTTATCTGTGCCGACAAGATCTACCGGGAAGCAGCAGCCGCAGCAGAACGAAGGACACTTGCCGCTGATGCTCCCGGGGGGAAGAAGAAGACCAAGTCCGGCAAGAGCTCTGATGCCCACTCCGGCAAGCGCACCTCTTCGGAGTGCTGCGCTACCATCGAGGACGCACCATCGAGCTCCACCGGCAAGTGCAAGAAGACGATGGCAGCTCCACCTGAGACTAAGAAGGTGTCCGCCAAAGAGGATGGCACTGGTGGTACCTTCACCATCAGCGCCACTCTTGACCTCAAATAGGAAAGCGCGCTCGTTGCTTTCCTGCGGGCGAATGTCGACGTGTTTGCGTGGCAATCGTCTGATATCCTCGGTGTTCCCAGGAAAGTGATTGAGCACCACCTTGCCGTCTATCCTCATGCGCGGCCCGTCAAGCAGAGAGTCAGGAAGCAGGCAGTTGAGCGCCAATAATTCATCGCAGAAGAAATCAAGAAGTTGGAAGCAGCAGGCCTTGTCAGAGGAGTACTCCATCCCACGTGGTTGGCCAATCCTGTTGTTGTGCGCAAAGCTAACGGGAAATGGAGACTTTGTATTGACTTCACTGATGTTAATAAAGCTTGTCCCAAAGACCCATTTCCCTTGCCGCGTATTGACCAGATTGTTGACTCCACAGCCGGATGTGATTTGCTTTCATTTCTTGATGCATACTCAGGATATCATCAGATCTTCATGGAAGAAGAAGATGAAGAGAAAACCGCATTTATCACCCCGTGTGGCACATACTGCTTCGTACGGATGCCTTTCGGTTTGAAGAATGCTGGTTCAACATTCGCAAGGGTAGTTCACCATGCTTTTGAGCCACAAATACACAGAAATGTGGAAGCTTACATGGATGACATAGTGGTCAAGAGCAAGGACAAAGCGACCTTGATTCAAGATTTAGATGAGACATTTGCAAACCTGCACAAGATCAACCTCAAGCTTAACCCCGAGAAGTGCATGTTTGGAGTCCCTTCCGGCAAGCTTCTCAGGTTCTTCGTGTCTCAGCAGGGAATTGAAGCCAATCCCGACAAGATCAAAGCCATCGAGCAGATCGAAGCACCAAAGCGCGTCAAGGATGTACGAAGGCTTGCCGGTTGCGTGGCTGCTCTCAGCAGGTTTATCTCTAGATCTGCTGAGCGTGCCCTGCCATTTTTCAAAATTTTGAAAAAGGTAGGTCCAATGAAATGGACGCCTTGAAGAGATACCTGTCCTCCACTCCAACGCTTGTCGCACCTAAGCCGCAAGAGAAGTTGCTGCTGTATATAGCAGTAACCAATCAAGTGGTTAGTGCTGCGTTAGTGGCGGAGAGGGAGGCGGATGATGAGCCAGCAACCACGGCAGATTCATCCAGCGACAAGCAAGGGGCTTCGCCGACAAGCTCTGGTCCCGAGAAACGTGGGTTTGCGCAGGAACAAGATGAGATGCCAAGGAGAATGGTGCATCGCCCAGTCTACTTTGTCAGTTCTCTTCTGCAGGGAGCTAGATCAAGGTACTCTGGTGTGCAGAAGTTACTTTTCGGCCTCCTCATGGCCTCGAGAAAGCTGCGCCATTACTTCCAAGCACATGAGATCACAGTCGTCACTCGTTTTCCGCTGAAGAGGATACTGCAAAATCCAGAAGCAACAGGCAGGATTGTCGAGTGGGCGCTGGAACTGTCAAGCTTTGGCCTCAAGTTTGAGAGCACCTCAACTATCCAAAGCAGAGCATTGGCAGAGTTCATAGCAGAGTGGACGCCAACCCCAGATGAAGAAATTTCAGAAACGAGCATCCTCGTCAAAGAGGCAAGCAAAGAGTGGCTGATGTACTTCGATGGAGCCTTCTCGCTGCAAGGCACCGGTGCAGGTGTGCTGCTTGTCGCACCCACCGGAGAGCACCTCAAGTACATAGTCCAGATGCACTTTCCCAAAGAGCAAGCAACCAACAATACTGCAGAGTATGAAGGATTGCTTGCCGGTCTCAGAATCGCAGCAGACCTTGGGATCAAGAAGCTCATTGTCAGGGGTGACTCACAGCTTGTCATCCGACAAGTGAACAAGAACTACCAGAGTCCGTTGATGGAAGCGTATGTCGATGAAGTGAGGAAGCTAGAAGAGCACTTTGACGGCCTACAAATGGAGCATATCCGAAGAGCTCAGAATGATATTGCTGACGGCCTGTCAAAGTGCGCCGCACTAAAGTTACCTGTGGAACCAGGGATCTTTGTGCTTAAGTTGACTCAACCATCCGTAACACCATCAACTGGACAAAGCAAGAAGAGGAAGTTGGTTTCTGGTGACTACTTTCCGGCGGAGCTTCCCGAAGCCGCCGCCAAGAAAGTCCCCAAGATCAACACCAAGGATGCTGAGGGGCAGTCTACTCCGGCGAGCCTTATGGTTTGTTCCGTTGAAGTAGACGCTCCCGACAAGTTTTGCTCCGGCAAGCTTACCGGGGAACATCAAGCTCCGGCAGGGCCGCAAGTCCCTGCCGTAGAAGCAGATGTTCCCGCAGCAGAAGATGTGCCTTTAGTCCTTGTTGTCGAGCCACAGGCTCCAGCATGGGCACAGCAGATTGTCCGTTTCCTTCAGACAGGAGAACTTCCCGAAGAGCAAGAAGAAGCGGAAAGAGTAGCCCGGCAGTCAAGTATGTACCAGTTTGTCGATAGCATACTGTACAGAAGAAGACTCAACGGTGTGAAATTGAAGTGTATTCGCCGGGAAGATGGAAAAAAGCTGTTGGCGGAGATACATGGAGGCATATGTGGCCACCACATCGGCGCAAGAGCACTTGCCGGCAAAGCTTTCCGGCAAGGTTTCTTTTGGCCGACAGCCCTCCAGGATGCAACTGCACAAGTAACCAAGTGTGAAGCGTGCCAGTTCCACTCCAAACAGATACATCAGCCAGCTCAAGCTCTCCAGACGATCCCTTTATCCTGGCCATTTTCGGTCTGGGGACTCGATATCCTCGGCCCCTTCCCCCGAGCCGTCGGGGGCTTTGAGTACTTGTACGTCGCAATCGACAAGTTCACAAAGTGGCCGGAAGTGCAGCCAGTGAGGAAGGTGACAGCACAGTCAGCAGTCAAGTTCTTCAGGTCGATTGTTTGCCGTTTCGGGATTCCCAACAAGATCATCACCGACAACGGCACGCAATTCACGAGCCGCACCTTCATGCAGTACGTCCAAGACCTTGGCGCCAAGGTCTGCTTCGCATCTGTTGCTCATCCGAGAAGCAACGGTCAAGCAGAGAGAGCAAATGCTGAAGTGCTGCGCGGGCTCAAGACCAGAACTTTCGACAGGATGCACAGGTGCGGAAGGAACTGGATCGAGGAGCTGCCGGTGGTTCTTTGGTCGATCAGAACGACGCCAAATCGAGCCACTGGCCAGACACCTTTCGCTCTAGTCTATGGAGCAGAGGCAGTTCTCCCCACGGAACTCGTATACGGATCACCTCGAGTGCTCGCTTATGATGAGCTTGAGCAAGAGCAGCTGCGGCAAGACGACGCGCTGCTCCTCGAGGAAGATCATCTTCAGGCTGCTGTACGAGCCGCTCGATACCAGCAAACTTTGCGACGCTATCATAGCCGCAAAGTTAAAGCCAGAAGCTTCGAGGAAGGCGACCTTGTTCTTCGGCGCGTTCAGTCCGCCAAGAATTCCAACAAGTTGACGCCGAAGTGGGAAGGCCCTTATCGGGTGAGACGAGTCACAAGGCCTGGCGCTGTCCGCCTTGATACCGAAGATGGCATTCCAGTGAGCAGCTCCTGGAACATAGAACATCTTCGTAAGTTTTTCCCATAAGGCGCGGTTGCCGGAACCCGTTCCAGCAACCACCTTTTGTACAAGTCTTGCCGCTGTTGCATGTAATCCTTTGTACAAAGCCAGGCGCAGATCCCGTGCATAAGTAAAACCCTATGTGCTCCGCACAGCCTGTCCATTGCATGCGTTAGTTCCTTTCTTGCATGCAATTATCTGACACTTTGTGCAGCACCTACATCCGGTAAGCAGTAACGAGCCGAAGAGCTCCATATTATTATTTTCTCTTCTTTCTTTTTCTTTTAAAGGAAAAGAAGGTTCTCCCGCACACAAGTTTGCCGGGGGGAAAGGAGAAGATTGTGGTATGATCCAGGCATCGTTCAAGCGAAGACTTGCCTTACCGGGAAGCAAATGACAGAAAAGCTAAGTTGCCAAAATTTGAGCAATCACTTTTTTTAATTTTTGAGTTATCTTCCTCGAACGACCCTGCTTTGTATGGAAAACCTGTGCGCGGAGGAACCAACTCGTGGCTGGTTACGCCCTTACTTTGTTTCGAGTCCGCTCAACAGCTTAAGCGTGCTGCATCTAGTCGCGACAAGGTTTCTTGTCGGAAGCAGCGCCGCCAGCAGGCTGCTGAAGTTCCGCACTCAGCGCTCGCGGCTCGGGCGCCTGCGCCGACAAGTTCCCTAAAAGCGTAGGGTGAAAAATACAAAGGAAGGAATCTAGTAGAGGAAATAACATGCAATTAATAACAAAAATAAAGTTATATTACAAAGATAACTTGTCGCAGCTCTAACAGACTGTTCTCATAACATGACTAGCAGCGACAAGGGAAGAGAAGAAATGGGTGGCCTAATCTACGCGTCCGCCCTCGACTCGCTTGATCTTGCTCACCTTGTCCACAATGGGTGCGACAAGGGCCTTGAGTGCATCCAGATCGGCGTCAGGCGGCAAAGATCGGAGGACGTTGGTGAAGCTGAGGCCTGGATTGCGGAAGGCTACCTTCATCAGCACCTTCTGGAGAACCCCGGCGCAGATTTTGCGTGACTCGTCGGCCAGCTGCTTCGGGATCCTCTCCCGGAGCCGCTGGAGTGCCGTCGCCACGCCCTTGAAGAATAGACTGAGCTTGGCGCTGGGTTGAAGGCTCTCGTTGGAAGGATACCCAAAGTCATCCATCCCCAGCTGCGCCAGCTCCTCGTTGATGACGGCGGCAGTGTTCACCAGGCCCTCGGTCCAGTGCTCCACCGTGTCTCTGAACGAGTTCTGGGTAACTGCAATGCTCTCCAGCAGCGCAGTGTCAGCCTTGACCTTCTCCGCCAAGGTCTTCTCCCGCTCCTTGGCGGCCTCCAGTGTCTGCGTCAGCGTGGCCAGCTTCAGCTCCAGGTCTGCTTTGGAATCCTTGGCGGCGCTGAGCTCCTTGCCCCTCTCAGCGAGAAGGCCTTGCAGCTCACCATGGGCGGCAGCATCCTTCTCGCGCTCACGCTTGAGCGCGGCAAGCTCCTCGCCACTCTTCCCAATTTCGGCCTCCAGCCGCGCCACCTTCTCCTCTAGTTCCCTCTTGGCAGCCTCTGCAGTCGCCGCGGCATCCTTTGCCTCCGTGAGCGCCCCGCCAAGTGCTCGCTCGCGCTCGGCGAGCTCTTCCTCGTAGCTGTCGAGGTGGGCCTTCCGCTGCACTAGCTCGCCTTCCCGCGCGGACTGCTTCTGGGCAGCAAGTCTTTGTTCCTCCTCAGCCTCGGCCTTCTCGAGAAGAAAGGCCGTGCGCTCCTCGTCGACTCACTCCCCGCTCCTACGCCAGGGACCGGAGAGCTTCTTGATTTTGGCTCCGGAGCTCTTCCGCGCGCTTTTCCATGTCAACTCCCGCCTTAGCGACAAGCGCTTCCCGGGAAGCCAGCTTGGCTTGCCGGGTGCGGTAGAGTGACCGCAGCTTCCGCAGCAGCTGCTCCTCCTCGGGCTCGCCACTGCTGCTGCCGGGCGCGTCAACCAATGACAGTCTGGCAGAGGCGAGCACCTCCCCGTCAAAAGTCTCCCCCTCGACTGGCGCCCTGGAGCTCGATGCCCAGGGTAGCTTGATGAAGATGTTGTCACCGGCCTGCAAGTAGGCGCCGGGCTGGGGCTCCTCAGAGCCCGGCTCCGCGGAAGCGGCAGAGGGTTCGGCGGTCGGTGCAGCGCCCGGCGCTCCTGCGGCCTCAGGGTCGTCAGTGTGATCGCCCGATCCCTCGCCGGCTTCCGCAGCAGCAGCCCCGGCGGCCTCCTCGCCGGCGGTCTCATCAGCACCGGCACCTTCCTCGCCGGCGCCCTCTGTCTCCATTAGCTCAGCCGGAGATGGGTCTGAAGAACGAAGAAGGGAGGAAAATCAATCAAAAATTCAAGGAAAGAAAAACAGAAGAAGCAGAACCCAAGGGAAAGTTTTTGGGCAAGTGGATTACCTGCGCCAAGATCTTCAGTTGCAGCCTCGGTCGCCGCAGGATCAGCAGTGCCGTCCCTTGCCGGAGAGTCCCCCCTTGCCGGAGAGCGCTCCCTTGCCGGGGACTCCTCCCTTGGCGGCGCAGTCGAAGCAGGTGGCACTTCGGGACCGGCCTCCGGGCGCTCCTGATGAGGCTGCTCTGCTCCTGCACAAGTCAACAAGCAAGATATCAACAAAGGAGAAAGCACTCAAGCACGCCCGACAGCAGAAGGCTAAACTATGAACTTACGCTGGGGGCTGCGCTGGGGGCTGCTCCGAGGGGTGATTGCCGGGTCCGTCAAGGTGGTCTCGGACCCACCTCCTGCCGACGCGATGGGGTCATCCTCGATGACGATCACCGCGGCCTTGGCCCTCTTCGCCGCTCTCTGGGCCAGTGTTCTGAAAAGAAAAGACTCCAGATTGGAGCAAGTCAGATACTAGATATAAATAGCAAGATTGAAGGATTATAAGAGCACCAAAGAAACTCACTCTTCTTCCTCCTCATCAGAGCTGAGCGCGGCAAGTGTCCTTCGTTCTGCTGCGGCTGCTGCTTCCTGGTAGATCTTGTCGGCACAGATAAGAGCATCCTTCTTGTCGCCAGGGACAGAGATGACACTTATTGGGCCTGGCATTTTCAGTACGTTGTACGCATAGTGAGAGGCTGCCATGAACTTGGCGAGTGCTGGACGGCCAAGGATTCCATTGTAAGGTAATGGAAAATCGGCAACGTCAAACGTGACCCTCTCAGTCCTGAAGTTCAGCTCACTGCCAAATGTTACCGGCAATGTGATCTTTCCCTTTGGCTTGCTCCTTCCCGGGTTGATTCCTTGAAATGTGCCGGTCTCTTCGAGCTCGCTGTCAGGGATCTGGAGCTTCTGGAGCACCACGGAGGAGATCAAGTTCAAACCGGCCCCGCCGTCAACTAGCATCTTAGTGACCTTGAGGTTGCGGATTGTTGGTGAAACCAACATCGGCAAGCACCCGACCTCAGTTATGCGATCCGGGTGGTCCTCAATATCAAAGATGATAGGCGTGCTGGACCATTTCAGAGGCCTGCGTGACTCGACGGGTGGTTCTGCTGCATTAACCTCCCGCATCCACTGCTTGAGCTGGCGGTGCGAGGCATGCAGAGAAGCACCACCGTCAATGCACAGGACCTCTGTAGCTTTCTGGAACTCCTACTCATCGGTCTCCTCATCATCCATATCTTCATCGTCGCCGTCATCTTCATCCTTGTCGCGGCCGCGAGGAGGTCTGTCTCCTTGCCGTTGCTTGGCCTTGCCGCGGCGTCCTCCTCAGCTGGGACGTTTCTTGCCGGATCCACCAGCTCCTTCCTGGGCCTTCTCCTTGTCGCGCCGCTCGTATTCAGCTTTCTGTTGCTCAACAAGCTACTCGACTCTCTTGCAGTTCTGAAGATCATGGCCCTTGGTGCGTTGAATCTTGCAATACTGCTTGTTGGTGCCATCCTGCTTGTTGGCGACCGCCACCTCCGCGGCAACCTCCTTGCCGGAGTCACCAGCTTTGGCTTCCTTGGCGCCGCCACCGTTGCCGGACTGCTCAACAACTAGCACTTCTTTGCCTTTCCTCCTTCTGTTGTTCCGCCGCCGGGTTTTCTTTGTCGGGGCGGCATCTTCGCTGTCAGATCCTCCCGCTCCTATATTTTCTCCGGGGAGTCTCCTCCCTTCGTCAGCACGCGCGCACTTGTCGGCCAATGCATATAACTCACTGACGTCCCTGATCTTGCACATCGCCATTTCCTCCCGCATCCTGCGGTTCCGCACGTTCTGATGGAACGCGCTGATCACCGCGGCAGGGTGGACGTCTGGGATGTTGTCTTGCACGCTACTGAATCTCTGAATGTACTTGCGCAGGGGCTCTCCTTCCTTCTGGGCGAGCAAATGAAGATCACTCTCCTGGCCATGAGGCTTGTGTCTGCCGGTAAAGGCGCCGACAAACTGATGGCACAGATCGGCCCAAGAGGATATGGAGTTGTCCGGCAAGTGCATGAGCCAGGATCTAACATTGGGCTTGAGCACCAGCGGGAAGTAGTTGGCAAGGATCTTGTCATCTCGTCCCCCGGCAGCTTGCACGGCAATAGTGTAAATGCTGAGGAACTCTGACGGATGCCTCTTGCCGTCGTACTTCTCCGGTATGTCTGGCTTGAAGTTCTTTGTACTGGGCCACTGGACTTGCCGCAGCTCACGAGTGAACGCAAGACAACCTACCGCATACGGCAGATCGCCTGGTTCCCCTGGTGCATGCATGTCAACAGAGGGCCCAGCGCGCTTGTCGGATTGACGTCGCGCTTCTCTTCAGCGCTCGATGCGGGTTCGAGCGTCGAAGTCCGGCCCTCCTCCGGTGCGGCGAGGTGGAGTAGTAGGATCCCTTGCCCGCTTGGCGGGGGCAGTGACGGTGGCCCGAGAAGGTCCCGCTCCAGTTGCCGCTGATGCATGAGGCACTCCCGCGGCAACATTGCTTGCCGCGGTAGAGCGCGTCGCGCGGCTCGGTGGCTGTGGAGCCGGCTGCCGCCCTGCTGCGTCCCCGGCCCTGCGAAGGCGCCTCCTTGGCGGGGCCGGGGGCTCCGCCTGCGGCAAGCTCTCTGAAGGCTCAGCCTCCTCCTCGCCGGCCTCGCTCGACTCGGCTTTAGAACCGGCAGGCTCCTCTTCGCCCATGGACTCCGCGCGTTCGGCAAGGTTTGCCGCCTCTGCAGCTTCTGCCTCCTCCACAGTGAACCCAAACACACCCGCAGCAGCTGCGGCCGCAGCCTCTTCCGCCCTAGTAGCGATGAGTTGCAGCTCCTCGTCGGTGGTGTCACGGGTGAGGCTCTTCTGCTCGTCGGCGCGGACTGGCACTTCCTCCAAGGTGTCGAAGAACGCTCGCACAACATCGTCCGCAGGCTCTTGCCAAGTCGGGACGATGCCGTGTGAATCGCACAACGACATCATGGCGCGGATCCGGTCAAGCGAAGAGTTATTGCACAAAGGAACTACACCCCTCGGCAGTGTGAATGGATGCTGGGGGTCGCGTTTGAATAATTCCAAGAGCATTGCATCCAACTCCAAGACAGTGAAGTTGTAGTTGAGGCCCGACCGCAGCCTCATGATGTCCGCTGAATTCTTGAATTCCCAGGCGGGCCTCCTCCTCTCCTGCAGGGGGGCAATGCGGCGGCGGAGGAAATCTGCCCCGACAGCACCTACGGTGAGCCCGGCAAGACTGAGGCGAAGAATCCTAGTGATGGCGATCTTCAGCCTCTCGTCTTCCGGGGCCATGTTGCTCCAGTCATTGCCGCGCACTATTGGAGTTTGGCGCACGGTGGTGAAGGGCTGCGGATCCTCCTCGACGATCCAACACCACTCCGCTCTCCACTCCTCCCACTTGCTGCGAAGCTCACCCTCCAAGTACGCCTCTTTCTTGCCGACTCTCGAGACCCAGGCAATCCCTCCGGCAAGCGGCTCTCCTCTCTCTACCCGAGGTATGAAGAAGTGGTGGAAAAGGGCTACACTAGGGTGGACTCCGACAAAGTTTTCGCACAAGTGTGCGAAAACTGCCATGGTCAAGACAGCATTGGGGGTGAAGTCAAGGAGGCGGAAGCCATACGTGTTCATAATGTCACAAAAGAACTCCGAGAAGGGCGGGCAGAGCCCGCAGTAGAAGAATAGCGGGAAGAACGGGTACCCATTTGGAGCCGACTCCAAGGCAGCGGACGGGAGTACCCTCGTGCGCGGATGCGCACGCGTCTCCGTCGCCCAAAAGAGGTAGAAGTACTCCCTCAGCTCCTGCACGCCGAGCTGGGGGGTGAAGATCGCCCGCTCCTTCCGCAGCGCCGCGAGCCGCTGCGCCTCGGCCGACTTCACGCCCTTTCCCTTGTCGGCTTTCGGGGCCATGGCGGAGGTGGTGGAGAAGGTCGACGG